>NC_022022.1:47717977-47741196 GCF_000317375.1 Microtus ochrogaster | reverse complement strand
CACAATACCTTAATCAAGATCAAGAAATACATATACATATAACAAAATTGACCTTAAAATCCATACCAATGCAAATTATTCATACCTATATCAGTAACCTACACTGAGTGGCAAAGCATTTCTTCATAGGATCTGCTCGTCAGAGTTTGTAGTCTACCATAGCCCAGCAGCTCTCTCTGAACTTGGCAGAATACGGAGGACTCCCTTCCTGGCCCCAGCTGGGAGCTTCCTGCTCTCTACCTAGCCTTATCTGGAGGATGTCTCTAGGCCCCAATGCCTGATTTATCTCAAGGATGACCTTAGATACAGTTCTCTGCAAACACTCTTACCCTGCTACCCACGTGGTAATTAAGAAACTATTTTCGTGGGGCCATGCTGCCACTAATCCAGCTGTGTCTGGTAGAAGTATGCCGCCTAATGCAAATTAGGGTATGCCCAAGCTACCACCCCAACTCTATACATCCCCTATACGCTGGAGTAAAGTTGAGCTGACTCATCGAAGTCACATCCTGGAAGGCTGTTTCTGCCGTGTTCATAGGCCGTCCACAGCTCTTTATCAGTGCTGCGCTTGTCTCATGGACTGGAGGCCAATGAACCAGGAGGGAAAAGGGCAACATAAAGACTTGTTCAAATGGTGACAAAAACTGCAATAATGGTTGATCTTTGGCAAAATAAAGGCATTCCTATTATCTCTCTTACATTTCCTTTGCTTCTGGGTTTGTAGAACAGGTAATCCTCTCCTGAAAAGTAAATTGCCACCCTACAACAAGCATGGTATATGATCTAACTAGACAGTGGTAGAAGCCTGTGTTAGCCAGGTGGGCTTCCAGAACTTGAAAAAAAAAGTTTGTCTAAATCGGGATGGGACTATTAGATTTGTAGAGGGGAATCACCAAGATTAACAAAATCATTAGTCAAACTGGCTGACACTGTTGTAGGTTGCAAATCACCTAAAATAACTCACATTGCATAGGTCAAGTTAAGGTTTGCTCAATTCAAGGCTGTTGCGTCCTCATAACGCCTCATGACGATGTGTCCAAATTAGTGAGTAGCTCAAGACAAAAGAAAACACTGCTTTTCTCTTTTTGCATTAGGGATAAAGCCAAGCACTCTAGGAAGCATTTGACGGATTAGACTCTCAAAAACCTAATATAATGTTAGGTACATAAAGACACAAAGATAATTTTCATTTATTTGTGTTAAAGATTTTTAAGGCAGTTTAAAATCCACTTGAATTTTTATATAAGCTGGCAATTTCTAACTCTTTATTCAGAATTGAATCTAACAGCCAAAGATGCAAAACTGCCCATAGCTTACTGAAACTTAATCATTTTTACCAAGTTCAGTCAAATTTATTTGCATGTGTGGGATAAACTCGCAAACAATATTAAGACTTACCATGATCTAAAATAGCTTCCCCGGTAGACAATTAAGTTGCTAAACAAATGAGAAAATTTATAAACAAATAGACGTTAGCCTTGCAAGAGTTGCTACTGGAGCAAAGAACATCACATCAGGAACAAAAACACAAAATACAGCCAGGGCCCGAGGGCTGCAGCTGGTTAGGGCAGGGGTTTGAAACCTTCGGGCAGGGACTGTTAGCTGCAAGGAAATAAACACAAATAAATGGGACAATGAACAAAGGAAAGCAGGAAAGACCCACAAAAGTCTTCACATTGCTCCATCCCATTATTAGCAATTCTCTTACCATGTTCACCCCAGAGTCTGATGCCCACTGGTCCTTTCCACAATCTTACTCATTCCCAAGAAGATGAATGGCATCCTGTGCCTGGAGGGACCTGCCTGGGAGCACAGTGCCCTCTCTGGGAACCTAGGAAGAAAGCATGAACAGGCACAAAAAGAAAGAGTAGGGAAACTAAGGCAAATGAATCTGAAAAGAACTGGGAGTGGTGAGCATGATCAAAACCTGTTAGAGAACTCAAAACTTTCGAAGAACTAATAAAAAATAGGACTCGCTAACCAGACTTTTCTCACTCCAGAGTCAAATAGCATCACAGAAGACATATACAAGTTGATTTTTCCTGACCATTTTTTTCTTTAAAATGACTTCTTTTGGACATATTTCCAGGACTGCAAGAGTGTGAAACCAAGGATGGGTCTTGACTAAGGATCAAATTTAAAAGCAGTAGACTATCAATTCATCTTTAAAAATTACACTGAAGTGGTCCTTTATCCTTCCAATATATTAGAATCATGCCATTTTAGGTGAAAATAGAACTTATTCATGCTTTAAATCTTATTTGATTTATTCACTATACCAAATTAGTAACCTGCCTGTTGCCTTCATCCCTTCCTTTTGTCCTTCCTTCCTCCTCTCTTACCTCTTCCTTATTTATCCTTTCTTCTTTCTCCCTTTTTTGTCTCCCTTTGTAATCCAAGTCAACCTTTAACTTGTAATCTTCCTGCCTGTACCTTCCCAATGCTGGGTCTCCCTAAGCCTGGCCCCAAACATGCTTCCCTATTGTCCATTCATGCATTTTCTTTTAAATCTTTTTTTCGGCCAGTGCCTGTTAATCACTCACTGTGGAGACCTAAAAATTCCTTCCTGCCATTTCTATTCATACTATGTACATTAGCAATAATACATTTTGATATTTGTTATAGCTCCCACATTGTTTATCTTTAGATATTTATTTCTAAATACATAAAGATATTTTGAATGTTTGTGTATCCAAGTCTATAGATTTTTCACATTGTCTTTACCCCATCTCCGAGCTTACTTGGGCAACAGAAAAGCATATGTAATGTGAGATCTTGTTTTCTCTGAGTTGAGCAGCATAATTAATATTACAACATGATCCTCTGCAGGATAAGGTTCAAATGGTCCGAAGAATGCAATAGAACACCAGCCATCTTCCAGATCAGCTGGAATGAACAGGATTCACTTCAAACCAAATTTAAAAATGCATAGCTGGTACTTTCCAAGTCTAAGAAACTTCTCCACTCTTTTTTCTGGGAAATCCTTTCCTTCAAAAACACCACAAACCACTGCTAGGTCTTCATAATAGTAGAGAAATGATGCCAAATCAGTGTTGAATTCATAGTGTCTAAACACAAGATACCAATCACAGCAGGGCAGGCACACACTGCCTTGGACATGCTTGCTCAATCCATTACCAAGAACACAAATTATTTGAGACACAAGAGCAGCCCATTCTTCTACCTGAGATGCCTTCCTGCTGTCAATTCCAGCTGTTAAAGCCAAAGTGGATGGAGCATGGAGGGCTTGGCGAAATCTCCCCTGACCACCGACCACATGTGATCTCTCCTTGTGAAAGTTTGTTGTACGCTCCACCTAGGAGAGCCTTGCCTTGGTTCAGTTTCTCTACATTGACTGTCACCCCTTCTAATGACACACCCTTCACCAGCAGTACAGCCCTCACCAGTGCTAAAGACCCTCAGCAGCGAGACCAACAAGCTTTTGTTGTCCTTTAAATGCAATATTACCTGAACACGTGGATGAGTTATAGTTTTTAAAGCACACCTTCTTTTGCCAGTTACCCGAGAATCTCATGTAGAAAACATCCATGTGGTGAACGACAAAACCTTTAGAAGAACCAGACATAAATGTCCACGAATGAAAACTTTAAGGTCAACTCTAACCAGAGAAGGAATCGATGTTTTTTTCTCATGCTGGCCCTTAGTCTCAGCATCGCTCCAACCCTGTTTCCGGGAGTGGACTCTGCTTTGAGGCACTGAGAAGTTGTGGGAGGGAAAAGTTCTGTGCAGAGCTGACACACCTGTCATGAGCAGGCAGGTAATGACTTACTCAATGCATTTCTGAGAGGAAAATCCATACCCTACAGCTTTTGTCTGTCCTTGTCCCCACTGGGCATCAGACATTCCTAAGGCCTCCACCTTCCTGATTGTGCCACTCCTCTGCCCTCCAGTTCATTCCAGACCCTGCGTGGGTCCCAGGCCTTCCTCTCAAACACTAATTCTCCCATGTTCCTCTTGAAAAGACTTTCTATTTTATAACAGTATGACCCCACTCGACCTATCTAATTGTTTGTTCTCAAATGGACAAATATTTGCTGTGTATTAGGGATTCAGTGCTAAGCCACAGTTGTGTGTGTATATGAAAACACAGCTCCTGTTAGCAGATCTGATAGAAACAGTCAGGACATACAAGTGAGAAGACATCACACAAGTTTGTGAGAAATTGATAAATTATATATTAGTGCTTGTCGTTATACATTTTTCCTTCTGTGGATTCACTGGCTAAGTTGTGTCTACCTTCCCTTATGGGAGCAGAATCTGCATCCCAAAGTCTAAGGCATCTTGACTCAGGACCTTCTTTATGTTTGTGTACTTGGAAGCCAGTACAAGAAACCTAGTCAGGGAAGTGGAGGCTGTGTAACACTGACACCAAACCCTCCCAGGAGAGGGCAGTGATCTATACCCAAGTAGAGGAAGTGGGGGCATGTAGAGAAAGGATAGGCAAGGTGGTAGAGTTGCTTCAGCTCCAGCAAACTGGGTGTGGCAGCGCAAGATGGGGACGACCACAGTTCAGTCGGGACTTGGATTTGAACACCAAATATGCTGGCTTCACACACTGTGCTCGGCATGAGGGAGGCAGATGGCCCAGCAATGTCACCACCCTGGGAGGCTCTGTGCAGAACTTGGATGAGAGCATCTCAGGAGTGAATGACCATGACAGACTCCTGGCTTTTCCTCCCTCTATCTGTGCTACATGAATGTCATGCTACATGAGGCATCAGGATGCAGCACAACCCCCCCCCCAAAAAAAATAAACAGGAAGTCATACTTCAGGAAATATATCTCTTACATCCTACCTATCATAAGCTACTTGCAACTACTAATTACAGAGTAATTGCAATTTTCTGCCAGAGATTAACTAAGTCTTGACTGGTTTAGCCTGGACTCTAAGTTCATCTATGCTACTTTTGAATCATGTCTCTTCATGCCCTTCAGTCTTGTTGGTCCATGCAGTTGCCGAGAGCAGTCCCATTAACAAACCCAAAGCAATGGATCCTCGTCACTAGACCACGAGGGACAGATGGGGTACAAACCTAAACAGAGAACTCTTAACAGAAGAGTCTCAAATTACTGAAAGACACTTAAGGAAACGCTCAACATCCTTAGCCATCAAGGAAATGCAAATCAAAACAACTCTGAGATACCATCTTAAACCTATCAGAATGGCTAAGATCAAAAACACTAATGATAACTTATGCTGGAGAGGATGTGGGGTAAAGGGAACACTCCTCCATTGCTGGAGGGAGTGCAGACTTGTACAGCCACTTTGGAAATCAGTATGGTGATTTCTCAGAAAATTAGGAATTAATCTATGTCAAGATCCAGCAATATCACTCTTAGGCATATACCCAAAGGATGTTCAATCATGCCACAAGGACATTTGCTCAATCATGTTCATAGAAGTATTATTCATAATAGCCAGAACCTGGGAACAACCTAGATGCCACTCAGCCGAGGAACAGATAAAGAATGTGTTACATTTACACAATGGAGTTCTACTCAGCGGTTAAAAAATAATAATGATGATGATGTCTTGAAATTTTCGGGCAAATGGATGGACTAGAAATAACCATTCTACATGAAGTAACCCAGACCCAGAAAGACAAATATGATATGTATTCATTCATAAGTGACTTTTAGATGTAAAGCAAAAAAGTAATCAGCCTATAGTCCACAACCCCAGAGAACCTAGACAATAAAAAGACCCTCAGAGAGAAATACATGGCTCTACCTAGGAAGAAAAAAAAAGACAAGCTCTCCTGAGCTAACTGGGTGCATGGTGACAGGCGGGAGGGTGAAAGGAGAAAGGGGAGGAAAGAAGAGGAGTGGGGGGGGAATGTATAGCTCAATTAAAAATAATAAAGTGTGAAATAAAATAAAAACAAATCCAAAGCACTATCCCACGCCTTCCTCTTGTCCTAGTAGAGCTTCCCTTGTGTATCTGTTTATTTTCATGGTTACTCGTGAGGGTAGCAAGAAAGCACAGTTTTGCACTCAAAAGACCAAAGAAGAGTCTCTTTATTTTGAAGGGGGTGTCCTCTGACAAAATAAAAACTTTGAAATGATAAATGGAGGAGGAGGGACACCCACCAAACCAGCCAGGTCAGAAAAGCCCACTATGGGAAGCCGCAGTAGCAAGCAGTGCCCCCAGAGCTTGAAAGTCTGTTGCAAACTACAACTTTGCATTTCACGTGTATCATAACTCCCCTAAGCACTTTGAAGCTCCAACATAATCTACAGCAATCTGAAGAAAGGAAAGTTTGAATTCATAGCTACTCCCAAAGTATTCCTAAAGACAAATAACCCAACGGGCCATGAGTCCCACAATTCCTATACAGAGCTCCAGGGATAGACTTCTTGTCTCTAGTTTACAGTTACAGACAGACCCTTACATGCCACTCTGAACTTTCCTAATGCCAGTCACTTTTCTCAAGAGTTTCCTGAAGACGTTGTTATCTTAGACTAATCATGGGTTGTTTTGCATTCTGATCTCTCCCAAAATATTTTCTTCTTAGCAACAGATCAATACCCATTTGGTCTCTTTGTTTTGCTACTGTTTTTTGGGACAGATGGAGGAGAGAGAGAAATGGGGAGACAGAGAAAGAGAGACAGAAAGAAAAAGGACCATTGGAGAAAATATAGTAGACTAGGCCCTAGCACACAGAAACTGGTTACTCCTGTCTAACTATAATTTTGGGCCCTTGCTCGAACCCTGGTTACCACCATTCTGGTCGCAGCTTTTTGACGTCAACTGTTTTATGCTCCATATTAAGAGTGAAAGTTATGGGATGTTTTCTTTCTATGCCTGGTTTGTTTCCCTGAAGAAAATCATCTCCAGTTCCAGCCTTTCGCTATTGGACAGGACTTCATTCTTTTTCATGGTGAAACAGCATTAGATGGTGCATATGTAACAACTTTCACTCTCTTCCTCAGTTAACGGACACACATGTTGTTCATATGTCTCGCCTACTGTGAGTGTGAACGTGGAAGTACACACGTCTGCTCAACATGTCAGTTTTACAGTAGTGGGGTGGCTGAATCATACAGTAGCTCCATTTTTACTTTTTTGCAGAAATTTCTGTTATTTCCTGTCTTTCTATTCATTCCCACCAAGAGTGTCTAAGGCTCCTCTTTCCTCCATAGTCTTACCAGCATTTGTTACTTCATCTTTTGATAATAGCCATTCTACCCTGCATGGGATTTTGATTTGTGCATCCCTGATTGTTGATCAAGGTGGCTTGTTTGTTTCCCGACCACTCAAACCCAAATAAAACACAGAAACTATATGAATTACAACACTGGTTGGCCAGTAGCTTAGGCTTCTTGTTAACTAACTCTTACATCTTAAATTAGCCCATTCTTATTATTTTATATTTTACCACGAGGCTCGTGGTTTACCTAAGGTTCCCAGGTGTCTGTCTCCTTAAGTAACTCCACCTTCTTTTCTCCTCCATCTCTGCTTGGAATTCCCACTTTGTTCTATTCTTCACTGCCATAGGCGCAAAAACAGTTTCTTTATTAACCAATGGTAATAAAACATTTACAGCATACAGAGGGAAATCCCACATTACCTGATGGTTAGAAATAAGAACACTTTTTCATGTACCTGTTGATCACTTGTCTCTTCTTGCATTTCTTCCCTGAACTCGCGGGGTCCTGTCAGAAAATAATATCGCCTTGCCCTCCTGTTCTAGGGTGCTTCCCTTGGGTTTTCTTCTAGTAATTTCACAGTTTCAGGTCTCCTGTGAGTCTCATCTCTACTGTGTGTTGATTTCTGTAACTGATGAAAACTGGACTTCTAGTTTCAGTATTCCATGCATGGAGATTCTTTGTTTTTTCAGTCTTGTTTCTTAAAAAGCCTGCTCTTTCTCCAGGGCATGTTTCCAGCCTTGTTGGAAGTCAATTGGCTAGAAATGTGTGAGTTTATTTCCAGACACTCTGTTCTGTTCCATTAGTCTGTGTATCTGTTTGTATGCGAATGCCATGCTGTTTTGATTATCATAGCTTTGTATTTTGAAATTGTGTAGTGTAGAACATCTCCTGCTTTGTTCCTTTTGATAAACTTAGCTATTTCAGTTTTGTTGGTGTTGTTGCTAGGGCTCTATAGTGAATACTAAGATTGGTGGGTTTTTTGTCATAATCCTAAGATTGTCATTTTTGTTTTGATGTGGAATGCCCTGATTATACAGATAACAGAATAGCATTTTAACAATATTGTTTCTTCTAAAACATGAGCTCAATATGTTCTAGTTTCTTTCAATGATGTTTAATTAATTTTATTATAATAATTTTTATCACTTTTGTTAAATTTATTTGTCGGGTTTTCTTTCATCTATATTATAAGTGGAACTGCTTTCTTGATGTTTAGTTCATGGTTAGTTCACTATTTTTAGAGAGCAACACTCTCGATTTTGTGAGTTGGTTTCGTACTCTACAATGTCACTAAATACATTTATCAGTTCTAGTGAGTCTTCAGTTTTGCTTTGTTTTGTTTTTTTTGTGGGTATATTGCAGGGGTAGAGTCTTTGGTGAGTTTTCTATAGCTAAGATTGTGTCATCTGTAAACAATAGGAATTTGAGTGATGGTCTTTATTTCTTTCCCTCCTCCAGCTTTTCTGCCTAAGACTTCTAATACTGTGCTAAACAAAAGTGATGAAAGTGGGCATCTCAGCTAGCTCCTGCCCTTGGGGTGAAGGGAGTCTTTGACCTACTTATTAGTGTTGGCTAATTGACTAACATGGCTAATGAAATACCTTTTATTATTCGAGATACATTTCTACACTTAGCTTGATCATATGTTTCTATACTTCAGTAAGTTGATGTGTTATATGGGATTTATTGACCTCTTTTTGTTAAACCAAAACATTGGCTTTCAAGAAGGCAAACATCATTCCCCTTTTACAATTGTGGAAACTTGGGCTCAGGGACTTTAGGTAGATTGATTGCCTAAGGTCAAAGTAAGAAATCCATTAGTAAATTTCTTTAATTGCTTTCTCACTCTTCGTCATCTGTTAGACAATTCGAAAAGGAGTTTAGAGGAAAACTTGCAAAGTCCCCATATTTTAACCAAGTATCTCATTTAGAAACGAATTCCTTTTTTTTTCTTTTCTAGACTTGATAAACATCTTACATTATTTCCATATAATATATAATGTCAATATGCCTGCCAAAAGAACTGACTTTTCAGCCAGAGTTTGGAAAAACACTGTGACAGCAAAACCAGATAAATTTACTGTGATGCGAAAGAAATTGCACTGAGTTCTCCTCTTGGTGTTGGAAGCCTCCTAGTGTTCAGCTGACACCAAAAAGCAAGATCTGTGCTGTGGGACCATGGGCTTGTACCCTGTAAAGATTTGTTTCTTGTACTTGTTTAATAAAATGCTGATTGGCCAGTAGCCAGGCAGGAAGTATAGGCAGGATGACCAGAATAGAATTCTGGGAAGAGAAAAGGCTCAGTCTATAGTCATCACCCAGCCACAGAGGAAGCAAGATGAGAACACCTCACTATAAAATGTACCAAGCCACAGGGCTGACACAGACAAGAATTATGGGTTAATGTAGGATTTAAGAGTTAATAAGAAGCCTGAGCTAATAGGCCAACCAGTTTAAGATTAATGTAGACCTCTGTGTGTTTCTTTAGGACTGAACGGCTGCAGGGCCAGGCAGGACAGAAACTTCTATCAACAGATCTGTGTGACGAACTCCTAGAACTATTTGTCTCTGAGAGTAGAGGCATCATTTAAAAAACAAAACAAAACAGCACACCAAGCACACAAGCACTTTTCCATAAGTCTTATGTAAGTGCTAAGTGACAGCCACACAAAACTGTGCCAAAGTGACTGGCCCTTATAAATTATATAAACAAAATGCAGCTGCCCATGCTTTTCAAACTTCAGCTGGACCAACAAAAAACATTACATATTTAGAGAGAGTTTTAAACCAAAGTCCTTATAGGAGCTTTCAACAGGTCTTGGCTCTACAGAAAAAAAAAATCCTAGGGAAGGTGAGATGAAGATGCTCTGACTTAGATTTTGCTGGTTACAAAGGTATGCGCTGGAGAAGGGGAGGTTCGTGGTAGATGATATGGGTCCAGCCTGCAAAGGTGTACAGAAAGGCAATCAAGACATGCATGGCCAAGCATTGAAAATGCCTCAGAACTTCCTGCATCTGCTCAATCATTTAGATTCTTTATAAGATCCCAAGAGACTAACAACTTGGATTTTTTTTTCCACTGCCCCTAATAGAAAGCAGTGGAAAGGAAGATTTTTCAGAAAAAAAAAGAAAAAAATTGTCTTTTATGAGACCTTATGGTAAGCCAAAACAAAAGCCAGGCCACAGACAGACAAGCTGTGTGTTCCTGAAAATGGCTGTTTTACAGAAAGGAAGGCGCCAAACTACTCTCCAATGTGCCTCACAGATGTTTATCCACTGTGTGTTGTGCATCTACCATGGATCAAGCGCTGCACTGACTGCCAAGAATCCAGCAGCTTTCTCTAAGGCTGGCACACTTCTGTTGCCGTCACAGTTTCCTGGAGAGAATACTGACGGTCACAAGTGAGGACTGAGAATGTGAGGGTCAAGTCTCAGCCACACATCTCTCTTTGCCAGACCTGTATGTGCTGAATACAGCATGGGAACAGCTTACTGCTTCTTTGTGGCTGTGTGGCTCATGGTCCTCATCCTAGGCATTTGGTGGAGGATGAGCTCCCCACAGATGAACAGATGCCCTGGCTGTGGATATCATGACTCTGAGCTCCCATCCTCAAGTGTTCCATGTACACAAGCCTTCACGACTGAACTCTTACAGTTCAGTTCATCACCATCTACAGGGCTTCCTGCTCTGTCAGACTTCTACTGCATAAATAGGAAGAGCAAGCAAGGACCATACCCCACTTTCCTATCTCCTAACACAGAACATGTTCAATGCGTTTTTTTTTCTTTTTTGTCAGATGAAGTGCAATTTGTTAAATGTTGATTTACCATTCAAGATAGAATTACATTGAAATGTATATTGAGATAAGTTTTAAAGGTACTTGGGACATCTGATCTTACATTGGTAAATAATATTTACTTGTACCAAATGCCAAGTCAAATTAGGAAGAGCACCTATTTATTTTTTTAATTTACTTTACATACCAACCACAGTTCCCCCTCCCCTCTTCCCACTCCCCACATTCCTCCCAACCAACCCTCCATCCTCTCCTCCAAAAGGGTAAGGCCTCCTGTGGGGAGTCAACAAAGCTGAGCACATTAAGTTGAAGCAAGACCAAGTCTCTCAACCAAAGACTGAATTAAAAAAAAAAAAAGAAAGAAAGCAAAAGGGAAAATGTGGTATAAATGTGGTACATGTACACAATGGAGTACTACTCAGCAGGAAAAAAAACAATGCCATCATGAAATTTGCAGGCAAATGGATGAAACTAGAAAAAAAATCATCCTGAGTGAGGTAACCCAGACCCAGAAAGACAAACATGACATGTACTCACTCGTAAGTGGATACTAGGTGGAAAGCAAAGGATGATGAAACTGCAAGCCACAGCTCCAGAAAAGCCAGGTAACAAGGAAAGACCCGAAGAGGGGCATGTGGATTGCCCTGGGGAGGAGAAATAGATGAGATCTCCTGGATTAACTGGGAGTGGGGGGGAAGGGATGGGAGATGACAACATGAGGGAATGGGAAGGTAAGCTTGCTGGAGGGACGGAGGGGGAGGGCAATGGAAGAGGTATCTTGATAGAGAGAGCCATTATGGGGTGAGGGAGAAACCTGGTTGACATGGGATTCCCTTCTGTATGCTGTGAATACCATTGGTTAATAAAGGAACTGTCTTGGGCCTGAGCAGGAAAGACTAGAGGTAGGCAGGGAAAACTAAACTGAATGCTGGGAGAAAGAAAGCAGAGTTTAGAGAAGATATGTAGCCCTGCCAGAGACAGATGTGGGAACTTTACCCGATAAGCCACAACCTTGTGTTAATATCCAGATTAATGGAGATGAGTTATCCAGAAACACATTTAAGCTATTGGCCAAACAGTATTGCAAATAATATGGTTTCTGTGTGATTGTTTTGGTTCTGGGCAGCCAGGAACAAACAACTGGCCCTCCTACAATATCTGGTGCTAGGGAAATTGCCAGGAATCCACAAGGATGACCCCCAGCTAAGACTCTTAGCAATAGTGGAGAGGATTCCTCAACTGGCCTTCCCCTGTAATCATATTGGTGAATACCCTAGCTGTCATCATAGAACCTTCATCCAGTAACTGATGGAAGCAGATGCAGAGATCCATAGCCAAGCATCGGGCTAAGCTCTGGGAGTCCAGTCTAAGAGAGGGAGGAAGGAATATATGAGCAAAGGGATCAAGAGCATGTGACAAAAATCCAGAGACAGCTGACTTGAGCTTGTAGAAAATCATGAACCCTAGACTGACAGCTGTGAAGTCTGCATTGGACCTAACTAGGCCCTCCCCATGTGGGCAACAGTAGCTTGGTCTATTTGAGGGGCCCCTGGCAGTGGGACCAAGATCTATCCCTGCTACATGAGCTGACTTTTTGATGGAATGCCTTGCTCAACATTTTTTTTTTCAAATCAACATGTAAGTGAGCAAAATGAACCTATAAGCTAAATCTTGGCATTGGAATCCTAGACAATCCACTGCTTATTCCCCTGGGTTTTATTATGCATCAGTAACGACAATATGGTTTAAAAACTATGGTACAGATAAAGCAGTCTTGATTCTGAAGATATCTAGGTTTACTAGAAAAGAATGTGCAAACTGAGAGCAAAGAAGGCAGAAACAGATACTGCTTGTCACACACACACACACACACACACACACACACAAAACCAGTAGTCTTCTATGTTGTTATAGTAACATGTCTAATTTTTGTCTATACCCTTTTTCTAGTTGATGTAAAACTACATATAAAATCTCATCAAGAAAAAGACAAAATATAATTCATTAAACTAATAATATAAACTGGTTCCTGAAATGCATATGTTTGCTATGTCTTCCTTTGGGTAACCAACCCACCCATCACATTGAAATTCTTCTCAGTCTCTGCTTTTAGAACTAACTTTATCTCCAATCCCACTCCCAGATCCAAACCTCCCTCTATGCCACAGACTTTCTTGAATACTCTTGACAATCAAGTAATTTGGCTGTGATTTCTTTGACTTTGCAATGTATTCTGATTTCTGAGAGAGCTACTGAAAGGCACTCTAGAAGGTAATAAAAAAAGATCAATGATAATAAAATTGCATCCACTTGCCATGAGAAATTTATATTTAATGAGGACACAAACTGCATCATTATCAAGAAATCCAAAATATTTAAGGGAAATCAGATGATATGTTGAGCGAAACTTGTTCAGCGTTTGTGAGAGCTCAGAGTGTGTTAAGTTGGATGAGCATCGCTACCTGATTATAGGCATAAACTACAAACAGTTTGACAGTTGCTCAAGAGAAAACAGAAGGGTGATTTCTGCCTCAGGAATATGACCACATTAGCAAGACTACATCACAAATTAATACAATAGCCAGTCTTGATCTATGAACTGTTCCAGAATTTCAGTGAACTTGCTATGTCTTAGTCAACATCGCCATGCTCCATAATTCAATAAAAGTTAATAAATATAGAAGGAACTGTTATCAACTTCTTTTAAAGAATCTTTTGCTTTGTATACTTTATACCAACATGATAATTTCCTACATAAAGACTGGGTTTTGAAGTTTACCTCCTCACCTTGCTATTTCCTAACATTTTGGGGCTTGAGTAAGATGTAAGATGGGGAATGAGGGAAAGCCATGCCTCCTGACATCCTAAGACGTGATCAGTTTGATGGAAACCTCCTTATTTGGCCATCTCAGCATCCACTGTACCAACTGTGATTGTCAAACTGAATTAAAGAGAACTCTGACAGCTCTCAACCAAGTCATCAACATTCAATACCAGAAATGCTAGCGGCTGTGACAGCACAGCCAAAAAATCAGTCACTTGAGTGGAAAAGGTTTTGCAAATCATAAGCCAGCAACATCACATCATCAGTTTATAGACAAGGCATGAGTCACGGTACTAATGGTGTACCTGAGGCTGCAAATGTATAAAGGAGCAAAATACAACACTGATATTCTATCATTGTCGATATACAATTAAATTATCAATAAGATTGGGGAAAGTATGCAACCAAGATTTTCGGGTAGTTCTTCTATTGTTTCACTTCTAGTAAAGTTTACTTCAACAACAAAGTTAGGTCTGCCCCACTAGAAAATTCTCATAATTCCAGATGAGTTTTGAGTACTGTAAGCCTTCTTTTGAGCAATCATCTTTTATCCTATTATTTTATGTTTTTGCTATTGCCTTCAGTAACCTTCCCACTCTATAAAAAGTACAAAGTTTCTAATCTACATACACTCTTAAAGGAGCCAAACTGCTCCCTTTCCCTGCAGTTTTCTTTATGAATTTATTCCAATAGTCTAGTATTTCTATATTAGCCATGGTATTTGTTTAATAACCTTGGTTTATGTTTCTTGTTTTTGTTTTGTTTTGTTTTTTGTTTGATAGGGTTTCATATATACCAGAATGACCTCATGGTAAGTAGCCGAGAATGACCTCGAATTTCTGATCTTATTGTTTCTACCTCTGACGTGCTAGGATTGCAGGACTTCCCTGCCACCCCTAGCATATGTGGTACTAGGAATCCATCTTAAGGCTTTGCACATGCTGGAAAATCACCCTAGCTGGTGAACTGCACCCCCAGTTCCCATATTCGCCATTCTTAAAAGTGATCTTAATTACTGTTAATGGCAAAAGTATTATTTTAATTTTCAAGTAATTTCCAGTGGTTTGCCTCCACTCTTGAGAAATCTTATCACATAACATTTCATTAACTGATTCATTTGACAACTGGGGAACTTAACAGTGAGAAATCGCTAACTTCTTACCTAAAATTAAGTGAAAAAGAGTAAATAAGATGAGACAGTAGTGTGGTAGTCATTTATTTCTGAAGTCTGTATGGCAGAAGAAGCAATCAACACAAAACTGAGGATCCTTTTGTTTGGTGATAAGGCTTGGGGGAAGGTATCAGCAAAGATCACCAACAGATGATGAGAGATTCCACTGTCAATATGTCAAACAAGTTGCTGTCCAGAGAGGAAACAGCAGGAGAAAGAATATGACTTCAGCCACCAGTTCTGTGTTGAAATGGCCCCATGTGAAAAGGTTTGCTACCTGACTGCTGCCAACGTTCATTACACAGCTCAGTGACTTGATATTCTCTGACAACCCTTTGATACATCATTGCCGGCATCTCTGCAACTATTCTTTCATGTATCCCTGATCCACGTAAAAACTCATAATGCTATCTTATAAGAGCTATTGTGGTTTTAAAGATACATGTCCTACCCACACACTGAGACAATGGGGATGTTCTATCAGGAACTCACCAAGGCCAGCTGGCCTGGGTCTGAAAAAGCATGGGATAAAACCGGACTTACTGAAGAACATAGCGGACAATGAGGACTACTAAGAACTCAAGAACAATGGCAATAGGTTTTTGATCCTACTGCATGTACTGGCTTTGTGGGAGCCTAGGCAGTTTGGGTGCTCACCTTACTAAACCTGGACGGAGGTGGGGGTTCCTTGGACTTCCCACAGGGCAGGGAACCCTGATTGCTCTTCGGGCTTTATTGGGGGAGGGGGAGGGAAATGGGAGGCGGTGGTGGGGAAGAGACAGAAATCTTTAATAAATAAATAAATTTTAAAAAAAAAACAGAACAAAAAAAATAAAATAAAACCCATAATGTTGGACCCAGGGGAAAAAAAAGATACATGTCCTACACCTCATCCATCACTATGAAAGGAACCAAACTATAGTTTGAATATGAGTTGTGTCCCACAGCTTCCCAGATGGAGATGCTCATATTCAAACTATAGTAGAAACTAGAACTAAAGACTTGTGGAGGACCATTGAGAATGAAGAGAGTCTTTCAGCCTCAAGTTAGCAGCTAACGGTGGCTTTCAGACTACCTGACTCCTACATGCCTGCTTACTCAGGCTACCATGCCACCTATAGGCAGAGACAAGAGGTACAACTATCAACAGAATTAAGACTCCAACAGAGACTCAATGTTGATGCCCTAATGAAGCACGTATTCTAATTGTTCTTAATAATAAAAACCTAGAATCAGATATAGGGGTTAATGCTGAAAAATCAGAGAAGCAGAGCAGTCAGACACTAGAGGGTTCTTACCTCTACCAATGCTCAGACTGAAGGGGTGATCCTGTCTCTACAAATCCTCAGACTTAATCTCAGACTGAATCATCTGTGCTCCTGTCTCCTCCTGCCTTATATTCCTCCCTCCACCCAGCCAAAACACTCTTGTTTCCACCTCCCTAGTGCTGGGATTAAAGACATGTGATCCCAAGTGTTGGGATCATCATTGCACGAGCTCTGTTTCTCTTTTAGACCGATTCAATCTCATATAGCCCAGGGTGGCCTTGAACTCAGAGATTCATCTGCCTCTATCTCAAATACTGGGATTAAAGGTGTGTGCCACCACTGCCTGGCCTCTATGGCTAACTAGTGACTTTTCTCTGTACTCTGATCTTCAGGCGACCTTTATTTTGTGAGATTACAAACAAAATATCACTATACCCTAATATAAGATGCATATTTTCTGGGATAATATCTCTCTAGGCAATAAGTTATATGCAGCCTAGAAGTTAAGAAAAGATATTAGCAATCTACTGTCAACTTAGTCACATGATATACAGCCTAGATGCCAATACATGAGCAGATAATCTGTTCTCAACCCAGTGACTGTCACTTTTAGTAGATTTACCATCATTCATAGATTTTGCTAACATTTCACTTTAATTAGAATAAACACAAAAATGTCTACTTATGTGGAAAACTTTTTCAGTGCCTGCACCACAAAATGCAAAAACTCATTTAGAGCAACAGTCAAGATTACTACCTAATAATCTCTGAGCTAGGGCTTCTCAACATGATGGTAGTGCTATTTGGAGCCATGTAAGGTAATTACTGGCTTCAAAGTAGACTGTTCTCTGTGCTATCGCATGTTTTAAAAATACCCCAGGACTCTATTCACTAACTACCTCTTACCGTCCACCACCTTCCTGTATCTACCAACAGTGATGCCCAAAAATGCCCCTAAATATTTCAATGGTGCCCTGGGGTGAGTGAGAACTCACTGTTCCTCAAGAACTATTGTGCCACAGAACACAAATCACAAGCATATGATTCATATTAAGTAATAGCATGAGCACAACACGCCTGGGGCACCACTTAGAAGTCTAAGAATCTTGATTTTCATTTTGTGTTGTTTATTAGTTAAACAATCTCATCCCAGGTACATTGAATGCTACTATCTGGTTGATAGATAGATAGAAGCAAAATGTCCACTTTGTTTCCAACTCTACTATTTGAGACCCATTTTGTGGGATATAGAGTATTTTACAAAAGTGTCCTTTAAAGAAGACTGGACATGTATAACAAATTAAATTCAGCAAGAACTTGAGTGGTGAATAAACAGGGTGGAAGACTCCACCCAATAGAGCAAGAATTACAGTTCCCGAAGTGCTGTGGACCTTGAGAAAAGTGAAACCCATCAATAGCTCTTTTTATCAGATTCAACCGTGTAGCCTCAAGCTTACAGAGTTTCATCCACAGCTCTAACCACAGTTCAATGGGAGCCAGACCACATAGCCAAAACATTTAACTGTGTGTAAGTAGAAACCAGGTCAGCTGAGAGCCACAATCCCAAACAGGCCAAATAAATCTGAAACTTAGCATAAAAGTGGGGTTTTGACCATCTCTTTATTTGCTTGTCTTGATTTTTGATCTTGACAAGACTTCAGTCATACTTAAGATCATGGAAGGTTAGACTCTCGTGGGATTCTAGAGGGTCATTAAAATATTGTTGTTCTGTTATTTGGGGCCACTGAGTAAACACTGTGGCAAGTATGTTCAAATTATTCTTAATAATAATAGACTTTAGGATTTGGAAGTATAGCTACAGAGAATTTTCTTTCTTAAAAAAGAAAAAATTCAGTTGGTCTATTATAACCTGTTTCTCATTATATCTGTGCTATTCAACTCATGCATAGCTCATAAAATCTCAGAAAGAGCCACAAATAAAATAACAGGAGTTAAAAGGGCAGAGAGGAGTTCTACGCTCTCAAACTGTTCATAGAAAGCAGCTGCAAAAATACCACAGCTCTCATTGCCTCTCTCTGGAGCAGAGCCTATATAATTATCCCCGTAGAAATGTCTCCCTATCACAAATACTCAGGAAGTCAGTAACACTACTGCTGAGAGGGACATGCCATGGCATGGATAGATTCGTGGGTGGGGCACTTCTTATGTGGTGAACAGGGTGAGACATGGAGGACTCACCACCCTCAAAGTCCACTAGGAAAACAGAAGGTATTGGAGAGAAATGCTGGCAATCACAGCAGCAGATTTTCTTCATTATAGGTGAACTGTTCATACACTTAAGAAACACTTTTTGAATATCTACTGTGTATGACAACAATTTTTTCTGGATTCAGCAAATCATAGAAATGTAGTCAATTAATTACAGTGACCTAGCAGAGGAGTTTAAAGAATAAAAAATAACTTGCTCTATGCTTACAGAACAAGTCCTGGTGTAAGATGAAAGACTAGAAGCATTCCATATAACTGTGTAAGTAACAGTCTGGGTAACAGAAGTCAGATTCTATTCTAGGGAGATAAAGAAAAGTTGAGCAACAGAAATCAAAAGATGATAAGAAAGCTAAGAAGTGCAGAGAAACTGCATTGTGTGATGACAATGGTGACATAAGCAAGCCACAGCTCCAGTCCTGTTTCCAAGAGGGAAGCCAAAGCCACAGCCTTGTATAAACCAGGTGGCCTTGGTGGGGGAAGACTCACAGCCCGAACCACAGGATAAACCAATAAAACAGACTATCTATTGTCAATCATTCCTCCTTCGTTGGTCAACAAGAGAGACCAAATCCACTTTGGCATAAAATAAAGTAAAAGGGGGGAGGTAGAGATATAACTAAGTAATAGAGTACCTACCTGGCATGTTAAAGGCTGTAGATTCAATCATTAGAATATAATAAAACTAAGATTTTAAAAACATGCTGTTAAGTAAAATTATGCTGTAGAAAAGAAAGCAATCTAAGCATAGGGAGCATTTGGAACACATGATCTAAAAATAATCAGTCCATGACAAATTGTAGTTAAAATTATAAAACTAATGAACAATAAGCAATGGACAACTTTGTGACAACTCACAAACAAACCCAAAAGACAACCTTCACAGCTCTCAAAATAAATCTTAAGACAGGAAAAGTATGGCACAACATATTTTAAGCCCTTAAACTAAGTAAGAGCTGATGAAGATTACTATATACAGTAAAGTTATTACTGGAAATAAAGATCTTCCAAAATGAGTACAAAATGAAAGTAATTTGTGAAAAGACAGAACTGGAAAACATACCTAAAGTAATCTACACACAGTGCAAGAAGAAAGGTAGTTAAAATGAAGACAATAGGAAAGAACAAATTTGATCAAGAATAGATAAAGAAATGAGAAGTGAGACATAATCAACCATATGAAATACTATAAAGAACGCAAACTAGCAAAACCATGATATAGAAGAAAAACAAAAATCATTGTAAAAACCAAGCAGAAAAACAACAAAAAGTTTACAGCAAATCCATCACAATCATAACCCTAAACATATGGTCTTAAGTCCAAATAAAAGATGTAGATTAGCTGATGAGATTAACTAACAAAATCCAACTATTTGCTGTCTGCAAGAAATACCTCTGATTGGTAAACAGAAATAGCAACTGAAAGTGTAAATATGGGAAGAGATACACCAACAATTGAAAAATTAGAACAGGATTACCAAACTCATATTTGACAGTTTCAGGGTATTTGATCACACTGTGAAACCCAAGACTGTGTTAATGAACAAAACTTGAATCAGGGTTAGGAGCCAGGAACCGGTTGGCAGGAATTAGCCATAGAGAGCATGAAAAACACTAAGAAGATAGATAGAGAGATGCATGGGAAGGAATAGGGATGGACTTGGAGTTTCATGGTCTTTTGGGTTTGGGAAAACTGGAGACATCCTTTCTTGCTGGGTCTTCAGCCAAAAAGGGAAGTAGGCAGGTTGCTTCTCAGACTCTCCAAGCTAGAAGGTCTTCACCCAAACATCTGACTCCTGAGTCTTTATTAGACATAGAATGATACAGACTTATTTATAAACTATATTTAGCAGCAGTATATTAAGAAGTGACCAGTCCTTGAAATCCTCCTTTATTTGTTATTAAAAAAAAATAAGGAAAATGGAGTATGGAAACAAATGGAGCTATAAATAAGGTGATTCAGTCAATGGGCTCTTTACAGCCTGGAATTCCATTGCCTTCTTTATTACCTAAAAGACAATCTATTATAGTGATTGGTTTTAAAGACTGCTTTTTTACTATACCTTTACAAGAACAGGAGAAAAAATTGTCTTCACAGTGCCTACTTTTAATTATTCCCAGCCTGTTAAAAGATACCATTAAAAATTCTTCCAGAAGGGATGTTAAGCATCCCCACCTTGTGACAATGTTTGGTACAACTGCCATTAGAAATAATTAATAAACAGTTCCCTCAATTCATAATTAACATTGTATGGATGATATCTTACTGGCCGATTCAGATATGGATATCTTAGGAAAAAATGTTTCAGAAAGCAAAGACAATTTAGCCTTATGGGTGAATACAAATTACTCCTGAAAAAAAGTAAAAAAGAGAAGATTCTATTAATTACCTAGGATATAAGACAGGTTTACAGAAAATTCAACCACAGAATGTACAAATCAAGAGAGATCAATTATCAACTCAATGATTTTTCTAAAATTCCTGGGAGATATTAACTGGCTATAATCCACAACTTGACTAACTACTCAAGAACTAAGTTATTTATTTCAAACCCTACAAGATAATAAAGACATAGATAGTCCAAAAAAACAATCATTTGAAGATGAGAGAAAATTAACTCTGGTAGAAAAAAAATTACAGGATGCACAAGTGGATTGCTTGGATCCAGAGCTTGACTGAATCCTAGTCATTATACCTTCTACTTATTTTCCTACAGAAATTCTTATCTGGGGAGAAAATAATATCTTAGAATGAATATTTTTAGCACACAAACAGAGTAAAAATAATCAAAGACCTATGTAGAAAAGGTTTTTGAATTGATTTTGTAAGAAAAGTTGAAACTTTATCAATTGTTGCTTTGCTAAATTGATCTATTACCAATAAAGCTCAAGAATAAGATACTGTGGTGAAAAACTTATATATCAAAGAAGCAGAGGAGTGACCAGTTGACATTCTCTTTCTTATTAGAAATCCAATCAGTCTCTTCTCTCTATATGTCCCAGATGGAAGAGAGCATGAGAATTCCAAGTCCCTCTTTCCTCCTTCCTGTTTGTCTTCCCTGTCCATATTCCTGGCTACTCTATGTTTAATCTGGTCAGCTAGTCACCGACTCTGCCCTCTTACTCAAAGTTAACTTTATTAACATACTCTAGGAGCGTCACAATGCAATCAAATATCCCACAATATTTCCCCCTTTTTGTCTAAATGAAAAAGAAAAAGTTTTAACTCTAATATAGTAAAGCTGTATACTATAAAAAAAATATCAGGTAAGAATTGCATTGACAGTGTCCAGTCCATTTGTGGCTGGCAAGTCAAAAAATACTCTATTATCTATCCTATCTTGGTGAGTCCCTCCCTTCTTCTTCCTGTTTATCATCTCTGTCCATATTCCTGGCTTCTCTATGGCTAATTCCAGTCACCTAGTCACTGGTTCTTCCCCAATTCAGTTACCTTTATAAATATAGTCTGGGAGTGTCACAGTGCAGCTAAACTTCCTGCAACACTCAATTAGCAGGAACAGACCCAGCAGAAATTGTAGTACCTTTTACTAATGCAAAAATTGCCTCGTTGTGTGCCAAAAATGAACATTTGAAGAGAGCATGCAGTAATTTTGGGGGGAGAGATTATCAACAAATATCCCAAATGTAGGAGACTTCAATCTCTATAAAGAACTAGCTGGATTCTACCTCATATAATAAAAGGAACATCAATTTCTGGAGCCCCTACATTCTATATTGATATAAATAAATCAGGAAAAGCAGGTTATAATTCAGAAAACATAATTAAAGTGGCTCAAATCCAGTATGATTCAGTTAAAAAAATCAGAATTATATGCCATTTTCATGGTATTATTAGATTTTCCAAAACCTCTTAATACATTTGGTGACTCTCAATATGCAGAAAGAGTTGTTTTGCATATCAGAACCACTGAACTTATCCCAGGTGATTCAGAATTAACTGTTATTTATTCAGTTACAACAAGAAATCAGAAATAGAAATCATCCCTTGTATATAATACATATCAGATCCCATGCAGGTCTACCAGGCCATCTGGCACAAGGTGAAGATGAAATTGATCAGCTATTAATAGAAATGGTACTAAAGTCCCTCAGAGTTTCATAAGAAACACAAGGTTAATAACAAAGGTTTGAAGGTTTTTTCCTCACTTGGCAACAAGCCAAAGAAATTATAAGGAAATGTACTAATTGTTCTTTGTATAATCAAACTTCACTACCTGCAGGACACCCAAAAGGTATTCAAAGATAAAAAAAAAAAATTGGCAAATGGATGTGCTTTCAGAGTTTGAAAAATTAAAGTATGTGCATCATACCAGAGACACATATTCAGGATTTCAATGGGCCACTGCTTTGAGTTCTAAAGAGGCTGATTCTATAATTATACATTCATTAGAAGTCATGGCCATTATGGAGATACCTATACAAAGTAAGACTGACAATGCTCCAACATATGCCCTAGGAAATTGAAAGAGGTTTTTGGATGTTACAACATAAAGCATATTACAGGTATGCCACACAGTTCTACAAGAACAGGCAAGTCCAAAAGCAACACACAGGAAGGACTAATAAAGATTGAGACTGACATTAATAAAATGGAAACTAAAAGAGCAAAACATGGGTAGCTGGGGGTTCAATGGGTAAAGGGTTTTCTATACAAGCATTAAAACCCACTTTTAAATGACCAGAATCAATGCAAAACCCAGGCATGATAGCACTGGTAACCCCAGTGCTGGGGCGGGGGG
>NC_022022.1:47714335-47717792 GCF_000317375.1 Microtus ochrogaster | reverse complement strand
TTAATCTCAGCACTCAGGAGGCAGAGGCAGGCAGATCTCTGTGAGTTCGAGGCCAGCCTGGTCTACAGAGTGAGTTCCAGGACAGCCAAAGCTACACAGAGAAACCCTGTCCCAAACAAACACACAAGAAGGTGGACAATGTGTCTGCTCTGAAGTGCTGCTGAAAGAAATGAATGATGCCAGGCGATGGTGGCACATACCTTTAATCCCAGCACTCGGGAGGCAGAGGCAGGCAAATCTCTGTGAGTTTGAGGCCAGCCTGGTCTACAAGAGCTAGTTCCAGGACAGTTACACAAAGAAACTTTGTCTTGCAAAACAAGAAAGAAAAAAAGAAAGGGAGGGAGGGAGGGAGGGAGGGAGGGAGGAGAATTTCTCTGCACTCTAACACCATTGTTTTATTTATCTATGGAAAATCTTTAATGCTAAATAAAATAGTAATTTATATACCAATTGCTTGGTGCTAAACTCTATTTTGTTAGTATTAGGATAGCTAGACCAGCTTGTTTCTTAGGTTCATTTGATTGGAAAATGTTGACTCTGTGGCGATGTGTGTCTTTGAGGTGATGCAGCAGAAGGATGGATTCTGTTTTCATACCCAGTCTGTTAGCCTGTGTCTTTTTATACGTGAATTGAGTCCATTTATATTATACATAGTCCATTTACATTTAACAAAATAAGAAAAAATACTCTACCATCTATCCTATCTTTGTGAATCTAAAATTTTATATCTAATTTATTCTTTATCATAACTAATGAAAACTATAACTATCTGTCTTCAACTCTTCAAACACACCAGAAGGATATGATATTACCTAAGAAAACAGGAAGTGCATTGTAAGCAACTTCTAAAATTCTAGAAATGACAGAGTCTTCTTGCTGCCTGGACAGTCAGCCAAAGTTTTTCTGTAATGTTAGGGCATCCATATTCAGCCTACAGGCCCATAATATCTGGCAGACTTTTCAGTGAAACAGGAAATTTGAAGATCTGTTTTGCCTTGTACTTTCAAAGTTCATCAGTTGCTTTCTTATGTGTACTGCAGAATGTCTGGAAATTTCTTCTGTGAATCAGGAACCCTGAAGAACTCCCAAGAAGGAGAGCAAAGACCATAGTCACCAGCCAGATACAGAGGGAGTGAGAGCTGACCATGCCATGCTAGTAAAGGAACTCCCATGTGGCAGAGCATAAATAAGGAATATGGGTTAACTTAGAATGTAAGAGCTAGTTAATAACAAGCCTGAGCTATCAGCCAAACATTTATAATTAATATAAGCGTCTGTGTGTGTGGCAATTTGGAGCAAGTGGTCTGAACAGAAAATGTCTGATTACAAATGAAAAGGGGAACAGTATATTTAATCATGTAAACTAGGTAACTGTAGAAAAAAAAATCTTCGTTTGTGAAATGAGCACAGAGTCAAAAGTAGGGGAAAAATAAAAGTGGATTTTTACATTACCCAAAGAGGAAACCCAGGGTAAAAGACAAGGGACAAAGTAAAAACTTTCACAATGATGTTTTCAGTAACACTAACCTAAGATGATTTTTCCCAGCCTTTATCTCTGTCACTGCATCCCTACAGCCATGAAGAAGTATGGGACGCATACTATCAAGCAAATTTTCCATAGAGCAGAAGCAGTAGCCCCCATGAAAGGTAGGGTCTACGCCTTCACATCTTGACCCTGAGTCTGCAGTGGGTCCACCAATGGACTATGAGATGATGCTACAACCATGTCTGGACCTGGCCTTTGTAGGCTGGCTTTTCTGCTGGTTCTCATCCCCTAAAACATGTACTCTAGGAATGAGCCACCATGATTGCAGAAAGCCCAAGTGTGTCCCCAGGGAAGCCCAAGCATCATGGTGGAAAAGCTGAGAATCTCCAACCTCCTTTCCTGGCTGAGCTACCAGACCCAGGGTAGCCTCAGGTTGTTAGGGGTGGAAAGCATCTCCTTGAAAGAAAAGGACCTCAGCACTGCTTGCATCCCAGATGACATCATGTGGAACAGAGAACAGTCATCCCCACCAGGTCCTGCCCAAATTGCAAATTTTTCAAGCAAAACAAACAGTATTGTTATTACAGCGCAAAGGCTTGATGTGGTTTATTACGTAACAATAAATAACTGGTATGGCTTCCTAGTAGAATGAGCACATTTCGCACTAGGGAAGCATTTCTAAGAGTAGGTGAAAGGAAGGATGTCTCAGATAAAGATGTTTCACTCCAGAGGAAGTGAAAACTCAATCACCTATCTGCCTGTCTTTCTGGTCTTTAAGGTTCTGTCCTGCCATCTTTTTTTTTTTTTCGTGCTGTGAAAGAAAAATAAGGATGGGAAAGCAGCCTTCAGCCAAGCCTTCTGTCCTTGGTCACGTGTGATGCGTTGACTCACATGGCTCCACAAACCCTCAAAGCATGAGAAAGAATGACTAAGGGAAGCGGCTGAGGAGAAGCTCACATGTACCGGAAAATTTGTTCTTGGGGCACCTGTTTGCCATCTGTGTTGAGACACACAGAGAAGTCCTGAGGACAGTGGGGGTCATTTGGAGGGTGTTCACTCCGGGGTATTAGGAAGGTGTTCACACCGGGCGTTGGCCCTCTTGCTTTTCTTCTAGTTATCAGCATGAAATGGTGGGTCAACAAGAATCAAGTTCATCCAATTCCTTCACGCCACCATCTCTTCGGCTCCTGCTTGTCCCCACCCTGTCACGGGGAGCTTCCTCTATCGTGGTCCTTCTCACGGAGCGTGTACTTGGCTGCGTCCCCTACTAGACGTTCACATCCGGGAAGCCTTTGTATATCCAGTTTACAGAGCTTTGGCATCCTGCGAGTGCAGAGCTTGTGCAGAACTACAATGGGAAAATGAATAACACTCGTGCTTAGCTTAAAATTGCCCCCAGATGACCAACAGTCTCCTGGAAAAGAAAAAAAAAAAAGCTAACAATTATTTTCCTCCAGAACGTTCCATCGACTCTTCCAAGCACAAACATGAATCTCCCTAATGCAATGTCTCTGGAGTGTGCTTAGGTAACAGTTCTATGAGTATGACCAAAACATGACATTTGTTCTTGATAATATTTAAATCTGAAAACTTGAATCCATTTCATTCCAACCTGGGACAATAGATGAACATCAGAGGAGGAATCCAAATCTTACAGATTCTTGATTTCTGTGTGGACCTCACTTTTAATAGATAAAATATGGAAACATTAAAAACTTTAGAACATTCTTTGATTGAAGGAATTTTTATTTCTAAAAAGGATGGTTTTCGGGCAGGCCTCAGGGTCCCCTGTAAGGGAGCCCGGGGACCTTCAGCTCCTGCGCCAGGCTTCCTGTGCTCTTCTGGATATCGCCCCCCTTGCTCCATTCATCCCTTTGTCACCGGATCATTGGGCTACCAGGTGGCCCTGTTTAGTTGCTGAGGAGTCCCATCTGGACGGGTGAGTCTGTGCTAACCAGGGGCGGATTGTCC
>NC_022022.1:47682422-47707574 GCF_000317375.1 Microtus ochrogaster | reverse complement strand
GGGAGGAGTGGGAGGCTGGGAGGAGGCGGAAAAAATTTTTTTTCTTTCTTAATAAAAAAAATATTAAAAAAAAGAAAAAAAAGGATGGTTTTTAGAGTAAATATCTGAAATTTCAGAGATAATGTATACCAATCAGCTTTGATGGCAGTGGTGTCTATGTTCAAGTAATCCTTGTTTTACTGAAGAGCCTAAAGTCCAAAAATAGTTGTGCTGGCGATTTTATTATATCATATTATTGTAATTGTCCTATTGTTGTTGTTATTAATCTCTTACTGTGTATTATTTACAAGTCAAATTTTATCATAAGTATACATGTATAGTATACGATGTAGAAAATTCAGTGCTATGTGTAATTTCAAAATCCCCTGGTGTGGGGGGGTCTTGAAATGTGTCTTCCACTAATAATGAGAGATCATACTGTTGAAGTAAGTGTGTGTGTGTGTGTGTGTGTGTGTGTGTGTGTGTGTGTGTGTGTGTTGGTTGCTCTTTCTATTTCCGTTGAGACTTTGAGGTTTTCTCTGTTCATCTAATCTGCTACAACTTCCACCAAGATGTCTCCATGTGTGCATTTGACCCGATTGTGCTTTATCTCAGGGTGCCCTTCCACGGCAGAGACTCACCCTTTAGTATAAAGCCTTACACCCTCTTCAGATTCCATCCCTGACTCTCTAACTCATGCCGCTTCCCACCCACCCTCCCGGGGTGACTAAAGTCACTCTGCCTACCCTTCGCCTGTTCCATCTCCTCTAGCTGGAAACCTGGCCGCCTCGCTTTCCCGTTGGATTCCTCACTGCTGACGCCCCATCAACCCATTTTCGACTATAAGACTCTGTCTTCTCTGATAAGTTGTATCTCGATAATTACAGTTTTATGTTCAAGAATCTCAATTCTTTTTGCATTAAAAAATGCATTTTCATTCTCATTTCTGCTGACTCCTTCAAGACATTAAATTTTGAATGTATTATCTTATAATTTCATAAGTAATGTGTGTTTTGTTCAAACCCCTGTCCACTTCTTTCCCCCCAGCTCCTTCCACTCCATTGCCCTCCCACCACGTTTTTCTTCCAACTACTTGTCCTCCTTTTTAAGCCCACTGAGTCCTCATAGTGCTGCCAATGTATACATGGATATAGGATCATCCACAGGAGCATGGGAAGCTTCTCAGGGATCCCATCTCTGAGGAAAACTGGCACTTTTCTCCCCTGGCAGCTGTCAATCACCAATAGCTCTTCAGCAAGGGGTAGGAATTTGTGAGCCCCTCAAGACCCATCTTTTAATATTTTAAATACATCTTCTCTATTTTGTGACATATTTAGAACAGATAACCGACTCTAAGAAGTGAATTTAAGTAGAGTCTTAGCTAGAACTCGAAAACAAAATTATAAACACATAAATCCAAACACCATAATTCAAACACAAAAGAAGCTACTTTTCTTGAAGTCCAGGGCCCGTGGGTCAGCAGGGATCGAGAGGACTCTCAGCAGATTGGACAGTGCCCATCCACACGGTGAACTCACAGGCACACCCTGAGATGCCTTACTAGTTCTGCTGTAGATCCACACAGCGTCATCACTATGGCTAAGCCTTTGTGTTCTTTGTAAAAAGTCACCAATCACCATGCATGAGGATCCATTCTTACCCAGCCTGATGCCATCCTGGCCTCGCTGCAGCTGTGAGGATGGGTTGCTAATAATGTCCACCTTCAGAGTATCAACAGCTATACTCCAGTATAGCTCTGGAAACATGCCATTTATCCGAAATACCATGTCTTGATACTGTCAATGTGAAGGTCACAACATGGAAAATACAAATGGAGAGGAAGGGATTTTGAAGGACCTGAACAAGGGTCACCTGTACCTTTAAGTCCCAGATAAACTTAACATTATCTGACTCACTGTACACTAAGCTCTAAGAGGAAAGGCCACAAGGATTGAAATAATGGAGCTGAGGGTCATTTGGGGATACTGAGCTTTTGCATCTCAGAAAGCAAGTCAGGCAAGCACTCCAATCCAGTCTCTCGTCCTCTCATGATAAAGGCTTGTTCTCTAAAGCAGCTGACCCACCCTGTGTCACTTTTCTCATAATAATTACCACTTTCTGAATGCTTACAGGATGGTTTCCATTTATAGGTTTTTCTCTATATGCATTGTTTAACCCATCGCCTATGGTTTGGGACACCAAGGATCCACTGTGGTCCAAAGCTCGGCCCTAGGGTGGTGCTACTGGAAAGAAGAGAACCCTCTGAGAAGTCGGAGAGACTTCCGATCATTGTCTTGGGGGTGCAGCACACCGGTTCTCCCTTGTGTTCTCACAGAGGCCTGTGATAAAAGGAGCAAGTATAACCCCATCCACCATCTTTTCCTCTCCGCTCCTGTCCAAGGCACGATTGCTTGACACCATAGACAGTCCAGTGTGAAATCTTGCTATCAGCCACCCTCACCAGAAACCAACTAGAAAACGGGCCACTTAAACTTCCCCTATGAATGTCCAGTGTTGTAAGTCAAATAAGCTTCGACATCTCCATAAGTAGCCTGAGCCCAGTATTTAGTTACATTGACACACATCCAAATAACACAAGTCCTCAAAATTAGTCTTAACCCTCAAAGTATCACCAGTTCTCTTTCTACACAAAATATGAAGGAAATACAGCGCCTTTGCTTTGGTGTTTTTGAAGCCCTGGAAATCAAACCCAGGCCCTGGCATGTGCTGTGCTGGCCTACCCTTGTTTGCTTATGGCCAGCACTCCCATACACACTGATGCTGTAGGCGTTTGTGGTTGGGTCCCTCCTCCTGTTATTATGTATTATGATACAAATCATACAGGAAATAAAAACAGGTGTGTCACATGCCAACCAGCTTCTCCTGAACTGACTGTGGAGGCCAGTGTGAACTAGCCATGATCTTTCTCAGTCATTGTGAATTAAAATTTTCAAATTGAAAGATACCACAGTTGCTGGGTTTTGTTGTTGTTGTTGTTGTCCAAGAAACTAGAGTAATTGAAATAATGAAGTTAGTCAAATTCTAAAGTTATGATGACTAAACCTCTAATCATAAACTAAGATTGCCTCCAGCTGGGTGAAGGTTGCCCCAGGCTAGAGAACTCGAACTTGTTACCTTGCACTGTTTTTCCAAGCTTGTCTTGGAAACTTTGCTTCAATTGGCCGTCTTTGCAAATGAGTATGGTTACAGACTCAGAAATAGAAGACTAAAGTTCGTTCTGTGACCCAGATATCTAGGCAGCTTAGACTGGGTCTAGTGACAGAGTTTGAGCAATTTACTCAGAGTCTCCTGTCAAAGGAGACCAGGCATGCTGCAAGTCCACCCCATCTTTCTAGTAGACAACCCTAGAAAGACTTGAGGAATGCACATAATGCTTTGTGTGTTTTAAAAATAGCAAAAACTACGCTCCAGCCAGGGAAGTCAGTAGGGCAACTGAAGATCTTCTCCACTCCCCCTGCTCCTCCAAAGCCAGTCACCCAGCTTCAGTCCCAGCTCCGCAGCACACCGCTTACCTGGCCTTCCCCCTTCTCTCTGCCACCATCTCCAGGATCACACAGATCTCCTCAAACCTTCCTTCCCGCTCACCCCATCATGGCAGTCCCCAACTCCAGCAGACATTCCCTGGGACTGCAGAAATTTATATCATGAATGCTATAGGCTTTTGTCAAAGGCCTTTTCAGCATTTAATGAGATGATTGTGTGGTTTTTGTCATTCAGTTTGTTTAGCTAGTGGATTAAATATATCAATTTATGTGTGTTGAACCATCCCCATGTCTAGAATGAAGCCTACCTGATAATGGCGGACAGTCTTTTTGATGTGTTCTTAGATTGATTTAGCAAGTATTTTATTGAGAATTTTTACATTCATGTTCATAAGGAAATCTGTAATTCTCTTTTTTTGTTGGGTCTTTATATGGTTTGGGTACTAGGATAACTGTGACCTCATAAAATGAATTTAACAATGTTCCTTCTATTTCTGTTTTTTGGAATAATTTGAAGAATATTGCCATTAACCCTTCTTTGAAAGTCTGATGGAATTCTGCACTAAAATCATCCAGTCCTGGGCTTTTTTTGGTTGGGAGACTATTAGTTAGTACTTCTCTTTCACTAGGGTTATAGATCTGTTTAAATTGCTTATCTGATCTTGCTGTAAATTGGTAAGTTGTCTGTATTGAAGAAAATAACCCATTTTTTTCTTTTTTAGATTTTCCATTTTGGTGGAGCACACTGTATGGTTTTATTTTATAGTTTCTCTCTTACTGACTATTTTCTTTCACCATAGATTAATTTAAATTTCTGTGTTGGTACCCCAAAACTATGTGCAGCTTGATATATATTATGGGACAAAGTGTCTCGCACTTCCTCATTCTATAGACTCTCGACTTAAAACCCAAATAGAGCTAATTTCCATGGCGACTATATGCTGTCAAAAATTAATGCCATTGACATCACGTAAATAATTTTAGGTGGACATATAAGTCACACTGTTTCGATCTATAGCATCACATGATATTTGAGGGGAAAATATAATTTACGTTTGTTTCTATCAGACTTTGTCAGAAATCATCACGATAGTTGTTTTGCATCTACTCTAATAAATGTTAAAAGTCCAAACTAGTGGAAGGATCTTGCCGTTGCTTCTTTTAGACACTGTGGGTGTAGCCTAGAAAGGGCATGTTTGCCTCAGTTTACAAACATCTGATTCTGACTTGTCCATCACACCTAGAAGCACGTGGTGATAGACACACCAAATACGACATTTCTCCGTTTACACTTTCAGCTGATAAGATGGCCTGGTGAGGCCACTGATGCCTAGTCATCATGCCAGACTCCATTTCAAGTACACGTTCTAGAAATTTCCTGAGATTGAAACCACACTCATTGAAATGAAAACCACATTTATTTGTCACAATTCTTTCTGCTCTAGTTCTTTCAAGGATCTTCAAAGAAAACTGCAATGTGGGGTTTTCCCCAGTTCTCCTGCTGATTGTGCCGGAAGTCCCAGACCAAACTCATCAGAGGAATCGCTTAACCTGCTCGCCCTGGAGATCAGTCTTCTCCCCATAGGATACGCATTGCGTTTCTAGGCCAGAGTACGTTTTCCCTGGCAAAAATTATACTTAAAAACAGAGAGAAATCTGAGAAACATTGTCTTCTCTGATACCCCAGTACTATGTTTTCTGAGATGAATATTCACCAGAAATTGGAGAAAAAAGGTCTTTCTAAGAACAGTACCATAGGCAGAAATCATAAAGTGAATTACCCACTCAAAATCAAATTATTGGCCTGGAGAGATAGTTCAGTGATTAAAGGACTTGTCGCACAACTGTAAGAAATACATAAATCCCCAGAACACGTGTGGATGGGGGTGAAAGAGAAGGGCCGCTTGCAATCCCATCCTCAGAAGGAAGTGGCAACTATCCACACAGCAAGCTGGCTGCTGAGACTAGCCACAGCGGGGCGTTCTGAGCTTGACTGAAAAGCCCTACCTTAGTAACGAATACAGCAGAGAAGCAACGGAGAATGACTGCCGTCCACCTCAGTCCTCCCCAAGGATTTATACATACGTACATGTACCTCCACACCGATGAGCCTACACACACACAAACACGCATACACATGAACAATGCACTCACAGGCACGCAAAAACGGAAAAATAAAAACAAAGCATCTGTTTATCGGACAATACCATACAAACAAAAATTTGAAAACTACAAACCAACGTCTTCCCCAAGTGCTTGATAGTCTTATGCAGTTATTTTAATTTTTCTGTTATAGACACACTAGAAAACATAAAAAGTTCAAGAAAGCAGAGTTTTATAAAGGAATGTGTAAAAACAAAGCCCACCCTTTCCTCCATCATGCTATGCGTATTGATTATTCGGGAATATCACACAGTGCCCACCAATCACATTCACTTCCCAGTCCTCCCAGGTCCAGTTTGTGATGCCCATATGTTCATTGGGGCGTGATTATACTCCCAATGCCCAGCTCCTTCCCTACCTCACCCCTGCCAGGAGCCATCAGCTATAAAGAGCTACGGTTCAGCATCTTTTATCACAGTTTTTTTTTTTTTTTTGCATTGGACTCAGCATCCTCTTGCTTCTAGCATTCTGCTAGCACTGCAGGATAAGCCTGTCTGATGAATGATTACATTATTCAAAGCATACATTTTTTTATTTTTTATTGTTTTTATTGAGCTATGCATTTTCTCACTCCCCTCTCTTCATCCCCTCTCCTCTTCCATTATCCACATGGTCCCAATTTACTCAGGAGATCTTGTGTTTTTCACCTTCCTATGTAGATCCCTGTATGTCTCTCTCAGGGTCCTCTGTGCTGTCTAGTTTCTCTGGGGTTGTGGCCTGTTGGCTGGTTTTTTTTTTGTTTTGTTTTGTTTTTTGCTTTATGTCTAAAAGCCACTTATGAGTGAATACATATTATATTTGTCTTTCTGGGCCTGAATCACCTTACTCAATATCGTTTTCTCTAGGTTCATCTATTTGCCTGAAAATTTCAAGATGTCATCATTTTTTTACCACTGTGTAGAATTCCATTGTCTAAATGTACCACATTTTCTTTATCTAGTCTTAGCTTGAGGGGCGTCTAGACTGTTTCCAGGTTCTGGCTATTACAAATAATACTGCTATGAACATAGTTGAGCACACGTCCTTGTGGTATGATTGAGTGTCTACAGTAATGAAAACAGTCTGGCATTGACATAAAAACAGACAGGAGGATCAGTGGAATCGATTGAAGACCCAGATATCAATCCACACACCTGTGAATACCTAATTTTTGACAAAGAAGCTAAAAATACAAAATGAAAGAAAAACATATTCAACAAATGGTGCTGACATAACTGGATATCAGCATGTAGAAGAATGAAAATAGACCCATATCTATCACCATGCAGAGACCCGGACTTGGGACTTACATTCCAATCTGTTTGTATAAGGGGTCCATGGTCCTGGTTATGACTGGAGGCCATGTTGATGTACCTCGTCTCAACAAATACAACAAAACGTAAATAACACCCTGCATCCTATCCGACCACCACCATTAAAGCTGGGTTTCAACAACAGAAAACCTGCAAACTCATGGAAAGTGAACAACTCTCTATGGAATAACCACTCAGTCAAGGCACAAATAGAGAAATTAAAGATTCCCTAGAATTCAGTGAAAACGGATGCACAACCCGAGCTTACGGGACACTGTGAAAAGCGGTACTAAGGGGGAAGTTCACAGCCTTCATAAAGAAATTGTAGAATCTCATACTAGCAACTTAACAGCACACCTGAAAGCTCTAGAATGAAAAAGGCAGGCACACCCAAGAGAGTAGACAACAGGAAATTATCAAACAGGGGTAAAAGGGGAATGAAGTCAATAAAATAGAAAGAGAACAAGACAAAGAATCAGTGAAATGAAGAGTTGGTTTTTTTGAGAAAATTAACAAGATAGATAAACCCTTATTGAAAGACTGGGCGGTGGTGGCACATGCCTTTAATCCCAGGACTCGTGAGGCAGAGGCAGGCAGATCTTTGTGAGTTCAAGGTCAGCCTGGGCTAGAAGAGCTAGTTCCAGGACAGACTCCAAAGCTACAGAGAAACCCTGTCTTGAAAAACCAAAAAACAACAACAACAAGAAACACCCTAATCCAAACAAACTAAAAGAGAGAGAATATCCAAATTAACAAAATTACCAAACAAATAAAAGAGGAAAAAGCATGATCATCTCATTGGGTGCTGTAAAAGCCTTTGACAAAATTTAACAGTCCTCTATGATAAAAGCCTTGGAAAGAGCAAGGATACAAGGAACAAACATGAACATAATACTGGGGCCAGAGAGGCACAGAACTTAAAGGAGTGGCCAAGCAATGATTGGTCTAACTTCAGACCCACACCACAGAGATCCCATTCCTGACACTGGCTGGATGGCCAGGAATCAGAGGCTGGATAGCCCAGAGACTTATGATAATAAAACATCAATAAAATGATTCCTACCTACTCATAGATCTTTACCTACTCATAGATCAGCACCTACCCCAGTCATCATCAAAGAGGCTATGCCAACAGCCGGTGGGAGCAGATGCAGAGACCCACAGCCGAATATTAAGTGAAGAACGAGCCCAAATTTAAAATCCCCATTGGGTCCCTCCTCTTGGGCTCAGGGAAGAAGAGAGAAAGGCGAAATGCAGGAGTCAGAGAGGTTGAGGATACGAGGAGTGAAGGCGGATCGGATTAATACAGACAGATTGGTATAAGCTTATACAACTTTAATGTAAATAGCACACTCAAGCAACCGGAGTTCCCGCGATGCCCAGAAACAGGAAACAGGAAGGGGCTCCAGCGTCTGTGCCCCCCAATTTATAAACATTTGCCCGAGGCCGTCCCGCCCCCAAAAGGCGGGCTCTCTCTACAGAGGAGGGCACAGCTCACAAACTTCAACTAAGTAGTGTTCATAGGGTCCCTTAAAGACTGAAGAAGAGGCAGTCATGGCGCCGGCACTGGCCCAGGTCCTCTGCATACACATTATGGCTGTTAGCTAAATGTTTTTGTAGAGCCCCTAATAGTGGGAGTGGAGGTGTTTCTAACTTTTTTGTCTGCTCTTGTGACAAAAACAAAGGAGAAGTGGATCGGGGCGGGGTGTGGGGAGTGGCGGTCACTGGCTTGGTGCTCTTACCACTTTGTTAACCAGGTCAGTCCTCATAATCACAAGGAGGTGAAACTCTTCAATGTAGTGGAGCATTCTTCATTAAATGTCCTTGATTTAGCCCGAGAAGACTCCCAACAGGCACTGATATTGGAAGATTCCCCAGTAGGATATCCAATCTCTCGACAATCTTACACTTTGAATTAGCAATTACATGAATCAGTTTTCCTGCCTGATCCATCTTTTAAAATGACCTCAGAATGATTGATCCTGTACATGACTCTGATCTTATTCTTGATTATACTTGAAAATGTCAAATTTTCATATACAGTTCCAGGTGCGTTCTTTATGTATAGATAGTTGTCTGCTTTAACAAAGTAATATTTTTTCTAAAATAATTTGCTAATTTTAGGTTCCAATCTGCTGATTGCCACTTTCTGCCCTTACAATTCTAGATCCAAACAGAAATCGCATTAAACACTAGCTATGTGTCCATGCAGATCTGAAGCAGAACGATTTTTATGACTGTTTTTCTTTCGGTTGTGTTTGCAGATGAATTACAGCGAACACTGGGCACTGATGTTTTTATTTCTATAATAAACTGTTTCATAGCTTTGGTTGGAAAGCTTTTTCACTCCTGCCTCCTGCATCCATCTTGAATTGCTTTTACTTGGAATAAAAGAAATGACACAACACATACACACACACACACACACACACACACATACACACACACATACACACACTTCCATAGAAACACAATGAGGCTCAAAATGACCATCAAGGTGCAGGCTAGCAGAAATGTTTGTACCAAATTGAAAGAAGAAAAGAACTGTAACACTGTGGTGAGCTTAGGTAAGAGTAACTTGTTATCATTAAAATTCAATGGGGATCCCTTGAGAGGCAACAAGAAGAAACATGAGCAGACCACACACATAGAAAGTGAAGGAAGCTTACCATCTCCATCCCAGCATGGGGGTAGCAGGCTGGAACTAGAGATATAGCTAGAAATTAGATGACATGGCTGGTAAAGCATATGATCTTCCTAGGGCAGCTGTCTGACACACAACAGAAAAACCAAAGTTAGCATTTTATACTATGCCATAAAACATTCTTACAGCCATATTCAAATTCTTCAAAAACTAGACAGAGCAAGTATGATTGATTTTCTTGAAAATAAATTTCCTGAAGTTGCTAGGATACTAAGACTAAGTGCTAATGCTAAAACTCTGACCTAACTATAGTTAAACTAGATCCTATGGTTATGCTATTACATTAATATACCAACTTCCTCTTGAAAGAAGTTGATACTGATAAGTGATTATTTGTAAATCCTACTCTCAAGTTTACTACACTCGTTGCAAATAACACAAAAGACCCAACCAGCTGAAGTTCAAACATGATCCAAGTGCATCATCTTAGACATGTGGTGTGTTGCATTTTAATAAACTGTTCTTTTGGCAAGAACATTGACTCTTTGTTCCCTGTGTCCCTCTATTCTCCCACCCCCAGGCTAGGAATTGAACCTAAAGCTTCATGGATGCTAGACAAACACCCTATATCTGAGCTATGTTCCTTCCCAATCCTTGCCCTTAGCTTGTTTTGTTTTGTTTAAATCTTCCAACATTCATCTGTAATGTTTTCCATTGGGTAACCTGAGCTAAGTAAGTTGGGAGTGAGTCCTTCCTATGAACTGAATTTATTATCCAGATAATAAATGCATTTTGCTGGTATACATAAAGTAAAAGCCCAAGATATCACACTGAATATGCCCATGAAAACTGTACAACCCAGAGGGTATCTCTATGTTTATTCATAAGACAGTTAAATAATTAAATAGAATATAATTTACCCAACACTAACTGACATCTTCCTATGCTAATTACAGATTCTTTCCAGTGACTGTCAACTTTTTAAGTCTAGAAGGAAAAGTACTTTGTGTTTTAGATTTATGCTGGGCTAAAATAGTTCTTACAGCCCAGTTGGACAGGTAGTTTATACTGTCTCTTTTCTGACATCTCAGGGCGCCTGACAGAGGGAGACCCACTCAGAATTAAGCAGTTGAAAATGAGGATGTCTGGTTTCAGTGAACCAGTTGGGCAGCGAGAGACAGCCATTCTGCGTCAGCACCATGTTGTCCGTCCAGTGTTCCCAGGCTTTCTTCCGAACATAATAAGCTCTGGAACCTAAGGTCCAAATCTTAAATCCTTGTGGAGAATCCCAGGCTTCAGATAAAACGCCTAAGTCTGTTCTGGTGCAGTCAATCTGTCTCTGGTGTAGGACTTTAATAAACAGCATCCTTTTCATGTCGTGTTGATGAAGGGCCAGGCACTCACTGCACGCTAAAGTCTTGTTTTTGCAGTATACGAGATCAGGTTCCAAGAGAAAGGGCTCTTCTTTCCTTGCCATCAGTAAGGGTGCTTTGCCTCGATTTGACTTCCTAAACTGTATTTCTGTAACAGTTTGGTGTTCATTCTACCCAACACATTTCCGGTGTGATATAAGGAGAGAAGCAAAGAACTGAAAACCAAGAGTACTGAATCCTGAACCAGTTTCTCGACAGAGTACCAGTTCAGAGAGGAGAATAGAGGAGAGGAAAATGGAAGGAAATTGAAAATGGAAGCAGATGGAAGGAGGGGAGAAGAACAGAAGGAGAATAAGGAAAAGGAAACGGAACCCAAAGGAGCTATCTGCTGCCTTTACCCTCTTTATGGACCCAGGTCTTCGTGAATGTCTGTCAATGACTTTGTCTGAACTGTGGAATGGTATTCTTGCCACCAAAAGAGGTGCAGAACCACTGAGCAGTCATTTGGCGTTGATATCCTATTGAATGTCACTCATCATAACATCAGCGAGCTTTTACTTGGTGCCTCTATATTTCTGACATGGCACCAATTCCTTCCCATTCATTAGTTCAAAACATCCTCATAACCACCCTGGGATGTACGTGACCTCTATCATTTCTTTTCCATGGACAGATGCAACAGTTACATCTCAGTCAGTCTCTATCCTTCCTGTCTTTTTATAAGACCCATCATTGAAATTAAAACTAGTCTTAAAGAAATAACTCAGCATATCGTCAGAGTGTGGTGAGCAGAGGACCGGGCCCCTGACCATGTCCACATGCTAACATACAATAACAGTGAATAACCGGACAGTTGTGACTGAAGGGAGGGCTTGGAGACAGAAGAACTGTTCTAGACAATGGAGGAGAGCCTGCTGTTGTCTGAGGAGAGGCACCCGAGAGTCAGCTAAGGAGATATGATACTGAAAGCAGAACAAAAGAATGAACCAAGAAGTCCCAGGGCCAGTGCCTGCTGGATTTGCAGTTGGAACGGGGCCATGCTCCAAGGAGTAAGCATAGAATGTCGAATCAGAAAAGGCAAGGAAACAGAATTCTTCTGTAGAGTGTCCAGAAAGAGTACAGCCGTGCCAACACTTCTGTTTTAGTGGAGCAGCATCATGTTGGCTGACCTCTGGTATCGTAACATAATAAAACTGGATCCTTCAACTAACTAAGCTTGCTTGGGACACTTTGTTACAATAGCTATAGGAAACTGAGGCCCAAAGCTGCACTGAGCATTTGTCTATAATTTTCTTTAAAAGACTAAAGTACAGGATCTGGGAAGAGAGCTCAGTTAGGAAAGCGCTTGCTGGGCAAGCCTGAAAGAGGCCTCCAATCTGCAGGGATCACATAAAAACCTCAGGTGCTGGTGAGGAGAGGGCTTAGAGTGCAGAACGCCTGCTGCTGAGCAGTGGTGGGGCCTGACTTGGGGTCTACAGCACCTACACACAAGCCAGGCATGGTGTACATGTCTACAACCCCATCTCTGTGCGACAGAGATGAGGATCTGAGGTGACCAGCCTGTCTCGCTAAAAAGACAGCCTGTAGTTTCAGGAGTCTGCCTCTGGCCTCCACACACACGCATACAGCACACACAGTACTTTAAAGCCAGGAGTGGTGGCACGCATTTGTAACCCAGAGCTGGAGAAACCAACACGCAGAGCCCTTGAGCTAAGTGGCCCATCACTCTAACCTAACCTGTGAGAACTAGCTCCCAGTGAGAAAGTGTCTTACAAAATACAAAAAGCAAGATGGATGGCTCCTGAAGGACAATACCCCAATGCTGACCTCTGACCTCACACACCTGCACACACCTGCATGTAGGTGCAGATGCATACACACACAAGCACACGCATGTGTATTCACAAGACTGCAGCAGAGACAGCATGGTCCAATATAACCAACCATGTGTTCAGTTGAATTATAATTTGGGTCCAACCAAATAGTCTAATCAGAGAGTGCTTCCTGGGAGATCAGCCAGCTGTGTACCGGAAATACTTCTCTCACCAATGACATGATCATCCGCAGGTCTTCTGTTAGTTAACATAATTCATGTCAAAATAAAATTTTATAGGTGAAATCTGTGCCTTATTAGCAAAACAAATACAGAAATGTAGTCTCCTGGGATAAATTTGAAGTATTCAAGTTATGTAAACAGACAAATATTTAGGCTTCCCTGGCCCTGACATGAGCAACATATAAAAATCAAGTGATTCTCAGAACCTTAACACCTAAAGATGGGGTCTATATTTGGCCCTCTTAATGGCCCTAGGTCTAGCTACTAAAGGATTTCCGGCTGTGTGATATTAATTTAAGAGAAGCAGGATCCGGCATCAAAAATGTTACCTTAACTTTGAGAGACCCATTCTTGCAAGGTAGTGTCAGTATACAAAGTATCAGTTAGTCGGCTTCTGATTGCTATAGCAGACATCTGAGCCAAACAATGTAAGGGAGGAGAGGTTGTTTGGACTCAATGTCTGAGAAGTTTCAGTCATGGTCACTTGACTCCATCATTCCTGGGAATGGGAGGGAGTCGGACACTGTGTCAAGGAGCAGGTGATGAAACAAAATGATTGCCTCTTGAGGAACTGAAAGCAAAAGGCTAGGACGAAATGCAGCCTTCTAGGTCATGGCAGGCACTCAGGGAACTGTTTCCTCTATCCAGGCCTCCTCTCCTCTCAGGCTCTTCAGCCATGAGCTCATTAGTAGATTAAGTAGCACCCTATGATTTATTTGTTTTCCAAAGCATCACCAGCCTTTTGGAGAGATACTTCCCATCCAAGAAAAGCAACGATAAACCCGACATCACTACTCCTCTAAGTAGTGTGTGACCACTGGTTAACAAATATCTGTTGTTGGCGCTGGTTCGGTCCACAAACCTTCTATCAAGGCTGAGGGAAAGTAATCAGATCTCAGCCATGATCAGAACCATTAAACACCAAGAAACAGCAGTCAATGTGTCGTGGAATTAGCCTAGGCTAGTTCAGCCCAACGGTCAGAATCACAACCTTTGGAAATCATCAAACGGAACCTTCCTTTTCTTTCCTGTTCACGTGAGGCAGCAAAGGCATATTCAGTCACTATTGAGATCCTGCAGTGGTGAAGAGTAACCAGGAAAGATGGCAAGAGACTCCCTGCGCGTTCTCACACTGCAGTGTGTGTTGTGTGCCTCACTGGAAGAAAATGACACAGATTGTTTACTCTCATCAACATCTTCTAAAAGTATCCCCCACCCCTGCTTACTTCAACTGTTTGAGATGTAATCTCTCTTACAGGCAGTTGTAAGGCCTTGTCCAAGGTCCCCAGCAGAAAACTACAAGCGTGAAAGTCAAAAAGCCAAAATAAATTTCTCAAAAAGCCTAAGAAACAAACGTTTCATTGCAGGAAGGAGAAAATGCTAGCAGCTAAAATATGCGAAAAATACGGTACACGTGGAACTGCCAATTTCAAAGAATTGCTTTCTCTGTCGTATGCAGTCCAGGAGAGAGATAAACCAGAGAAGTAGCCAAATAAAATACATTTGACACAGCACTCCCCTGTGTGAAGACATTCTGATCTGTGAGGAAGGGCTGGGTGGCAGAGGAGACCCTACAACATGATAAACCAATTTCCAAAGGATTTGGAAGGTGCACTAGCAAACGCTGCCCCATGCCACACTGCTTCAGTTCTCTGATCTCTGCCGTACTCTGAGGAGACATTTTCAGGCACCATGCCTCATGATGGGGGACCAGCCTCGACAAAAATACCTTTTGCCAGGGTAGGAGCAGGGGGATCAGAAAAATAAGTAAAGACTACAAAGACATGAATAAAATAATAAAGCAGAAACATAGAAGAGTATTGGGAGGGAATTCCAGCGAATACTGAAATCACTCCTGGTTAATTTTCCATACACTTTTATACCCCAATACAAAAGGGGGAAGAAGGCAACAAAAGACTTCTTTAACATGATACAGGAATTGTTAATTGACCAGCTAATTGCTTTAACACTTTGAGACATCAGGTGATTACATTCTGTTGTTTGGGCTGTGAAGCTACCCTAGACCAATTAGCCTGAAGTCACCACTCCCCAGGTAACCTCATATTACAAAAGAAGGAGAAGAACCATGCTTTCATATCCTGGGCCATCTTAATGTCAAAAGAACCAAGTAACCACATCCTGGGTCAGGATGTGTAGCCCTGGTTGTTGTCAACAAATGTGAGCAACCTCCAAACTCTATGACCATCAGACAAGGTGGAAAAAGCTCATATTTTTGGGCCTCCACAGCTTACAGAGATGAAGAACAGTCTCTTCACCCATGTGAGCAAGTCTGAAGAATTTGAGTGACTTCATCGGACGTCCCAGTCAGATAGAGAAACTGTAAAATCAGTCACTTGTTTTGCTTCATAGAATTCTCAGATAACTTTGAACTTGTCCCAAGCGTCTTGTTCTACTAATAAATTGCCTAAATTACTTTGGCCTATATCTCAATTAGTAGCAGAATTGCATAATCATTCTATAGTACCATGGCTCTATAATATTTATGTATATATTTTGCCATTTGAATATGTATGCCCCTTCCATTCCTTTGTATAAAAGTAACAGTTTATCTAACAACAGTGGAAACAGGCTTCCTTCTTCATCTGTGGACATAGGAATAAACCAAAGTTGAGACATCTTTCACTTCACTTCAAATTCTGCATGTGATAAGCTTTTCAGCATTTATCTACCTTTGCTTGCAATTCCACGTCGGCCTAGAATGTGTGGACTCTGTTCTCTGCTGAGCCAACCCCCCGCAGAACAAACACCCAGGTCACTTCTAGCCCCTCTTGGAAGCCATCCCCGAGCAGCCGAAGGAAGTCGGTTTGTTCCCTCTGCTTTCCCTACACTGCAAAACCACACCCTCAGCCATGCTCACGCCAAGCTGGACCTAGTGTTTAATTGTTCCTTTTACTTTTTGAGATTATAACATATTTAATCATTTCCCTCTTCACTTTCTTCCCTGCAAACCCTCCCATATACCCTTCCTTACTCTGTTTTAAGTCCATGACCCTCCCCTTTTTATTTACTAATTTTGTTATATACATATATACATAATCCATATGCATATGTACCTAAATATACAAATATAACTTGCTCAGTTTGTATAAGGTCACTTACATGTATGCTTTCAGGGCTGACCACTTGGTATTGGATAATGCTGATATGCTTTCCCCTGGGGAAGATTATTTCTCCTGCCTTCAGCATTCCTTAATTGCCTGTAGGTCTTTGTGTGGGGTTGAGGCCGCGTGGGCTTTCCCTGGTTCGTTTTAGAATGTCTACTGTTATCCTTGGTCAGCTCATGTTTAGAGTCACGTAGGTGAGATTTTATGAGTGTGGCTCCTGACACTCCTAGGAGACAGAATTTCACAGCAAACTCCCTGACCCTCCGGCTCTTACCATCTTTCCACCCCCTCTTCCACAGTGGTTCCTAAGTCTAGGTACAGGAGTTGTGATGTCGATGTCTCACTCAGGACTGGGCTCCACAACTCTACATTCAGATTGCATGTGGTTTTCTGTAACGATCTCTGTCTGTTCCAGTGAAAAGTTCCCTTGGTGAGGGACGAGGACACACTTGCCTGTGTGTGTCAGGACAGACATTTAGGCTGCTGTTAAAGATTTGCTGGTTTAGTAACTTAGTGGTTATAGGTTCTCCCCATGGTTCATGACTTCACTAGCCTTGGGGAGTTGGCTAGGTTTCCAGTACCAAGAATGATTTCTCTCTTGTTGAGCAGGACTTAAATTCAATTTCAAAGCTGGTCACTGCCAAAATGATGCATGTCACAACTGTACCTGTAGGTTACCATGCCATGCTGGTCATTGTTGCAGTCTGTAGACGTCACAGTTGGGTAAGATCTTTGCTTCATTCTCTCCTTTGTAAGCTTGTCCGGTGCCTTCTGGTATAGTGAAAGGGGAGGAGGCTTTTGAACCAGCTTCAGATCAGGAGTTTCTGTGTCCTATCTCTGAAGTGCATAATGCCTTTAGTAATGGGAACTTACCCTTCACCTCTGGGGACATGGAGCAACCAAAGGCAATAGCAAAAGTTTGTTATGTTTGGGGATTCTCTTGGACAACCCTGACCAAAAACCCAAAGGAGGGCTTCTCATACCTGGCGTTAGGGTTTTTGTTAGCTGGTCTTTGTCTTATAGAGGGATCACTGAAGACCAGATGGGAAACTTTCATTTAAACTATATATGAAGTTACAAACAGACTTACATGTATTGTAGGTATTTTAGGAACATTGTTAATAGTATGGTTCATAATGACTTTTTTTAGACATCCTTACTATTGTATTAGCCTCCTCTCTCCTTCTTCTGTATTTATCTCCCTCCTCCCTCCCTATGTATGGAAACTCCAGTTAAATTGCAAACTACCTGAAGTCTGGGATTATTGCTAAGATTTGGGGTTTTACCCACATTCTATTTTCTAGCACACTGTTGATTACAGAACAGAGCTATTAAGGTGAAACTGGTCTCTTAGATAAAGAGATGCATTTTGTAAGCCATTATGAAAATTATTAACATTTTAATGCTCCCATTCACTTAAAACAGACATACAAAAAAAAGGAAATAAAGCAAACATGTCCCCACTGAGGCTCTTGCAGAGGTAAGCATTTGTAACATGGGCTATATCTCCTCAAAACTATTCAATTTCAAAAATCCTTTTTTTTTCTGTTTATCCTTTTACTTTTTCCATTATTTGCCCCAAAATTGGGTTACTATTTTATAAAAGAACTAGGCTGATCCCAGGATTTTAAAATCAGTCTGCACTATGTAACAAGAGCCCCATCTCAAGAGAGAGAGAGAGAGAGAGAGAGAGAGAGAGAGAGAGAGAGAGCATTTACGAGAAAGATCTGACCGGCTGGCTTTGAAGATGGAGGAATGAGACTGAAGCCGGAAGCCAAGGAATACAATGATCCCCACCCCTCCCTGCCGCGTCCAGTGCTAAGAGGAGCAGAGAAACGCATTCTTTCTCTCCTGGCCTCCAGAAGGAATGTAGCTCTGCTTGTACCTTATTTTACCTCAGTAAGACCTATGTTGGAATTTGAACTTCCAGAACTTTAAGTTGGCAAATTTGCATAGCTTTATCCATTAACTTGCAGTAATATAGCATAACATAATGACAATCTACCCGTGTAAACACAGTCATGTACTTCCAAAACTAGGTAAAGGCGGCCAATATATGTGTGTGTGAGTGTGTGTGTGAGCATATGTGTGAGTGTGTGAATGTGTATGAGTGTGTGAGTGTGTGAATGTGTATGAGTGTGTGAGTGTGTGAATGTGTATGAGTGTGTGAGTGTGTGAATGTGTATGAGTGTGTGAGTGTGTATAAGAGAGTTGTGTATGTGTGAATGTATGTGTTTGTGTGAGAGTGTGTGTGAGTGTGTGAGAGAGTGTGAGTGTGTGTAAGAGTGTGTGTGTGCAGACATGTTCACCTGTATGCCAGTGCAGGAGCAGGTGGAGAACAGAGGAGGTCAACATCAAGTGTCGTCCTCAGCTTTCTCAATCACTCTTTATCAAATGTTTTTGGGATGGAGTCTCACGGACCTAGAGTTTACCCATTTTTTAGGCTGACTAAGCAGGGAGACCTCCAGAGGTCTATCCAGGAAAAGGAGGCACAACCACATCCTTCTGTCTCCATCCCCCAAGCCCTGGGATTACAGCACACATCACCAAGTCTGGGTTTTTATATGGGTGACAGAACTCCAAACACAGGTCCTAGTGCTTGTGAAACAGTATGTGACCAGCTGGGCTGTCTCCCTAACCCCAGCCAATGTTCTTTAAATAACCACATCTCACAACTCATCAAAGAAACCCAACTTTCAGTCTTTTGCTTTTGATGAATAAATGTATTAATTGAATTTTATTTACTTATGGCAATGCTTGTGGTTTTTCTAATGGTGATTAACTTTAAAAAAAGCAACAGAATAGCAACAATCTAAAGGATAACTAAGCAATGACTAAGTACTCAGCCTCAAAATGTTTGTAGAGATACAGAAAGGAAAAGAATTTTTCAGAGTAATTTTGAAGATCACAAACTAAGAAGACCTACATCCACATTCACATTATATTTTAATGATATGTATTTTTATTCTATTATGAAAGAAAATGCATCCCCATGTTGTGTTTAAATAGCCTGAGAACAAAGCTGGCTAGAGGAGAAAGGACTTTATTCAGCATACAACTCCAGGTCAGGAACGTCAAGGCTGGAATTCACAGCTAGTCATGCCCACAATCAAGAAACAAGAGAACGCATACATCCCTGTTTGCTTGCTAGGTTTCTTCTTTCTTACACTGTTCAGAATCCCTTGCTTAGGGAATGCCTTCGGCCACAAAGAACTGGGTCTTCTCACACCAATTATCAGTCAAGAGAATCCCCCCCTGCAGACAAGCACACAGACCAACCTTATCCAGACCAGAAGATTCCTCATTAAGACTCTCTTCAAAGGAAATTCTAAGTTGTATCAAATTGACAGTTAAAACTAACAGGCACACCATGTAAATGTTCTAGTGTGATAATAATCTTCAAAGATTTTTTTCATAATCATTTATATATAAATAGTTTAAGACAGAATCATCAACTTTATATGGGAGATGTATTTCTGCTTTCATGGCCGGCATTGGAAAAATGGTTTCCAAAGCAATTTGAAAATAGATACAAGCATTCTGTTAAGATGGCAAATAGATCTATTTTTATCAATAAATCTGCACATGATTTGTTGACCTTCAAGGGAAAGGCGAATACCAGATCAATATTATGCAGATAGCCTTGACTCCCTAACCCCAATGCATAAGCATGTGAGACTGAGACCAGCAGAGACTGCAGTGTTCTGTAAATGCTCACCCCTCCTGAAGCTGAATCAATAGCCACCATTATTGTGCATGTTAGGTCTGCGGGCTTCTTTCTCACTCTTCGTATTATTGTTCCTTTTTCTCATTTTCTTGATCAGCCTGCTGCTGCTTTTATTGAATGATTGCTCTTTTCCAGTGATGGTATTTTAATTTTGTTTTAAGTTTGCTTGATTTCTCATCTTTAATGTTTTCTTGTCTTCTCTTTATCTTACATATCTTCATCAAAATGACTTTCCCAATACGCCTTTAATCAAAATACATTTTCTTTTTTTTTCAAAATACATTTTCATTTCTTAATTTCTCTCTAATATTGCCTTGAGCTACTTGTGGTAGTTTGGATGTGATACATCTTCTTATGGGCTCCTGTGTCTAAAATCTTGGGCCCCAGATGCTGGTGAAGGTTTAGAAGGTTTGAAAGGACCTTACCCAAAGAACTCAGAATAAAGTGGATTTGCTTCTTTTAGCTTCTGGTGGCTTCCAGAATATTTTTCTCTGTGGTCACATTACCTCAACCTCTGCTTCTGTGGCCCTATTGCCTTCTCTTCTGTTTGTTTCTTATGAACCTTCTCCCATCTCTCATATGGATATGTGTGCTCACATTTAATATCTTTCTAGATAATCCAGGATAATCTTGCCTAATTCAATAAACGCAACTGCCATGACATTTTTCCTTATAAGGTAGTGTTTAAAAGAGTCAAGGAACCAGATATTATATGTTTGAATGTGATTACTCAGCCTAATAAAATCCCCAATTAAAAGAGAAAAATAGGAATAGGTGTCACCACTAAAAACAGAAGGCTAAAGAAGTCCAAACCTCTATCCTGTCACAAAAGCAATGAATATTACACCCAAAATGCCAGAATCCCTTGAAGACTAGACTCTAGTTTTAAAATGCACAATAAGGAGCAGTTTAATGAAAACAGAAGTTGCAACATTTTAGGTCTAAAAAAAAAAATCTTTGGCGAGTAATTGGCTAACAGAACCACGGTTTCCATGGTTACACACAACAAAGAGCACAGCTGTGACAAGACAGATTGCAAAAGTCACTAGAATGGACACTCGCCATGCCCAGAGAAAAGTGGGCATTTCCAGAGTTAGCATATTGCATTATCAAAATACTGTGTTTTTAACAAATACATAAAATGAAATAAGAAGATAGGACTTGGAGATAGAGAGCTGGCTCAGCACTTAAGAGCCAGTTCCTGTTCCTGTTGATCCAATGCCATTTTCTGGGCTTCTGAGGCACTAGGCAGGCATGTAGGATGCACACACACACACACACACACACACACACACACACACACACCTGTAAAACTCCAATACATATAACTCTTTTAAAAAATTGAAAAGATAAGAAGGTTCATAATTGGAAAAATAATAAAAAGACACTATCCTCCCACAATCTCACAAACTGGACTTTACTAGACAATGACTTTAAATCAACTACCTTAAATGTATTCAAAGAGCTCACAGAAACCATGACCAAGCACTACAGGAAATCAAGGGAATAGTGTCACACGTTGGTTCTTGTAGTAATATTTCATTTGTATTTTAATAAGTAAAGCTTGCCTGAAGACAAGAAGGCAAAACTAAGCCACTAGAGGCCAGGCAGTGGTGTCTAACACCTTTAATGCCAGCACCAGAGAGGAATGTAAGTCGGGATGAAACAGGAACTCATTCTCTTTTAGTCTGAGAATTCCATAGAGGTAAGAGCTCTCTAGTGGCTTGGCTGCTTCACTTTGCTGATCTGCAGTTTGAACCCCAATAACTGTCTCTGGGTTTTTATTAATCATACTACAGTTTCTTTTAAAAAAATCAACAAAGACATAACTATTAATAAAAAGAAACTCTGGGTCTGAATAGGACCATAACTAAACTAAAATAAAAACTTCACAAAAGTAGTTCGAAAGTAGATTAGGACAGACAGAAGAAAATTAACAAACTTAAAAAGAGGTTCATTGAGATTTGGTCTAAGGAGAGAAGGAAGGTGAAAATGAGGAAAGCAGAGCTCTGTGAGGTGCCACCAACTACATCAGCGACACAACATGGGATCCTAAAAGAGAACGGGAACAAGAGGGGACAGATAGATATGAATCTATACATTCAGGCCTCACAAACGAGCTCTCGTCAAGTTAAATTCTAAAATATTCACACAAACACTTTCAATAAAAAAGGAAGTCTTGACAGCAGCCAGGAGGAGCTGGTTCTTCCTAAAGCAAAGAGTTTCAGTGAAACTAGAAATGATCTCTCCTGAGAAACTCTGGGCCCTGGAACAGAACAAGCTGGTGTTTTTAAGTACTGCAACGAAACGTTGCCCCAGAATTCTCTATCCAGAAAAACTATTCTTTAAAAAAAAAAAAAGAACAAGAATGAATTAAAACAAGAAATATGAAATGTCTTCAATAAAAGGTCACTAAGTAACTCAAATACTTATGAAGAAATGTTTTAAAAACATGAGTAAAGCTAACTACATAGGTAAAAGGAAACACCTAGCATTGCTGAATTTTGGCTTAGTACATTCTTTAACATCAGTTCTCCAGGGAGACAGGACCAATATGAAGCGTAAAAAGAGACAAGAAGGAATTTATAGGTCAACTAGCTCATTTGTGAAGACTGAAAATTCCCACCATGGGTTACAGCCATACTTTAGAACCATGGGAACCAGAGCAAAGTTCATTCCAAAACTAACTACGGGCGTCCAAACTTAGAAAGACACTGGTGTATCTCTCAGTTCAAACCTAATGGCTCAAGAACCTATGGATGCTCTGATAATAATTGTAGAGTTCAAAAATTAAGATATCCTAAAGTTCTTGCATCCAAGGATACAAAAAGACAAGAGCCCCAATCTAAACACCAGCAAAGGTCCCTTCTTCCTTGAGTCTATCAAATCAGGTCCTACACTGATGACTCATAGACTTGCATTGATGGCAAACATTCCTCATTCAGTCTATTGGCTCACTTGCTAATCTCACCTGGGACTCCCCGACATCAACACATTTTGTCAAACCAAATGGGTTCCCCTTTCAACAGAAGAGGTACATAACATCTACCTAAGCATTGGGAATAATTAATGTGATGCTTGGGAAGAAACAATGCCTTGCCAGTTAGGTACATAACCTCCAATGTGATCAAATTGATATCCAAAACCAGTTTGTTGACATTCCATTACTGTAACAAATACCTGCGATCACTCACTAATAACTCATTTATTTGGCCCACAGCCCCAGAGGTTTCACTCTACCATCCTGTCCTGGGGTACAGTAGCATAGCTTACTAAGAAGTCTATTGAATGGCAAAGCCACTTTTCTCTAGGCAGCTAGGAAGCAAAAAGGAGAAAGGGGTCAATGTCTCAGTGTCTTCATCAGAGACATAACTGAGAAAGTTCTCACCCTTCTCCACATGACCCTACCTCTTAAAAACTATACCAAGTTCCAATGCCATGGGCAGAAATGCAGTTTTCCATAATGGACTGTTGGGAGATACTTATCCAAACCATAGTACGAGTTTCACCGATACAAAGTAGCCAGAAAACATAAATTAAAGAGACAGAAAGCAGAAACTTGGCAAAACCACCACATCTTTCAGAGGTAGAAAAAATGTTCCAGAGTTGGACAGGGGTGGTGACTGTGCACACCACGATTGTGCTCATGCCAATGGGTCATTATCTTAAATCATTGCATGACGAAACATCATGTGAACTCTACTTCAATAAAAGTTGAAAAGATTAAAAGTAAAAAGCTCTACCTCATCCTTGAGGAAGCCAGTGCCTAAAGGGATAAGAAGACAACAGACCATGGATTTCCAGAAGTGGTCTTACTTGGCACTGTAGGACTAACTTGCCCCTCTCAAGAGACTGGAGAAGTATGCAAGGAGGTTTTTTCCAAACCTGGGGTTGCCTGGTACAGGTAAAGGTCCCATAAGGAAGCATAACTTGGGGGACAGATTCCCTTCAGCACTCATGGCAGCAGCTAGAGGAAAAGATCCAACCTCTGCCATCTGCTCCAGACCCAAACTTTATGACTGGCTTCAAGCACAGCCTCTCCTGGCTCACCTCGGCTACACCGACTCACCATGCCCAGCATCTGTTGCATCTCCAGGAGAAATTTATCCACCGTCATCTTGCTGAGCTCAGCAGTATTGACCAACAGCTGCGTTCTTATTTCTCTTATTCCCGTCCAATGTAATACTGGGAATATGGGACACACCTTCAAAAGATTAGCCACTGCTGAATGAGCATTCTAGCACTCACAGCTAACCCTTTCACCAAGACTGACTACATCCTTACTCTACCAAAGGCATCAAAACATTCAGCTCCACAGCACTTGAAATCACAGAACTCCTGGATGGACTTTTTTTTTTAACATTTCTTTTTCCCACTAGTGAGTTTCTCAACTTTTTACTTTGGAAACTGAAAATAGTGTTATACTGAGAATGTATATGTGGTGGTTTGAATGTTAACAGCCCCTATAGGCCCCTATATTTAAAAGGTTGGTTTGAAGTTGATGGAACCACTTGGCAAAGATTAGGAGGTATGGCCTTGTTGGAAGAGGTGTGTCACTGGGGTGGGCTTTTGAGGTTTGTAAAGCTCCCTGCCATGATGATCACGAACTCTACCTCTGAAACTGTATGAAATCTCCCAATCAAATGCTTCTTTATAAGCTGTTTTGATGATAGTGTCTCTTCATAGCAATAGGACAGTAAGACAGTGAATAATGAAACCAAGTCAAGGGAAGCAGAAGGTTCTTTGCTGCTGCTGAAGGCTGCCATGTAATATACACACATTCATTTTTCAAAACTGTTTATGGAAATATCACATCTTATTTGGATTGCTTCATGTCATAGAAATGACTATAAAGTCACCAAAGTCAAACTGACAAAAGTTAACAGCTGTAGAAACAGAAGCTCAGGAGGAGGAAGATAAGGCTTGAGAGTGGTTTTCTGCTGTCTGAGGTTTTCGTCCTGCCCAGTTCCCACAGTTGTTAAGTCCCAAAGAAAACACACAGAGGTCTACATTAGTTATAAACTGATTGGCCCATTAGCTCAGGTTTCTTATTAACTCTTATAATTTATATTAGCCCATTATTCTTGTCTATGCTAGCCACATGGTCCGGTACCTTATTCAGCGAGGCAGTCACATCTTGCTTCTTCTGTGGCTGGGTCATGACTGTAGAAAGAACCTTCTTCTTCCTACAATTCTCGTTGTCTCACCTCTACTTCCTGCCTGGTTGTCTTGCCTATACTTCCTGCCTGGTTGTCCTGCCTATACTTCCTGCCTGGTTGTCCTGCCTATA
>NC_022022.1:47679049-47682322 GCF_000317375.1 Microtus ochrogaster | reverse complement strand
CTTCCTGCCTGGTTGTCCTGCCTATACTTCCTGCCTGGTTGTCCTGCCTATACTTCCTGCCTGGTTGTCCTGCCTATACTTCCTGCCTGGTTGTCTGGCTACTGGCTAATCAGTGATTTATTAAAATACAATTGACAGGGTGCAAACCATTGTCCCACAGCAGTTTTCAATTACCCATCATTATGATAATAAAAATTTGATATAATTGCTTTCCACCACAACCCTGGACACTCCCCACAATACCCACCTACCACTGGGATCCATGTAAGGGCTTTAAGAACCTGCCACCTCCTGAGCCCAGGAAGACCCCTGCCAATGACACCTTACTTTTATTGGTACTTTCTTCCTGAGCAGTATAAGGCTCCCTGACCTGTTTTAGTTTGTTTTGTGTTTTGTTTTGCCTTTATATATTTTTTTGCCTCAATCTATCCCTAATTTAAGTGGAACGAAAACAAGATAGTTTTACCATATATTTAAATTTTTACTGGAATCTAGTGAAAGGTCACAAAAATGTACTTCTTATCGGTGGCATAGGCAGCACTTGCATAAGGATCACCTCAACCTGAAATGTGCAATCCAAAGGGCTGGACCAGGCCTGTCAATAAGAAACTTCAGACTCTGGGGTCTGCACATTGCTCTACTTCACAGACTCTCGATTGCACAGTGAAGTTTGAAGCTGCAGCAGAAGGCACATAAAAGATTTCCAAGGATACTTTTTTCTGTCCTCCAAACCATCCATCTGAGTCATAGAAATAGTTCTTGGACGACAGAGTTCATATGATCATCCATCAATGCGTTGTCTAAAATACCTTTGTTAAGCAATGCATCCATCATTACATTAGATGCCAATTTGGTTTAAAAAAAAAAAGAGGGGGGAATATAACAGATGTCCAATAAATGTTTTTTGGATGAGTAAATAATAAAACCAAAAGAGCATTCAATTTTATGAACAAGACTCTTTAAGCATGGTCTTCTCTTATATTGGGAAACTCATACATTAGTAATTTTCTGGTCAGTGATTTGCTTTGATACATATCTCAGGTATTTACCACACAACCATCTGCTTGCTTCTAAACGGACTTCTAAATGTATGGTGTCATCCAGGCACTGGTGTCTTAAGTGATCCCCTAGTAAAACCATAAAGCACAGAGAAGAATACAATCTATTTCCCCAAAGGAATTTACAATATATAAATTATTGTATGTCCCACAGAATGATATTCCCTTGCCAACTGTGTTGGAAGTTGTCGCCGTCGCTTTCCATAAAAATTTCTGAAGGGGCCCCTCTCTGCAACAAATTATGTCTTCTCAGAGAAGAACCAATTCGTCTCCATTACTGGACATGTACAATACATCAGGCATGATGTTTCTGCAGAGATATGGTGCTCAATGAGGTGTGTATACAAGATGCCCAAGTTTCCAGAGAACCCACCCACCTGAAGGATCAGCAGGTCTGCATCTGAACAAGGATCCCCAAGAATGAGTAAGTTCTTAAACGGTTGCTGAAATGCAAACTAATTTGTCCAAAGCACTAGCTGAGCAGAAGAGACAAGCGCTCTTTAGCTGACCTGAGCTCCAAATCAGACCTAATGGCTCTCAGATGGTGTGACAGTGTGCACACGTGAGTCACTGGCTTGCCCTCCTGACTCATTCTTACTGTAACAAGTTGTTCTAGAATGTCATATGTCTCAGCTTACTTGAGTCCAGTAATAATACTACTACTCTTGGGGTAATGCTCAAGGGCAAAGCGTTCTAGACAAAGTAGCCCTAAAAGAACTTAGTCCCCCAGAATAAACAATTTTAGGTTTTTTCAGGCAACAGTTTAGTCTGAAACATCTCTAACCCTTGTTTTTTTCTTTCTTCCCCCTGCTCTCTACTTATAAATATACAAACCCTCTTCTCAGTGTCTTCTGTTTCTTCATTTGTTCCTGGTATAATTCTTCCCACATCTGGCGTTTCAGCAACTGTCCCACTGAGAGGACTCACTCTGACAGGATATCTTGTTCTCTTACTCTGGAGACTGCTCTGGTTCCTGCAGAAGGAGCTTTAGTCGGGGGGAGCTGGGGTTTGAACTAGTGGTGGTGCACGGATGTGGCCCTAGGAGGGCAAGGGCAGAGGTGTGTTTAAACAACCTAAGTAAGTCACAAGTAGACATTAGTAAGAGCCAGGATAAACTCAAGAAAATTTACTCAGTGAGCCAACTGGTCAGAACTGGGGTCAAAAACGAGGATTAGCGACAAATTCCAAACGGCATTGTTCCCCACTTTTCTTCATGAACAGTGCAGCTCTACAGACTTGAGTGGAGGCATAACAATAGAGTTAATACTGAAAGGAGCAGCCATCAAGACCTGGAGAAGGATGAGAATGGCATCTATAAGCTGGAGCTTAGAGTCCTCTATCACCTGTGCTGACAAAGGGATTAGTCACAGGTTCTCTTCCTAGACTGCTATCCCAGCTCTCTGAACCTCTCAAGGTCCCACACTCACTAATTGTCAGGGTTTTCTACAGTCTACAGAAGAATTTGTATAACTTTATTTCTAATTCTCCCGCACAATAATTCATAGATATAGTGGTCACACTAATCAATAATGTATTGTATCTTCTGTCATAATATCATAGCATCTCAAGTTTCTGCGACCTGAACTACTGTCACACCCAACCATGAATTCTAAGCTTGAGTTATATTAGCAGCTAGCAAAAGCACAAGAGCAAGGCATCTTTAAGTTTAGAACAAGGGTCATAATTAAACTGATGAGTCTAGTGTTTGTCCAATAATATGGAACAAATTAATATGGTTTTAAACTAAACGGATGAGGCTGAAGGAAAATAAGAGTTAATTGCTGCTCAAAACTCTAGAAGAATCAGAACAAGCTACAGAAAGAGCATAACATTTTCTCAATAGAAATAATGGTGAAAGGACCTTGGCCTGATAACTTACATCTGTCTTTCTGTCCTCCTGCAACACAGTAAGCCTGTGTTGGCCTCATTTCACAGAGAAGTGGTGAAGACACAGAACAAGTAAGCAAGCTGCCATAAAGATACATACCTAACAGAAGACCTAAGATGCTCTGTGAGTCATATGTGTAGAGAGAGATGCTGTTTACAACGTATATTTGACACATATATAACTGTGGAATGCTTAAATTAAGCTGCGTGTGTAGGCGTAAGTCACAAACAATGCCACAGCAGTTTGGAATTATGATTAATAGGGTATTATTTATTTAAAGGGGAAAAAACTTACAGATCACCGTCAGCCCTCTGTACAACCAGGAAG
>NC_022022.1:47663529-47672214 GCF_000317375.1 Microtus ochrogaster | reverse complement strand
GCCGCTTTTTTAAAGGGAGAGAGACCACGCCCCAATGGGCTGGTATCTCAGCGGCTATAGGCTGGAGGAGCGGAAGGACCTCCCGCAACATGCGTGAGTGCTCAAGAACCTTACTCTATAACTTTCCACACTTCCTATAAGGAAGAAAAGAGAAGAAATAGCGTTTAGCTTGGGAATGAGCAGGAAGAGTACCAAAGTCATCAATGGTCTAGTACAAAGAGGAAACACCATCCAATAAGCTAAACATCAAGGATGGGACTGGGGCTGAGAAGAGGAGGAATGTTTACGAGAGCCCAATGAAACTACAAAACCAGAAAAGGGATCCTGCAATGAGTGGATAAAAGAATTGCCAAGCAAGCACTGTGATAGATGCAGTGAGCCTCGAACATAGGCACAGTAAGATGCAGACAAGATGGCTATGCAACCTTCTCAAGCCTTTCTCAGAAACCCAGAAGCATTAAAGAGATCATTGATCTCTAACTAGGATCTGGAAATGCATGAGGTTAACAGTAAATACCATAAAGGAATTGGAGATATTTGAGAATAGTTGAAACAATTGATCATTGAGTCCATGCCAAAGTGAAGAGAAAGCAATGCTAATGAATATCTGAAAGCCACTTTATCTCCAGGCTATAGAAATGTGGCATAGATCATGACCATTTGTTTCCATTTCAATTACATAAAGCAAGAACACTGTACCTAACATTGCACTCTCTAGTTGAAAATGACCTAGGTCTATATTAAACGTAATTGGATGAAGAGGCAGCAGATTTAGTCAGTTCTACCTCTGTAGTACTAAGCTATGTGACCAACTAGGTCTTTCCAAGATAATTGTCCAAGATTAACGTAATTGAAAAGCTGCTTTCTATAATGAAACACGATTAATTAAAAACTCAGGATCAGAAATTGGGGTTCAACCTGAAGATCCGAAAGGCAAAACAGTCAGCCACTGGCTCTTACCTGGATCTCAGGCCAAAATGGCAATCCTGCCTCCTGGAATCTGAGAACGAGAGTATGTGTTGAGAGCTGTTTCTTCCCATTTTATAAACCTCTCTAGGGCTGGGATTAAAGGCTTGCACCTTTGTCATTAAAGGCATGCACCGCCTACTTTCTATGACAACTAGTGTGGCTACTGGGATTAAAGGTGTGTGTCATTATGGTTACTAAGATTAAAAGTATGTGTTACCATAATTTGGTCTATAAAGCTGACCAGCGGGACTGTTTTACTCTCTGATCTTCAAGCAGTCTTTATTTATTAAAATACAGTTGAATTGCCACTACACTAGAAGATTCGGGATAACTGAAGAGAGTTTCCCATCATGCACCTTTTCCTCCACAAAGAGGGGCCAGACTAACAGGCACGGAGGTGCATTTGGAGGGTCAGTGACTGTGGAGGAATTCTGACAATTAGTGAGAGTGGGACCTTGTGAGTTTCAGAGACCTGAGATCACTATTGAGAGAATGAACAGAAACATGGCTGAGGATATAGCTCATAAACACAGTGTTTTCCCAGCACACATGAAGCCCGACGTTCAACTGCAACACTCTGTAAACAGGCCATGGTGAGATATGCCCATAGTCCTGGAACTCAGGAAGTAGAGGCATAAAGATCTGAAGTTCAAAGTCAACTACAGCTTCATAGGAAGTTTGGAACCAGACTGGACTGGTAACATTGGTCAAGAAGAAAGAAAATGTAGAAGGAAGGAATGCAGGGAAGGAGGTGAGGGAAGAGAGAGAGGGAAGGGGAAACCTTCAGACTTTCAGGAGACACTGAAATGGACAAATATCTGCATTTCCAAATACTATTTGAAGGGGGAGAAAATAAAGTTTAAAAATCCTATCAGAGATATATCAGGAAAAAAATTCCCTTATCTTAAGGAAGATATGGATGCCCACATGTAGGACATAAGATATCTGTGGGATGTTGGTAGTTTGAATGAAAATGCCCCCCAGTTGGCTCATAGATGGAGCAGCATTAGTGGAACCATTGCAGTAAGATACTGCTCATTTATTTCCCGGCCGCCCAGACCCAAATTAATCACACAGAAACTATATTAATTACAACACTGTTTGGCCAATAACTTATGCATATTTCTAGCTAACTCTTATATCTTGAATTAACCCATATTTTTTTAATCTGTGAATCACCAACATGCTGTGGCCTACCAGTAAGTTTCTGGGTAGCGGCTGGTGTTTTTCTCTTTTGTTAGCTACGTGGTGTCTCTTTGATCCACCTTCTCTCTATGTATCTCTTCCAGTTTGACTATATTCTGCCCTGCCACAGGATGAAGCAGCTTCTTTATTAACCAGTGGTAATAAAACATATTCACAACACACAGAAGGGGATCCCACATCAAACTATGGCCTTGTTGGAGTAGGTGTGGCCCTATTGGAGGAAGTACGTCACTGGGGGTGGGTTTTGAGGATTCAGAAGCTCAAGTCAGTCCTAGGGGTTTACACTCTCTCCCTGTTGCCTGCAGATCTGGATGTAGAACTCTCAGCTACCTCTCTAGCACATCTGCCTACATGCTGCCACGCTTCCTGCCATGATAACAGACTAAACCTCTGAACTGTAAGCTAGCTCCAACTACAGTTTTCCTTTATAAGAGCTGCCATGGTCATGGTGTCTCTTCACGGCAATAGAACACTGACTAAAACAAGAACCCAACTAGACAGGACCAAGAAATTTCTTTACCACTGCAGAGCATAACCCATCAGAAAAATGTAACTTGATACTACAATGGAAAGACATTAACCTTTCAAATGAATTACTGTTGTACCAAAACATAAAGTGCAGACAAAAATGTGTAAACAAAGGAACCCTTATATATTCCCAGTGGGAGTGTAAATTAATACAGCTGTTAAGGAGAACAATACAGAAGTCCCTCAGGAAGCAAAAAGCATGTCTGTCCCATAGTTGCTCCACTTCTGGGAATAATTCCAAATGAAAACAAACCAGCATACCAAACAAATGTGCTTTTTATTACAGCACTGATCACATGATAACTAAGATATGAATCCACCTAGATACCCACTAACTAATGGGTAAGAAAATGTTTACACACACACAAAGTATGTGTGATGCTGAGCTATCAAAAAAGCTTTCTCAAGGTCACCTGCTCATGGTTGGAGATGGTATCATTTTGAATTTATAGCTGACCTTATCTCTGTCCCCACACCAGATAGACAGCAACCCGAATTCCAGGGTGAGGAGAGACTGTTGGTATAGTCTGAGAGAAAGCTGACGCCACTGAGGTCAATAGCTGCATCAAGAAAATAATCTTCTGACCTGCTTATACAAATGAAGATTCTCTCCATTGTATATAATGCTCCATAAATGCATGAGGATTGATAAATATGGAGCTCTCTTCTATGGTATAAAAAAATGATAAGTCACTATCGACATTTTTAGAGACCTAATTAATTGCAAGTAGCAGTCTAAACACACATACACAGGAGAAAAGGGGGATTTGAGAGTACTGATAGAATTTCAAAGCCAAGACATTACATATCTCGTGACCCTGTGAGGTTCAAGAGATGAATTTACAGCCGAGCAATGAATGATAAGGGGGGAACTTCCAGGGGTCTGCCAAGTAAATAATAATAATAATAACAATAATAATAATAAAAACACAAGCAAGTGACCTGATAACTTAGGGGCAACGACGGGTCATTGGTGGGTCACAAGGATCAGAAGGGATGAAGGATGATGGAAAACACACTCTCAGGTTTCCTCCCATACATTTCATGCCGTTGTATCACTGGATATCCAAGTATTCTGAATGTTCCAGGCTCTAAGCTTATAAGAATCATTCTGCCTCTGTACACATAAGTTAGCACACTAGATTAGGTCAGTGAGTTTCAATGTTCCTTCCTGGTAAAAAGTCCTTTCCCAGGAGATCTCTGTATCCTGAACAAAGCCATACAGTTTCTCCAGTTAAATTCCTACAATGAGTAGATGACAATCACCTCTCCTTTTCATAAAAGAAGCCCGAGCCATACTGTCACCACAACAAGATCAATACAGAGAACCGGAAGGAGAAAAAAAAGAAAAAGAAGATGGGGCAGAAGAGGGAGTGAAAAATGAAGAACTGGAGATGGAAAGGAAGAGATAAAGGAGGAGGACGAGAGGAGAAAGAAAAACAGGAAGTCACAGAAATGATAGCAAAAGAAAGGGAGACCGGCTGGAGAGGTGGTTCAGCAGTTAAGAACACAGGGTACTTATGCAGAAGACCCAGGTCCAATGCCCAGAACCCAGATGGCAGCCCACAACCATCTGTAACTTCAGTTTCATGGGATCCAACGCCCTCTTCTCAGGTTCACAGATGACAGACACACGTGGTACACAGACACACATGCAAGTGAATCACCTATACTCAAAGAGAGGGAGGGAGGGAGGGAGGGAGGGAGAGAAATACAGGGGGAGGGAAGGAATAGAGGCAATGAAGAAAAGAAAAGAGAAGAAATAGGGAGCTAGGGTGGAAAAGAAGGAAAGAAAGAGAAAGAGAAGCAGGAAAGAGAAGTGGAGAAGAGAGAGAAAGCTGACCTCACCTGATTGGGTAGATCTGTTTTTGAAATTAAAATGCACGCAACTCTGATTTTATTTGTGTGTAAAATTTAAGTTTAGTCGCTCCTTGATAGCTTTGTGTTTGTCGGCTAAGAAATTGTTTGTCTAGTATTACACATTTGCTTTGGGAAATATAGACGAGTAAACTTCAAAAGTGCGTCTTCTTTCCTTTTTCTCCTGCTTTTGTGGTGCTGTGGTTTGAACCCTGAACCTTGCAAAGAGCAAGAGCTCAACCAACTGAGCTGTAAACTCAGCCTTGGAAGAGCCTTCTTAAAACTTCTTCATGCTTCGCTTTTGGCAGCACGTTAATCACTTCAGTACTTCGTTTGCATATTTATAACCTTTCTTGAGGAAGTGGAGAATAGGGTGGTCAGGATGGGAGGAGGACAGAGAAGACCAAGTAAGAGATCTCTTGTTTGAGGGAGCCATTGTGGGACTAACAAGAAACCTGGCACTAGGGAAATTCCCGGGAATCCACAAGGATGACCCCAGATAAGACCCTAAGCAATAGTGGAGAGGCTGCCTGTAGTCAGATTGATTACTACTTTAACTGTCATCATTGAACCTTCACCAAGCAACTGATGGAAGGAAGCAGATGTCTGTAAATAGTTTGGAAGAGATAACATAGGCAAACAGTCTTCCAACACTGTCACCTCACTACCTCTGGGCCTTTGGAAGGAGAAGCAGCAGGGGGGGGGGGAGAACTATGGTCTCTACATGGATGTTCAGCCCAGCAGAATCTTTGTGCTATAATTGTCTGTTATCATGGCTAGATTTCTGTACCGAAGGAGCGGGTACTGAAGGTTCTGACTCTCCTGAGAGAAAAAAGGGAAGAGGTGAGAGCATCGCTTGGAAACTTCCCTGCATATTCACACTGGCTCTTGCACTTGAGGCTACACATACGCACGCACGCACGTACACACACACACACACACACACACACACACACACACACCGTTCAGGGTGTCTTGGCCTCACCCCTCACTTTTATAGCCTCTTCGTGTTGATTTTGCCATCTTGACAGGAACCAGAAAGTAGTTTTAATTCTTTCTGGAGCTCTTGTTCTTCACACCCTTAATTATTTATTGCTGACCAGCATCCAAAATCCAATCCCCTCCAGTTCACTCCCCTCCCTCACAGTCCCATCCTCATTGTGCCTTGGGCTTATTTTCTTCAGACCAATTACACTGTTCCTTTCTCTCTCACGTCTATTTATTATGTCTCAGAGAAACTCCCCTCCAAGTTTTATGGCACCCTCAATTTATTCCACCTTCTTGCTTTAACTGAATCCTGGATGTACTCCAAGTACTCAACCTCTCCTGAAGTCTCTCAGTGGGCTGAGACAAAGTTTCTCACATGCATCAGTCTCAGGAGCTGGAGTCAACCTTACGGTCTAATGCTTCCATCCAAAATTTTTATCCCTCTAGCAAAACAATGTGTGATTCTTTTTTTTTTTTGCCTATTCATTTTTTTTCTCTTTTTAATTGATTTTTGTTGAGCTCTACATTTTTCTCTGCTCCCCTCCCTGCCTCCCTGCTTCCCTTCAGCCCTCTCCCAAAGTCCCAATGCTCCCAATTTACTCAGGAGATCTTGTCTTTTTCTACTACCCACGTAGATTAGATCTATGTATGTCTCTCTTAGGGTCCTTATTGTTATCTAAGTTCTCTGGAATTGTGATTTGTGGGCTGGTTTTTCTTTGCTTTATGTTTAAAAGCAACTTATGAGTAAATACATGTGATAATTGTCTTTCTGGGTCTGGTTACCTCACTCAAATCTTTTTTTTTTTTTTTACATTTTATTTATTTACTATGTATACAATATTCTGTCTGCGTGTATGTCTGCAGGCCAGAAGAGGGCACCAGACCTCATTACAGATGGTTGTGAGCCACCATGTGGTTGCCGGGAATTGAACTCAGAACCTTTGAAAGAGCAGGCAATGCTCTTAACCACTGAGCCATCTCTCCAGCCCGGCGGTTACCTCACTCAAAATGATGTTTTCTAGCTCTATCCATTTGCCTACAAAATTCAAGATGTCGTTATTTTTTTTTCTGCTGTGTACCACTCTAATGTGTGGTTCTTTAGGGATCACATCTGCCCATTTCCTCCTCACTGCTACAAGGGACTTCCTCTGCTTCTTTAATTAACTGACAACTCAGCCTTTCTCTTACCGTCTTGGGTGACTTTAATGTCCCCACGGGCAGCCATTCACCTTATTGTCCTTCAAAGGCCTGTCTCTCAACATTAGGCCATCTCAGCTGACATTCCAGCAAAGATGGCAAGGATATCATATTTGTTCCTGTCTAAGATGCTTGCCACAAACCTGGAAATACAGTTGGTATTTTATACAACCACTTTGTTAAATCTAACAGCATTATTACACTTAAGCCCCCTTTACATCCATTTTCTAAATGAGAAACCAGAATTCTAGAGAGGGCCCATATTTGGGGCAGGGGAGACATCCAGGCTGGAAGGAAAGAGAGAATATATTTAAATTTCAATTTTATTTTGATCGTATTTTCTATGTTCTTCTCTCTTTCTTTTGGTACCAAAAAAAAAATGATCAAGCATTGATACAGCAATAATTTGGAAACTTTGGAATCAAAGGCAGATGAGTAAGCAGTTAGAGCGGCAAAAGAAATGACTAATTTCAAAAACCCTAAAACACAGGTCAATCTCTTTTAATCTCTGTTAGAAAACAAGGCTGTTGTGCTAGAAATCCCAGTGCTGACACAGTTATTACCAGAATATTTATGAAAGCTGAGCAGAGCCAGGCCCAAGGCAGTTATCACAAACTAAGCAATGTGCTAAAAAAGAGATGTCTTACAAACTTTGATTCACACTTCTTATGGGCATCTCATTCAGAGATTTGTCAGTCACAGCTAAATTTTAAATACCAAGATAAACACACAGAACAAGATAATGACAGCCGTTCATATTTGTGTTCTCATTGGCTTCACTTTAAGAACTCTTCAAGTGCCCCCTGATTTACTTTTCAGCACACCAAGAAATAGTAGCCCTAGATAAACGATCTCAGTGCCTATCTCTGTTTAGGATGTAATTTCTGCTTGATTCAACAGTCTTTTAAATCCCCCGTCTATTAAAACCCACTGTTAATGCAAACCCAATCAAGACAGTACCTAAGTAAAAAACACAAAATCTTATCCTTTTCCCCCTAACTTTGCATACACAGAGGCTGGCGTCGTTCTCAGTCAGTTCCCTTTTCTGCCGAATTGAATCTGAAAGTATATGTTTTTATGGTTTCCCAATAGCAAAAGCATCAGAAACTATCAGATAAACACTAAGAAATATCCACCTAACCAATGTAGACAAGGAAATAATTATTTTAACTCAAGTTAAAATTCAAAAAATTAGTTGTAAATCTGGTGGGGAAAAAAATATCTATCTGAAAATGTATTAAATAAAAGAATTAATGAAGGACTGGCATGGTGGTATACACATCTAATCCCAACATTGGGAAGGCAGAGGCAGGTGGACCTCTTTGAGTTTGAGTACAGTTTGGTCTACAGAGAGAGTTACAGGCCAGCCAGAGCTATACAATGAGATTCTGTCTCAAAAACTAAAAACAATAACAGTGATAATAATCAATTTATAAAGCATTCCCCTGTTGTGGAACTCTCATCGTATGTGGCATTGCTTCGGGACTACTCATTTAAAAATTAACAGTCACGTGATGAAAGTTTCAACACATTATCAACTCTAACACACTCATAATTAAGAGAATTTATTCATCTAACTATCTATCCAGTTTTAATTATCGTCAGTTTTAAAACATGGTCCATAACCTATTTTAGCAAATTAAACCTTCTGATAATAACAAAACACAAATTTCACCTCTTACACAGACTAAATTTAGGGCAATAATAGTTATTAATGATAACTTTTTTTAAAACCTCCTAATATTTTTGTCAGCCTAAGGCCTTCCAGGTTTGCCTTTATAAGTCCGACAGACACAATAAATGTTAGCATCTAAAACTAACACGAATGTTAACAGGGTCAAGAAACACTCTTGAGATAGGGCCACAGAAGTGTAAGTTTTCTCACTCAGTAGCGTATTCCCAACAATACACACTCATCTCACCAATGTGTGTTCAGTGCCT
>NC_022022.1:47662507-47662935 GCF_000317375.1 Microtus ochrogaster | reverse complement strand
AGTACCTAGTGACTATGCACACTCATCTCACCAGTGTGTGCTAAGTACCTAGTGACAAGGCACACTCATCTCCCCAATGTGTGCTAAGTACCTAGTGACAAGGCACACTCAACTAGGCCCTGCTGTGAAAGGAAGGCAGAGACGATGAGCTGACCCTCCAGCGAGCTGCCACCCTCGGCCAAGGCTGTTAACTTTGTGCTGCGCTTTCCTCGTCCTATTCTTTAAACTCCACCCTTTGCTCCTTTGCTCTTTCCTGTGAGTGAGCAGAGCCAATGAGAGTGGATCAATTGCCAACCAAACCCTTCTGCCTGGCTTTGGTGAGGAACCAACTCAGAGAAAACTGAACACCAGCTGTGAGGTGTCAAGTTAGTTACAAGTAGTCTAACTCTCTCTCTCTCTCTCTCTCTCTCTCTCTCTCTCTCTCTCTC
>NC_022022.1:47658619-47662407 GCF_000317375.1 Microtus ochrogaster | reverse complement strand
CTCTCTCTCTCTCTCTCTCTCTCTCTCTCTCTCTCTCTCTCTCGTGTGTGTGTGTGTGTGTGTGTGCGCGCGTGTGTGTTTGTCACCATCTGTCTCTCTACTTCTCTCTGTGTGTCTCTGTCTCTGCTTTTTTTCTCTCAAAACTTCAGGCCATATCCCACCCACCGTAGCTTCTCTCTAAAGTAAGTAGATTCTTCCATCCCTCCTGCCAGCTTTGAAATCACAATAAAATAAAATCGCTATAAAAGGGGAGTGCTGTGGGACAACGCCCTCGTACCCTGTAAAGATTTGTCACTCACATTGCTTTAATAAAATGCTGATTGGCCAGTAGCCAGGCAGGAAGTAGAGGTGTAGTGACCAGACTAGGATGATTCTGGGAAGAGGAAAGGCTCAGTCTGCAGTCGCCACCCAGAAGCAGAGGATGCAAGATGAAAGTTGCACTGAGAAAAGTTACCAAGTCACATGGCTAGCCATAGATAAGAATTATAGCTTAATTTAAGTTGTAAGAGATAGTTAATAATAAGTCTGAGCTAATAGGTCAAACAGTTTATAATTAATATAAGCCTCTGTGTGTTTCTTTGAGACTGAACATTTGTGGGATCAGACAGGACAGAAACTTCCATCTACAGTTATTAATTATGAAATCTCTGCCAATAGCTTAGGCTTGTTTCTAACTCGCTCTTATAACTAAAATTAACGCATATCTATTAATTTGCTTTCTGACTCATGGATTTATTACCAACTGCCCATGCTGCTTTCCTGCTTCCTCAGTCTCTGGCTGGCGACTCTCCGGGTCTCTGCCATTCTTCTTGCCTGCATTTTTTCAACGACTCTCTATATCCATGCTTTTGCTTGAACCTATGCGCTATTATTCTGCTAAATGGGCATAGTAATAAACTTCATCCTGTTTTATCTTTATACCCGTCTCTCAACCTTTGCCACAAAAGTTTCTTTTTGCAGTAGATGTGATTAACAGAGACCTGCAACTGGTCAATATGCAGAAACTAAGAGACTGCTGTGCTCAGCTCTGAACGGAACACCCTCTCCTCATCCAAAGGCTCAGGAAACATTGGGTTAAAGGGGATGGGAGTCTTGTAAAAAGGGACTCATGAGACCTGGCTTCTAGCTAAGTAGCTACTGATACAGTTGATAGTCGCTATGGAAGAGTCCATTTTCTTCAGGACTTTGACCCCTGGTATGCTGCCCATGCACCCTTAGTGGTCCAGGCACACGCAGACGGTACTAAGTGGACTCAGTGAGTTATAAAATGAATAGGCAAACATGAGTGTGGAAGAAGGGGATGAGGAGTCTGAGAGTAAGAGAAGGATAGTGGGGGATTGGTATAGCAAAAACGCACTATGTGCATGTATGAATTTCCCAAATAATAAATAATTTTTAAAAAAGAAATTCAAGGTAATAATTATACAATAAATGTGAGTGACTCCTTGATAGGAAGAAAAGAACAGATGTGGTAGGAAGAACAGATGTGGCACACAGGGGGACTTCAGAGGCATTCATATTGTTCTTTTTCTTGACTTGAGCAGTGGCTACAAAGGCCTTCATTCAATATCTGTACACTTTTTGATTAAGCAAATAATTCTGTGCTTTTAGGCATTTCTTAGCAAAGAGGCACCAGAGTTTGATGTAGTTCAAATTCCTAGCACCCACCTACAAAGCCAGGTGTGCCTACACAAACATCTGTAACCCTGGTGCTCAGGGGTGGTTTTCTAGGGGTCTTCCTAGCAGCTAGACCAGCCCCAGGCTCCATGGGAGACCCTGTCTCAGGGAAATTGAGGGAAGCAATAGAACAGGACATCCAGCATCTCTCTCTGGGTGCACATGCACTACACACACACACACACACACACACACATTCAAACATAACACTCTGAGTAGCATGGGACTCAAGCCAATGAGGTAAGTCCTCAGATTTCTTAAACTTTCAGACTCCTTTCCTGAATCCCAGGGCAGATGAAAAGAAATCTCAAGCTAGTCCCAGAACCAGTCATTTTTCCCTTGGGAATGAAAGAGGCTGAGTTAGCTCAACTATTTACTTTCTTCTTGACTTGGCCAGGACTAGGCTGCCACAGTAATAAGCAAGTACAAAATCTCAGGGACTTTCAACAACAAAAATCCACTCCTCACTCAAGCTGACTTTCAGGACACCCTTCACAGCAGCTGCTCCCCATATGTGGGTGGCATCCCAGTTGCCCCAGATAAATGGCATTATCATCCCAGCATCTCCCAGCACTCCTGCTAAAGTGGAAGAGAGAAAACTGAGGAAACACGCTGCTCAACCAGATACACCAGATACCCCTCTCCTTGTGTTTCACTGGCTGCAGTAGCTCACATGGCTGTACCTGTAATAATAGGAGCGGCAGGGCTGCATCCGCCAGCTAGCTTATGCCCCAAAATAACAACACAGAAATTGTATTTTTTTAAACACTGTTTGGCCCATTATATCTAGCCTCTTCTCGGCTAACTCTCGCACCTGGACTAGCCCATTTCTTATAATCTGTGTAGCCCATGAGGTGGCTTACCAGGGAGATTCTAGCCTATGTCCATCCTGGGTTGGAGCTTCATCGCGTGCCTCTGGCCGGGCGAGGAGCATGGCGTCTCTGCTCCAGAGAGCAGAGCTGTCGAGTCTGAGCTCACTTCCTCTTCCTCCCAGCATTCTGTTCTGTTTACTCCTCCCACCTATGTTTTAACCTATGAGGGCCAAGCAGTTTCTTTATTGCTTAACCAATGAAATCAACAGATTGATATATGACACTCCCACATCAGCTGTACCCAGCTTCCTAAGAGCAGAATGTCTCCAAAATGTGACCAGAGAAGAGGAAGGGGGTAAGAATCAGATGCCAACACAGAAGGAATGTTCAGCATGGCTGTCTCCATACTCAATAGAGACAACATGATCCAACACATAGTGCCCCAACATGTAGTTATCCTAAAATAGTTTTGCTCTGTTCAGCATGAGATAAAGATACACCATTCTTTATTAGTGTAACTCTGGTACTATGACATGTTAGGTGATTGTCTGTGACAAGGTAATCCTTTAACCATTCAGAGGGTTTTCATTAGTTTAAAGCTGGCCTGCAGAAGCTACCACCTCACGATCACTCTGAAGTAAATCTGAGCACTCACAGGATAAGAGCCCAGCGCCAGGGCCTTATGACTTCCGTTCTATCATTTTACATTCAGGAAGAGCTGCTCCAGCAAGCCAAAGGCAACAGAGGTTGAGCTGAGAAACTGAACAGTAAAGATAAAAAAAGTCTTTGAATCTGTAAATTAAAATAAGAACGACTATATTTTAAATTCTGCGATTTTGCATTGTTTATCTGTTTAGGGGGAGACAGGTACCCTTGGTTATACATGTGGGGGTCAAAGGACAACTTTATGCTATGTGGGTTCCGGGAATGGAACTCAAGTCATCAGATTTGGTGGCAAGTATGTCTATCTACTGAGCCACCACTCCTGCCCAAAATAATGTTGTGTATAACACAGATAATATGAAAAGTTATATGTTGCCTTTAAAATGTATTATTTGGGGGATGGATTAATGGTTTAGTGGCTAAGAACTCATTGTTCTTACAAAGGACCTGGGTTAGGATCCCAGCAGCAGCAGCAGCAGGCTGCTTATTCATAGCTGCCTGGAACTCCAGCTCCAGGAGATCTTAAGCCTTCTTCTGGCTTCCAGGGACACCTGTGTGTATGTGGGCACACACACACACACACACACACACACACACACACTTAAAAATAAAAAAAATTTTAAATCTTAAAAAAAA
>NC_022022.1:47654372-47658519 GCF_000317375.1 Microtus ochrogaster | reverse complement strand
ATATATATATTAAACTTAAATTAGGTTTTAAAAAAATCTGTTCTAAATTTAACGTTTGACTCATTATACATGAGTCAAAATATATGACTTAGTTCCTATCATAATATTCAGACACACAGAAAAGAGATTTTTGTAGGATTTTGAGTGTTATTAATTATTGCTATTTCCTAATTGTGCCAACCGCTCGGCATATCCCCTCAAGTTCTTAAGTAACGCTAAAGAGGCAACTTGTGCAATCCCTTTTATGAGCTCACTCTCCTTTTTGGCTCCTAGGAAAATGCATGAGGTGGTCCAGAGTGAAAATGGTTCAAATCAAACCCATCTGCTGATACTAGCATAACAGAGCTAACTTGGATGGCAAAAGGAAAAACAAGCAGGGTTTTACGTAATAGATACTGTTCTGGGCAGGAAAGGGCAGTGTCTTAGAACAGGGCCATTGAGCTCTGCACTTTCCATCCATGCTATGCAGGTCACCTCATCATGTGAAAATCCCATCTATACTACACAGGTCTCCTCAACATGTGAGAATCTCGTGCATGCTATCAGGTCCCTCATCATGTGAAAATCTCATTTGGATACTAAATATTTGTCTAACATCTCTGTTAAATGTGCACTGTCTTTCACAGCCGATTCATGAGGAAGAAATGGAAAAGGAAAATGAGAAAGGAGACCAGGGATTAATTAAAGAAGAATTTCGAGAAGAAAAAGAAGTAAAAACAATTTGAGACACGGCTATCAATTTAAGTAAATGCCTATTTTAAGTGTCTTCATTTATAACCTTATTATTAAATACACGCAGATATCTATTTTCCAAAACAATAAAATTAAAAATATTTCAACCTTGGCAATGAACTAACACAACATGCCCCGAGAACAAAGCCCAGACCATCAGATAACGTTATAACTCTTTGGAATCACTCGTGACTTATTTACTTAAGGTGCGAAAGTGATCTCTTTCCATAAATGTCCCTTCCTCCTTTTCCCATCTTCCCTCTGACGTAATAAGACAATCTTCCAAAATAAACTCTCCTCTCCATTGTAGATATCCTGTTGCCTCTGCTTCAGAGCAAGCCTGTGTTGTTAATTTATGCTTTAACTTAACCTTGGGTAAGAGAGTCTGTCCTACACAAACCCAGAGAAACCAGACCTAACGTAGGCTTATGTTGTTCTTGAGGGCATCCTTGGGAGACGGCCAATCATCATTCAATACACATGAACACATAATACAAAGCCAGTAACCCATCTAGGCTGAACTTGAGATTCTAAACAGGCAATGGAACGTTTGTGAATGTGTTTTTAATTTTGGTCAGCGGGCCACAACAGCATCTCCTAATGAAGAGCATCTTCTCTGCAACCTATGTGTGGAAACTCAGTTCTATGAACTAGCCTGACTCATCAGCTCTTTTTCCCCATAACAATTTTTTGTGTGTAAGCGAAGGAAACACTACACATATCCACATACATATTGAGTGGCCAAAAATTTGTTCTGGCCCTGTCAGAAACCAGCATGTTTCAAATTAACAGAGTTGGCATGAGACAGTGAGCATGTGGAACACTCTGGCCCCCTGTGACCTAACAATTAAATTAATACAACTTGTCCTTTAGCTAAAGAAGTTGGATCCAGTCTGCAGATCCAGAGATGCGGTGCCGGCATAGAACAGGCTCATGCGATTCAGGCTCATGCGATCTAGCAAATAAAGCTGTGAACGATAAACCAGACGGTAGATCATGCAGAACTTAAGCCTGAACCATACGTTGCCCCTCTGCCACAGAGCAGCAGGTGGAGGTATGGGCTTTGCGGTGAGGAGGCTCATGAGCCGAGGACCATCGCTGGTCATTGCGTAGGTAGGGTCTGATCATGAAAGACCAAGGCATTTCACTCTGTGCTGCTTGGACCTGAATGAGTTTGCTGCTGTCTTAAGTTTTCAATCTCTCTGGATTGACAATTCTTTCACTGAGGAAGAGAGCCGGTGTAAATCGACTGTCAGGATCAAGAATCTCCTTAGAGACAAATCTGCAGACAAGACTCCGTGAGAGTTCCTCTGCTTGGTTAACTGATAATGGGAAGACGCACCCTAAATATGGATGGCATCATTCCATGGGCTGGGCATCAGCATTTATCACTCTGCTTCCTGACTATGCATGCAATGTGATCAGCGCCTTCATGTTCCTGTTGCCATGACGTCCATGCTGTGATGGACGGTACCCTCAAACTGTGAGTCATATGAACCGCTGTTCTGATATACTGCAGCCCATAGGAAGTGTGTCTCTCCCTGCCATTCTGATGCTGAAGGATCCTTCATAGCAAAGGTTTGCCAACTCCTGGTTCACAGCACTGGGCACCTGGGTACCTGGAAGGGAAGGAAAAACAGAAAACATGCCAACAAAGAAGAACTTTCCACATTTGGGAATACTCTGATCTTCAGGGTCCTTGTGAGTCTCATTCTCACAACATAATCTACAGAGACAGAAGCTGCGACCTGCCGATGTGGTTGCACACTCTCACTCAGACAACAAACAATGTGTCTAGGCTTACTGGCTGCAAAGCATCATCTTAAGGGATGTGGGACAAGCAAAGCACCGGAAGCAGGAACAGATCTACTGTCAAATAGCTTTCACTGCATATGGGAGACAAAATGTAAACATAAGAATTATACAAATGGCTAAATGACAATGTCTTAGTACAAAAGAACAGTAGAAGGTTGTGGGTTTGCAAAACATTGCGAAAGGACTCAATTCTAGGACATTTCAGCAGAAACTGCAAGATGGGAGTAGAAGTCGTAAGGGTTATAAGGGCAGAGGTCAGATGGGAAGACACAGGTCAAAGGGCAGGGCAGGGCAGAAGGCAGAGGACAGAGATGATGGGGCAAGACAGAGGTCAGAGGAGCAAAAGGAGCTCAGAGAGACGGACTGAGCCATGGAGTCAGCACAGACATCAGATGGAAAGAGGCTAGCTGTCAGGAGCGGGGCAGGAGCGGGGCAGGAGAGGGCAGAGGGGCGGAGAGGGCCGAGGGCAGGGTGAGGGTGAGAAGGGCAAGACAGATGGCAGAAGGGAGAGGGGACTGAAGGGGGAGCACATTTAGAACTCTGAACTTCCCTGGGCTGTGGGAACTTTAAAGGAAAAAGAAATTTCTTGCCGCTTGCTTCATTCAGAACAGTTCCTCTGCTTGCTGTGGGGGCCATTGCTATCCTTTGGGGTCACATATCAGACACTCTGCATATCAGTGTTTACAATACAGCTCATAACGGTAGCAAAATCACAGTTACGAAGGAGCAAGGAAATAATTTTAGGGTTGGGGTCCCCACAGCATAAAGAACTGTATTAAAGGGCCACAGCGTGGGAAGGTAGAGAACCATTGTGCTCCAGGGACCATGAGAACACAGCTGTGGGGGAAACATCTTGCTTGCCCCATTCAGAACAGTCCCTTTGCTGGTTTGTGGCCGCGAGAACACATTTGTGGTGGAAACCAGAATTTTCCCAAACACTGCACTCTCTCCATAGTGAGCGGGTCTATTCTGGAAGGTAAACCCCGCCACTCCATCTCAGCCAAATCCCAGAGAAGAGGAACGCGTGCAGAAGAGGGCTTAGTGATTTTCAATAAGCTGACAAGGACATTTGTTTTCTCCATGTATCAGTCACTTCTTGCCACTGAAACAAAACACCTACGAAACGCCACAAGGAAGAATTCATTTTGACATAGTTTTGAGGTTTCAGTCCATCTTGACAGAGACCACAGTGAAACAAAACCTCTCATCCCCTGGCGGCCAGGATGAGAGCACACACAACAGCCTGGTGGCAAGACGTTCAGCTATGAATTCTTTGGCGGTGTTAATGCTCTAGTGAGCCAATCACCTTTTAATAGCATCACCAACTGGTGACCAAGCCTTCAACACAAGCCTTTTAAGGAGACACTTCATAGCCAGGCCATAAAGAGCCTGCAAGTCAAGGAAGACAAAGATGGGGGCTCCTCTAAGGTGGATGCAGAGCAAAGACAACTGGGAGACACCAGCCTCAGGACTGCTGACAGGCACGTGAGTAGAGCCTGGGCTATGTGAGTAGACACCTGGGCTGCTGACAGGCACGTGAGTAGACACCTGGGCTGCTGACAGGCACGTGAGTAGACACCTGGGCTGCTGACAGGCACAT
>NC_022022.1:47647469-47654120 GCF_000317375.1 Microtus ochrogaster | reverse complement strand
GTGAGTAGACACCTGGGCTGCTGACGGGCACGTGAGTAGACACCAGTGGATAGGGCTGGTCATCATTTGGACACAGCCATGTCCAATACTCCACTTTTAAGCTGTTTACTTTTCTTTATGTTGAGCTGTAACACCCCCTAACACACTCTGCAGGGCCCTCCAGACAGCCAAAAAGCACTCCTACAACATACAATGACTGTGTATTACTGACTGGGGAGCAAGTTAAAGAGGAGCAGAAGGAAAGGGGGATTCTTTGTAACTTGCAGTAAGACAAGCCCAAACTCTTACATGCCTTCCACCAAAAAGAAAGTCAAATTCTTAAAATTAAAATATTAGCAACAATAAACTCATATCATATGGGTTAGGAGATCAAGATATTCCGTGTAAATGTTCTTAAGGTTCATTCTAGGATGGTAGAGAATTTGGAGTTCTTGCACAACCTGTCAAACCTTGGGAAACACATGCAAGCTCAGAATTCGGGGAGTCTGGGTACTGATTAGACAGGTAGTGGCTGCACACAGATTCAGTCATACAGCCAGTTCCCTGGAGGACCCGGAGAGCAACCCAGCCTTCCAACTCCGGTCAAGCCCGTTCTACCACAGCTGTCCTGCCAGTGATTTCCCTTACACCCAGATGTACTGAGGGAGGCTTGAGCCAGATGTTTCCCCAAGACTGAAGTCACTTCCTGAGAAGCATGACTCATAGAAGAAATCAGGCTTTCGGTTATTAGAAATAACTCTTAAGATTCTCACTAAAACAAAAAAAAAAAAATAGGCCTCCCTTCAGGACATTCTCGAAGATAAATCTTTTGGGTCGCAATCTACCTGTCTTCAGGTAGATGAACATTTTCAGTTCATTGACTTGGAAGTTACAGAGGAAGTGAAAGCTTCAAGAAAAAGAAAAAAGAAAAACAACTGGGTGTTTAAGGGGATCCATGGAAGGTCAGAGTTACGCTGCACTCTTCTGCCTGCCCACACACCCCCAGGAAAGGAAGCTACAGTTGCACACACCCCAGCACTGCTGCACTGCAAACCCTGACCAAAACTCATAGCTAGACAAATTCACTAGCAAAGATCTCCATCAACAATGATGCTTTAAAATAATTGACACCATTCTGCACTTTTTAACAGTATTTATAGAAGCATTCATAACTAACGTTTTAGAGGCAAAATGAAGCTAATCAAGTTTTAAATGACTTAACATTAGAACCTGTATAGTCTTTCTGATCCCATTCTCTATAACATAGAGATGGTAATGCTTGCTTTACATGATGGCTTTCAGTGCCCTGGCTGAAAGGACACTTATTAAGCGATGTCTGTTATTAGCAGGCATAACTTGTTGAAGTTCACAAATCTGGCCCATGAGGAGGTAGTGGTAAGAACCACCCACATCATTATGGAACACCCTAAAAAGAACAAAAGCAAAGTTTAGCCTAATGATGCCAGATATCCTTGTAACTCTCTTTCCAAGAATGCTGGAACCCAAGAGACACAGCTGTGAAACAATAGACCCATGCTTCTAAGCACTTCTAAGTAGGCAGGTGAGCACCCTCCACACTGTAATCCATTTTTGTCCCCAACATCAGCTACCACTGTGAAAACCTTCAAAATTACCAGACTTGAGACAGAAGCCGTCATTTATTTTCTCCCAAGCCTTTGCAATGTTTATTTAAATAACTAAATTTGACAAGGTCAAAACTAAATCTGAGAAGTCTCTCTGGAAGTGTTCAGGTCAGAATGGCAAGAAATCAGGATGCCCTGGGAAGCTGACCCTGAACCGTGATGATGAACTGGGAAAGATTTTGAGTGGCAGGTTGCCCCAAAGACCTCACAGACCCCAAGACAAAAGGACCTGGGGGGACCTGTTCTTAACAGCCAGTATTTCAGGGTCAGTATTCATCCAATATTTTAATGTGTACAAGTCGAACAATTTCCCCAAACCCCACCATCCCTGTCTGACTGGCAACTGACCTGTTGACCCATTGAAATAGCTATATTTTTGTTCTTTATAAACTATGCTGTGCTGTCTGAAAACTATTGCTGTTTGTTCTTCTCCAAAGTGTGGGGTTTATGGGTACCCAATAAGGTGGTAACTAGATGCCAGGGATCTTTTCTGTTTGGACATTTGGTTGCCTCTTTGTTTCCAGAATGGCCTGGATTCTGTTTTGCACAAGTTTCTAGAATTCAGAGCATGAAAAACCTTGTAACTGCAGGTCGATCTTGCAAAGACCCCTTCTCTGTGGCTCTTCTTCTTTATTAATGCCCTTAACTTCTCCAGTAATCACCTTCCTGGGCAGCAGAACACTCCAGCCTGGGGTCCTAAGGAAGAACTGCTCAGTTTAGACCTCAAGTTCTCCAGCCCCCCTTCACATACCAAACTGACCGTACTTCAAGCGGTATCATTTCTATAAAATCGCCCTCCACCCCACTAATGAAAGGCAGGTCCAGGACTTCCCTTTGGCTCTCCAGCATATAACATTTGCTGCTGCTACAGTACCGCTGCTGCTGCTGCTGCTGCAGTATTTTGAGATGGAGGATATGACTTTTACCCAGCCTGGCCTTGAACTCCTATATTCAAGGGAGCCTCCTCTCTCAGCCTCCTGCAGAGCAAGGGCTTAAGTATGCACCACTGTATTCAACATCAGTAGGTAATGCCTGACAGGTCACAGTGGCAGGAGAACTTTTTAAAACAGCAAAAGAATATGCATGGCATTCACATACACCCTCAACATACTAATCCGCAAAGCCTGTATCCAATATCCAGCATAGATCAGAAATACGTAGGGAAGGGAGGGGATAGTGAGGTCATGAAGGTGATGTGTGGCAAAGGCTCAGGGTGAGACAATGGACTCAGGGCAGGTATGCTCTCATCCAAAGCCCAGCAGCTCTGACCACATTAACAGCAGACATAGCATCACACTGACACCCAATACCAGAGTTTTTGATATAATAAAACAGACATACACACACACACCCACACACACACACACACATACATATACACATACATACATACATACATACATACATACATACATATTGTAAAGAGGTGCTGTGAAGAGATAATTGAACAGAGGGGTCTGGAAAGGGGACTCAACAACAGTTAAGGGTGCTTCCTGCTCTTCCAGGGACCTGCATTAGGTTCCTAGCACCACACTGGGTATAGTTATAGGTGGCTCAAAGCTCAGAAAAATCTAATGCCCTCTTCTGGCCTCCTTAAGCATCCACTGCATACACATAGCATACATTCACACACACAAACACACATGCATATGTGTGTATATGCATGTAAAAATAAGCTTTGAATTTTTTAAAGAATTAATTGAAAGAAAAATAATTCATTGAAAAACACATATGTTTTTGCCTTTATTGACTAATAACAAAAGATAATCAATAGGGCATCTCGGGGCAATGTAAGCAGATACAGCAGGCTAGTTGTTGGCCCAATCAGATATCATTCATACCTGATAAATACCAAGAGCTAGCAGTACCCTGTCTCCCACTAAACAGTGCATGTGGCACACAACACTAACAGCCGTGTCATTGTGATGGGAATAGCTTGTGCCCAGCAGGGACAAAAATCTCAGGATGTTCTCAAGTTGAGCGCTAACAACCAAATCTAATGCCCTAAGGAAACATCTTGGGTTCATTAGAACAGAGATCTGCTGGGTTTTCTTTGCCACCATGGTAGTAATTGCTCCGCAATTCCACTTATAAGAGCAGCTTGCTTCCAAAGAGCCTATTCAGCAAACCCTTAATTGTGGACATTTTAGGCAGAACATATGAAAAAGCGAGGTGTTTATCCACTTTGTCTTAATTTGACTACCCTCTGCTCAGCTTTACGGTCTACTGAGTTGCCATGGCCCCCAGACAACAAGGCTGTCAAGGCACCATTAAAATTAAGTAGCGAGACACAGGGAATGGCTGCAGTGTGTGCCCACCGGAGAGCATGGACTTGGACTTGGTGGCAGCAATAAGGATGGAGAGATAGGTGGGAAGTTCGGAAAGATGCTTCGGCAGTCACACACATCAAAGGCATTTTCATCAAAGCCTGGAAATATGGATGAGGCACTTTCCACTTCTGGGTGGATTATAGGTTGTAATCAGCCAAACAACCAACCAACATACAAACAAAAAGCCGACTGTGGAATGAAGATCATCAGTTTGGATTTGAATTTGTTGATGTCTAAGTCCCTCCAGAGCCTTAATTTACAATAAAAAGTCTCAGCTAAAGGCATTAATGTGGGCAGTAATCCTTTTTGCATTTGAGAAAAACAAAAGAGTCAGACAAGAAGAAAACCAAAGATCAAGCCTTGAGGGGCTGCCAAGAGAAGAACAAGAAGAAAGGAGAGAAGAAGATGCGGGGGTGTCTGCAGCTGGAAGGAAAGCCAGGAGTCTGGATGCCAAGAAGCCTATGAGGGTTGGCTCCCCTTGTCTACTTGACACAACCTAGAACCATCTGGAGAGGCTGGGGGCTGTCTAGAATGGGGTCGTCCGTGGGGGTAGTCTTCATCGCCTTAATAGCTGTGGAAAGACTCAGAGTCAAAGTGGGCCGCGCTGTTCCCAGGTCTGGGTCCTGGACTGCGTAGGAGCAGAGAGCTGAGTACTGAGCATACAGCATTTCCCTCTTCTCCTGAATGTGGGTGTGCTGTGCCAAACTGTTTAAGTTCCTGCAGCCTCAACTTTTCATAATTGGTGGACTATAACCTGGAATTGGCAACAGAGGTGAAGCCAGGACAAAGCCAGGGAAAGGAATGGTCAGGGGGCAGAGAGTGAGCTGTACAGATGTACTCAAGGGTCAAGTGAAGAAAGCAGTATGGATGCCCAGCAGCCACAACTGAAGGGAACACGGCACATGAGCAGGAGCTATTTCAGATAGGTGACTAAACAAAAATGGCCTTCAACCAGGCACAATGGAACGTGTCTGCAATCCCAGCTCTTGGGAAGTACAGGCAGGAGTTCAAGATCATTCTTAGCTGCTTAGCAAGATCAAGGCCAGCCTGATCTATGTGAGATCCTGTCTGAAAATAAACAAACAAAAGATTTGGTCTTTAAAAGTCCATTATATTCCACTGCTCTTTGAATGGTTTTTAAGGACTTGGTGTGTGTGTGTGTGTGTGTGTGTGTGAGAGAGAGAGAGAGAGAGAGAGAGAGAGAGAGAGAGAGAGAGAGAGAGAGAGAGAGAGAGAGATTGAGATTGAATGATATTGGATGAGTCTTGCCTCTTGGGCTATTGTTCTATTGAGGCAAACGGAAGAAAATTCTGACAGGCCATGTTAAGGATTACAAAGGGGGGTGCTAAGGTGTATTATACTCATGATGGGACCTAGAATCACCTAGCAACCAAGATTCTAGGCACACTGGTGGAAGATTTTTCTCAATTAATTAAGCTAAGAAGGCCCACCCAAAATGTTTGTGGCACCATTTCATGTACCACAAAATTAATAAGAATTGGGGGGGGGGGTCACATCTCCCTTAATACTTATACAACTACAGAGGCCATTAAATGGATGCAAGCCAAGAAATAATATCATCCAACTAACATTAAAAAACAGTGTGGCAGGCATATGCAAAAATAGGGGGAAAGAGATGGTAGACGGTCAGGGTTAGAGACTATTTCAGTAACTCAGACCCCAGAGGCAGGAGAAATGGCTCAGAAGTTAGGAAAGTATATATTCTTCTTCCAGAGGACCTGGGTTTTTTTCCTAACACCCATATCTAGCAGTTTGTAATAGCCTGTCACTCCAGTTCCAGGGGATCTAAGGTCTCTATCCTCCAAATACCCTGGCATGCACACGTACATACCCACACAAAAACACGCAGACAGACACATAATTAACTTCAAACAAAACAAATCTTAAAAGGATTCGTTGTATCCTTTAATAATAGTAATTCAGGTGCCCCAGAACTCCTTCCTAGCTGTACATATGTATGAGTATGATATGAAATCCAGTACATATGTATTTTTCATCTCAGGTAAGTGGTACTTCTCTTCACTGGGCATGCTGGAAGTTCTCTCTGCTCCCTACTTTGAACTATTCAGTTAACGGATGTCATGATAGCTTCCTACGCCATGGAACATGGGAAAGTATGTGCTAATCAGTGCTTGCCTGCACCCGCTGGCCATCCCCTCCCCATCCCCCAGTCACCACGCTCTTCCTGGGCCCTGGCGTTCACTTATCAGCTCTTCCCTGATGCCAGTGTATTAGCTTACACGGTGAAAGTATGTAATAGTTGTCTTTCCGCACCTGAGCTGTCCAATCTGATCCATGCTTCAGCAACCGTCAGAATTTCATTCCTTTGTGTTTGTGTAGTCTAAGAGTTGACTGTGCCACATTCTCCTTTTCCATTCACCAGTTCATGGACACCATGTGTTGTTCCAAATCCTGCCTGCTGTGAATATTGCTGCTATAAATGTCTCCTGAAATACTAATTTTATTTCCTTTGGTTAACTATTCAGAAGTGGGAACGCCCGACCACATATCAATTTTATTTCCAGGTTTTAGACACCTCATGCTGCTTTCAAACAGCTGGACTATTTCATATCCCCAACAATGTATAAGTACATCTCCTTTCTCCGCAACATCTCTAGAATGTAATTTGTGCGCTCTCTCTCTCTCTCTCTCTCTCTCTCTCTCTCTCTCTCTCTCTC
>NC_022022.1:47646765-47647369 GCF_000317375.1 Microtus ochrogaster | reverse complement strand
CTCTCTCTCTCTCTCTCTCCCTCTCTCTCTCTCTCTCTCTCCCTCTCTCTCTCTCTCTCTCCCCCTTTTTTACACAAGCCTTTCCAGGATGAGATGCTATCTTATGGTGATTTTATGTGCATTCTCCTGATAATTGGTAAAGTTCTGTGTTTTCTTGTGTGCTGCTGACTATGTGTCTTCTTTGAGATGAGAGCAGAGGAGAAGAAGTAGAGAAGAAAGGAGGTGGAAGAGAAGAAGGAAGGAGGGGCTTGTTTTACTAATATGCCTTTTGTTTTCCTGCTCTGTGCTCATTCCCTGCTGCAGAGACTGTCCTTTTTCCCACCGGCTCAGACCCGAATAATCACACAGAAACTATGTTAATTATAACACTGTTTGGCCAGTGACTCAGGCATATTTCTAGCTAGCTCTTATATCTTGAATTAATCCATTTCTATTAATCTGTGTATCACCACATGATTGTGACCTACCAGGTAAGATTCTGGCATCTGTCTCCTCAGGCAGCTACATGGGGTCTCTTTGACTCTGCCTTCTCTCTATAGATAGATAGATAGATAGATAGATAGATAGATAGATAGATAGATAGATAGATAGATAGATAGATAGA
>NC_022022.1:47628105-47646340 GCF_000317375.1 Microtus ochrogaster | reverse complement strand
GGAGAGAGAGAGAGAGAGAGAGAGAGAGAGAGAGAGAGAGAGAGTGAGAGAGTGAATTTGGGCATACCTAATACCCAGCTCCTTCTCCCTCAGTCAGAGCCCAACCCCTGGTTATGGTAACTCCCAAAATGGGCCGGGTCTTCCCACAGCAATTAACCTGATTAGGGAAACCCTCATAGACATGTCCACAGACCAACCTGATCTACACACTCCCTTGCTGAGACTCTCTCATAATGTCATTCTAGATTGTGAAAAGTTGATCATTAGAACTATTACAAGCACAAAAAAAAAGTGTGGAGGGAGTTGGGTTGTGCACAATTAGAGCAAGGTCACCTTCACGTTCTCTAAGAGTCAGCCCAGTCCACAGGCAGCTCACCACACTGTGGCTATCCACGCTGGCAACACCTAGCCACAAACAAGCAAGTGCAGGCAGAGGAGACTTCAAAAGAAGCCAACGGGGTGACTGGGCCTTGCCTCAAAGAGCAGGACTCCTGTAAATAGATGCGCTCTGCTCTGAGCGTGATCCAGCAAGCAGCCCTGAGTAAACTGCTGAGCTAGGTCAGCCAGCCAGCCGTGGGGAATATTTTCATTCCAACCCAATAAGAAGCTAATGAAGATATGTAAACAGTGGTTCTATCCGACCACCGACCTGCTGTGTACAAACCACTCAGAGCTCTCTGTGGTAAGACTCAAAAGAAATCAAACACCGAGTGGAAGAGGGAAATGGAAGAAGCCCGAATCTCACCTTCCTTTCCCAGCTATGTCACCACCACCTCCAAGTTTCAAGCAAACACTTTTCTCTCTTGCGGCCTTGCTCCAGGCTTGGCTGAAGGTCTCATCCCCTCTACACCATAGCCTGAATTCCAACACCTTCTACCTTCTTCCTAAAACTCTCCACTACAGACTGCAAAAGTCTAGGAAACTTAAAACAAGATGGTTTTTAATATTTTTCCAAGTACCTAGAAATTTAATACTTAACAAGTAGGTAAATGAGTAAATGGTCCCAGAGACGCTGGGATTCCAATTCAATGCTGCTCTATACTACACCCCAGTATGAATATACCTAAGTGATTTCCAATGACTTAGAGCCTGGGGAGAAAGAAAGATGCTCTTTCTGAACAAGAATGGAGGCATCCTCAGTCCAAAACAAAGCCACTCCCTTTCCTAGGAAACCAGTGGGGGGTGAAAACAGGAAGTGAGTGGTGGACAGAAGAGAAGAAGCTTTACCCACTCCTCAGCCAAGATGGAAGAAAATTCTCATACTATTCGACCTTTGGAACTTTCCAAACTTCTGTGTTCCATCCAGCAAATGTCTCTGAATCATTCGAGAGCCATGTTGGTGTGGGAATTCATTGCAGCAATGTTGTTCCTAAATATCAAAAGTGTTACAACATCCCAGAGAAGCTACTCATGGCTTGAGCCTCCTTCATATGGACTTATAAAAATCCAACATCTGAGCTTCTCTGAGTTAAGCAAAACAATTGCCCTGTCTGTAAACTCACCTACATTGAGATCACCTACCAGTGTGGAAGCATATAGGTTTGAAAGTCCCTCAAGAGATCAATAAGATTCCCTGATCTAGGGAGGTCTCCCTGCTTAGCCACCTTCCAGGTGAGCTCACCAAAACAGCTCAGAGCCTCATAACCAGGGGAGGTGCTGAGAAGACATGAGTGCTGGCTGCCTAGCCCAAGATGGGACATCGCTCCTCCAAGGCTCAGGAATACTGTGAAAGAGTGGACAGAAAACCTCTGTAAGGCCGAGAGAATGAGATGGAGTGCCGTCCTCCATGCAAGATACAGCCATTGCACTCTTGAAGTCCCGGCGGCTGTGATTACCTGCACAAGGCTTACACAAGATTGGGCCCACCAACACTCCATCGTGAAGGCAGTAAGGACTCATTAGACCCTACCCTTCCTTGAGTTACAGATAGGTAACCATTGTTGGGAGAGAAAGAGTTTTTTTTTCTTAGTCCAAACTCATATAAATAATCCCTCACCTCTGCTCCTGTAAGTGACCCAAATTAGACTCACTGGATCTCACATACAAAAAAAGAAAAAGAAAATTAGAAATGATACCTTCAAGAAAGTCTTTTTCAGTGTCTCCCAGACACAGAAGCCATACCTCCCCTCCTCCCATTGTGATTGCCATGTGACCCAACCCCCCTTTTGTAGCCCATGTTCCAAGGGCCTTTTCCTCTTAAGAAAAATCAGGAGATAACTTGAAAAGTAATCTTCACATTTTATGAGAATTATGGATGCCGTGAGGTTTTCTATCTACAAGTCACTAAAGAGAAAACTGGGCAAGATTTTGAATGCGATTAATGGCGATAATGGGGACCTACACTCACTGCCGCCTGCAGAGAAACAAGACACATTAGTCCATCAGCACACGGCAGCTAGGGATTCGAGCAGGGGATATCTGGACAAACCAAGACCGAACAACAGAATCTGCCCTCCCCTTCGAGCTCTATGAGCTGTGCCAGCTTTCTTGGGTCACATGAGCTTAAAACTGCTGGGCCTTCATTAATAATTATGTCAGTGTGTTCAGCAGAACAAGAGAAGGAGCCCATAAGAGAGCTAAAAATATAGTAAGGCTATCAATAACAAATTGAATCATGAAGGCTCTTGAAAGAATGAGCACAGAAGAAATAGGGGGATAAACCTTTCTCAGGAACTGGGAGAAAGTTGAGGTGAAGCTGTGGAGTGTGATGGGTTGGAAAAGAACCTAAAGACTCTGACCCTGAGAACACCGAAGCTTCTCTCCTGAAGGACAAGGTGACTGCAGATTTGGTGTGTGTGTGTGTGTGTGTGTGTGTGTGTGTGTGTGTGTGTGTGTGTGTGTGTACATGTCTACTTGGTGGAGACCAAAGACAACTTCAGTTCTCGTTCCTCAAGTGCTGCCCTGTCTTCTGTTTTAATGAGATTATGCAGACAAGAGTGTGAAACTATGAAATGACGCGGGGTACACTGTGCAACAAAGACTTGAAGACAGAGATCATCTGGGCCATTGCAATAATCTCAGAGGAGAGGGAAACACCTCAAACTAAGGTGATGGCTATCAGGAAGAGGTGAAATTAAGGGGGAGGATGCCTTAGTTTCTTTTCATGTTGGTGTGATGAAATATTCTGCCAAAGTGATTTGGGAAAGGGTTTATTTGGGCTCACAGTTAAAGGTACAGTTCATTATGTAGGGAAATCAAGGCATCAGGAAAGAGGCTGGACATATGGCCTCTACCATCAAGAACAGAGAAAACCAACTCCATCTTTCTTTTTCATTCAGTCCAAGACCAGGTTCGTGAACTCATCTTGCCCACAATTAAGGTAGATTCTCATATCAGTTAACCTAATCGAGATAATCCCACAATGGCATGCCCAAAGGTTAATCTCCCAAGTGATTCTGGATTTCTGCCAAGGTGGTAATTAGCACTAATTATCACAGAAGATTGGACACATCAGCAGAAGGAGTTAACAAAGAGGAGAAGAGGACTCAGAGGATTCCAGGGATGTTGGCCCAACTCCATCTATGTATTAACAGTGGGATTTCCATACAAATAAAGTTACAGGACCAGACTGACTAACTTACATCCCTTCTGAGGGATATTACGGTGAAGCCCCTGACATGCACCAAGGGTGTATAAAGTTCTATGTCATTGAAACACAAAATGTACAATCGAGAAGAAAAGAGGAGGCTCTAAGTCGACACTGAAAACAACTTTCAGGAACTAAGAGAAAACAAAACTATGTATGACAGACATTCCAGCATTTGGCTGCATGCTACAAACATAAAAATGCACAGATGTCCCTCCCATAATCCATCAGAAAACCTTCTGACTCAATCCTCAGCAAGAGAGCTCCTGCAGAATATTGACTAAGGTCAATTAGCCAGTGCTGCATCATTGCTAAAAAATTCACACTCAGGGGAAAAAAGTTAAGGATGCTCTTTATGAGAATATAAACCAGTAACGTAGTCCCAACCCTTTCCCCCTACCCCACTGATGTTTTAAAAATTGCTAACTCTCATCATTGTGAAATGACACTAATGAATTGAATACATTTGTTTCCCGAACCTCTGGGTGTTGTCAAGACATTTAAAGGGTCAGAGTTCAGCCACACTCAGTACTGTGAGGAAATGGCTGAGGGATGTTCCCACCTTAGAAGCCTCCCAGTCACGCAGGAAACTCCAAATTATGAGACTCAACTATTGCAAACTGTATTCACGCCAAAACTTACTAGCATTGCTCCAACATCTTCTATTCGAAGGCAGCCAGCGTCTTTCCCATGGGTATAAGACTTCCAGTGAGCCCGAAAAGAGTCCTGCCAACCTGGAAAAAAAACACAATGGCCCCTTCAGAATTTGGGAACAGCGCTTCTGTTGCTGGAAATGGGCATGAGCCTTCCAGAATTCTTTCTCCTAGAAGTGAGCTGTACCCAAGAGGTAGATTTCCAAGGACGTTGGCAAATATTTTAATGGAAACTTCTTCAAAAATAGTTTATACGCTGAGTAGGATGCTGAGGAAGCACACACAGGTGGGAGTAGATGCAAAAGAAGAGAGATGTGGGGCTGAGCCCTCACGGGAGGGAAGGTCAGTGAGATGAAATGGCCGTGCAAACACAGCTGCTAGGGGGCACGCTCAAGGCTCGAGTGCAGGGCACGTTTCCCCCTCATCACTGCAATCATTACTTGTTTTGACTCGCACAGCCTGTAGCCCTCCAGGCTCAATGAAGATTCCGCTAGGGTGAGGTGAGATTTTTTTAGCAGAAGAAGAAGCATTGAAGACAGTAAAGAGTCAGAGCAAATGTCCCGGGGCTCACAACAAACATTCGGATCACAGGGCTAACACAGACAGGCGAAACTAGGCCAGGGTGTGCTGGCCTCATGGCCACTGTGCCTTCCCAGAACCCATTCCTAAGGCACAGGGGTTATTGTGAGCAGACAAGTTCAATATTTATTAAAAGATAGTAACTTTTCCTAACTGTTCTCTTGCTGTCACACACAGTGATAGAGTCCGAGATGCCTGACTGAACAATATTTGATGCCAGCAAATATTCCTGTCAGTTCATCCTCACAGTCAGGACGCATGTTGGCAGTGAGGTCCACTTCCCTGAGAGGGGCTCAGCCGCAGCTCTGCTCCGCCCAGCACATGTGAAACATGGTTGCAAATCACATGACACTTTCATTTTTGCTGGTCTTTAGTCATGGATGGCCTGGATAGCATTTGATTCGCCTCTTACTATCTCAGGCAGAGAAAGCGAAGGACAGAAGTGTGATTCTGTCCCGTTAGGAAGAAGAAGCAAATGGCAGCTGGGGACACTGACAGCTGGGACTTAGGAAACGTCACGGAGGTGGGATTATTTTAAGGACACATCCTGGTGCTACGGTTTGACTATCTCCAGAAAAATTCAGGTATTGGAAACCTAACTTCCAAATGTATGTGTTAACGGCTTGAGGAGGTATGGTCCCTGGGAAGCATCTATGATGACACGAGGTCATCAGAGCAAGGCCCCATGGTAGCATTAGTGCCTTATTTTTATTGAAAATAATTTTTTCATAGAGTATGTTCTGATTACAGTTTCTCCCCCCACCTCCTCCCTGATCTTTAAATAAACAGGTAAATTGAGAAGAGAAGAATTAAGAAGGGCTGGAGAGATGGCTCAGTGGTTAAGAGCACTGCCTGCTCTTCCAAAGGTCTTGAGTTCAATTCCCAGCAACCACATGGTGGCTCACAACCATCTGCAATGAGATCTGGTGCCCTCTTCTGGCCTGAAGGCATACCTTCAGACGGAATACTGAGAAACTGTATACATAATAAATAAATAAAATAAAATAAAGAAGAGAAGAGAAGAATAGGAAAAGGAAAATGACGCAGATAAAAATTACAGAATTGGAAATCATAATATTCAAGCAAAACACCAGTAAGATTAAAAAAATAATAAATTCCCAAACAAAGCAATATGAGAAAAATTATCTACAAAAATATTACTGAATTTGTTTTTATGTTACCCATCTATTGTTGAGTATGGTGTGGTTTATATACCAAGTGAGACCCTATTAGAGAAAACTAATAATTCCTTTGCAAGAGGCTGTCAGCTGTTGATAGCATCTTGTTTAGGAATGGGAGCTCTTGCCCACTTTCGCCTTTCAGTGCTGGGACCCCATCTGGCTTGAGTCTCTGCAGTCCCCATGCCTGCTGTCACAGTCTCTGTGGGTTCATAGGTGTGATCGGTGCCTTCATAAGAGGAAAAAGAGAGGTTCAAGCTAACAACAGCTTGCTCTGTCACCGTGACCTCAGCAATAGTGACAGCACAGAGGTCCTCAGCAAAGGCTGAGATGTCAGTGTTACGTTCTTAGACATCCAGTTGATGAAACCAGTCTTGGATACGTCATTATACGTCATATGAAGTTAAGACATGGTGGCCTGCCTGTAATTCCAGCATCAGAAGGTGGAAACAGTTATTCTCAGAGCAAGGTATCTAAAGAGACAATATACAGGACCTCTGTATTTGACTGAGAGAAACTGCTTCAAAAAAGTTAGGAGGAAGAGAAATCAAGGAACGTTTCAGAGCTCAACCTCCATCCTCCATATGCATACAGTATACATACAGGCATCCACATGAATGCAGACACATGCACGCACATATAGCATGCATACAAACGCATGAAAAGAAAAAACACAGAAAATCTTTAAAGAGTATAATTGTATCATTTATTATTGATTGAGTCTGTTATTGTTGTCCATAGACCTAGAAAGCAAACTACAATATTGGAGACTCCCCATTGTTGGAACCATTTGGAGTCCTGGCCTCCAACTGCTCTTCCCTGCTAGATAGAGATCTTTCCTTTCCTTCTGATTTGAGTTACTGAAAGCTGTGTCAAAGTTGTTTACCAGCTCTGCTTCACGAGCACGTGTTGCCTTGGCCTTGAGGATCAGAGGATAAGGTTTTCACCTGTTGGCCCTCCTGACTGTGTTGGGTATACAAGCCTCCATGGTGCTATTGAAAAAAGGGCTTCTTACCAGTGACTAGAGGTCCATGTCTCTGTCTCTCTGTCTGTATGTGTTTGGTCTTTCAATCTCCAGCCCCTTGCCTGAAGCTCGTGAACTGTATGGTAGCCCATAGAGCACAGACAGGCGTCGTGTGCTACACCCTGTCTTATCTGTACTAATAAATAAGAATGATGTTTGATTATCTTCATCTCCCACCTCTGCTTTACTGTGACTAGCAATCTATCACACCGATATCTCTTGTACTCATTCGACAGCCACAGTCTCCTTCCTACCTCTCAGTCTGTGGGATTCAACTAGCTTCTTTCCAAAGAGAAAAAAATCTAATGAATGTAAAATGACCCTACCCCTGCAGCTTTTAACATCCATTAGAAAACAAAAAGCTAGCAAACCTCCCATAAGTATAAAAGACACCAGCAGCTGTGGGATTGCATAACACACTACAAGATAATATTTTTTCTTGGTTAGAAAAAAATTGTGTGAAATTCCAGGAAGCATCTAGAATGGTTCCCTTTCTGAAGTAAATAGTTGTGTTGGTGGGAAATTAAGACAAAAACACACACATCTGCATTAAGAATTCAAACACAATTCCCAAGTGAAACATTAGAATTCCATTGGATTTTATGGGAGGAAATGATTGGAGCTTGGTAAAAATGTGTGTGACTCTGGCCAGCGTCAACCACACAAGACTGCTTTTCATCTCTGTGTTTTGGTAAACAATTAGTAAAAACTGAATTGAGTTTTCAAAAAAAAAAGTACATACTTGAGCATCTTCAACAAGATCAAGCATTTGGCTCCCATGCTGCTGCCCCCAGCCTTGTTATCTGCACATAATGATAGCTACCCCAGTTTGGTCATTGGCTTTTTTCCCTCCTCCAAAATGACCATGACTATGTCTATACGCTCAGTGGCTTGGCACAGTGATGAAGGCTGTCAGTGTGTGCCCCTACCTTGAAGGAGCCCACATTCCCCCCTCCTGTTTCCACTCTCCTGGATACATCAGTCTCTGTGCAAAGATTCCTTACTGTGCTCATAATCTACTCCAGAGCAGCCCCACTCCCTAAAGGAACTACACCCTTGTCACCAAGCAAAAGACAGCAGGACAGACAAACCACAAGAAGTCCAGCCTGTGTTCTTTATAGTACCAAGCTATAGTTCTATAGATGAGTGACTCCATGAAGGGAACCAATAATAACCTCTAAAAGATGTCTGTTTCCTCTCCTTGGTTTATTTTAATGTCTTTTTTTTAAAAAACAATATCTTATAAAGAAGCTAAGGATGAAGGGTTCATGGCAGAGAAGGTGGGAAGATGTTGAGTCACACATTGCCCGTCCCCAAGTTTCAGCCCAGCCTCAGGGCAGACAAGGGGAGCGGCTTATCCATGACCCAAGCCAGCAACACAATCTGACATACTTCAAACCTGACTCGAGATTATGTCTGCACTGCCGGGTTAGCATGAAGCTCTTGACAAATGAACTAACAGCCTAGAAAACACAGAAAAAAACAAAATACCAAAATGACCAAAATTGTTTTGCTCTTAAACTTTGATAATGTTGGTATAGCCAAAACTCATCTCGGCCATAAAGCAGCCTTAGGAGAACATCCATAAAATCTGAAGTTTGAGGCAACATATCTTCCCAACTACTCATGTGTAATAAAGTCACCACAAGAAGTTTCTGCAGTGGGCCACTGGCTTTGTGGGATTACTCTCTAAAAAAAAAAAAAAAAAAATGGTGAAGAGCTGGGGTTCAGAGGCACTTTCTTTTGCTGAAAAGGAAGTTATCATAAATGTAATGGCTCCAAATAACAGCCCCAAACAGTACTGTAAGTCAGGAGCCCACCATACTGTGGCTACATCTGATTCAAGATTTTTTTAGAGGCCAAATCCAAGGTATTTTCCATGGCCAGCTCCTTCCGAAGGCTGCAGAAGGAAATCCACTCCGGTTCTCTGAACGACCCTGGGAAGCTTGTTCTCAGCTTCCCTCATGGCAGCTGATGTTCTAAGTCTCACTCCCTTCTTCATTCTTCATGCAGCAAAGGAGTCTCTTCCCCTAAATTGGGCCACGTGCCCATCTTGGAAACAGTGAATATATTGGTTTAAGCCAGCCAGGGTCAACCTCTGGAGCCAGATGTGATATTCACTTCATGGCTAACCAAAATAATAACCCAAAAAAAATAAACACACACACAAAAGCAATCAGCAAATGGCTAGCACAAGAGGATATGAATTCTCCAAGGTCACTCTCAAGAGCTTCCACCCCCCATGAATAACTAGTCATCTTTATTATGTAACTTACGGACTCCTCTGTCCTTAGTATTAGAGCCCTGTCTAATTTCTTCATGTTTCAGCAATTACAGCACAGAAAATTGAAGCAATGCGCCTGGGGATACACATCTCATTAGGCCACTGAAAAGAACATTACCCAGGTGCTGTTGTTTGTGGTCTCACCCTCCTGGTATGTTATTACTACACACTCAGGGTGAAAGTCGGGCCATGTGATGTGTCATTTCTGTTGTTCTGTAAACACAGAGTTTACTGGCAAAAATAGTGTGTTTGCTGGACTTCTAAGGAAGGCAAATAGGAAATAAAGAGTGAAATGGGGGAGCAGTATAATATCTTGTAATTTGGTTTTACCTCATAGAAACCCAGAGCTTTTCTGGGGCGGGGGGGTGGATATGTGACATGGGGACATTGATGATAAGATCCAAACAGTAACAAGTTAGGGGCATAAGTCCTGGTTCCAGGACTGAGCAATGATTGGGAGACAGACAAGTCCTTGGCTCTGCCCTCCTCATTAGTAGGACTTGGACCTGAGGAGACCCTCTTCAGGGTACAAGGAGCAAATCTCATCCTGGTTGACTTTCAAAAGTCATAGCTGGTGATGTCATCAAGGTTCATCCATATTGGGCCGGGCGGTGGTGGCGCACGCCTTTAATCCCAGCACTCGGGAGGCAGAGGCAGGTGGATCTCTGTGAGTTCGAGGCCAGCCTGGTCTACAAGAGCTAGTTCCAGGACAGGAACCAAAAAAGCTACGGAGAAACCCTGTCTCAAGAAGAAAAAAAAAAATTCAAAAAAAGAAAAGGTTCATCCATATTATCACGTATGGTAGACGTCCTTCCTTCGTAAGGCTGGATGAGGTTCTATCATATGTACACATTGTCATTGTCCTTGCAGGAATAAAGATACTCTAAAGAGACATCTGGAACCCTCCTGAATCAGCGTACACCAGGTACACCAGACTCTCGTGCTGGAAGAAGGAAGTGGCTAGGAGACTGGAGCCTGGCAGAGGTGGACCTTGTCTCCCAGGAGATCCGTACCTTGTGGCAGAGGTGACAGTGATGGCTGGGACCATTGGCCAGGATGGCTTAGTTATGCACCTCCCTCACCTGCTATTTAAACCTAAACCTACTGTTAGGGGTCCAAATGGAGTCTGGGTCACCGAACCTTTTTGTTGCTCTCCCAGTGTGGCATATCAAACAAATCTTCTTCTTCTTCTCACTATCTGTCTCTTTAATTGGCCTATTAAGGGTGGTAGCCAATCCCGGTTCACTGGGGCATCTAGGACCAGGCTTTGACCCTCACAACACAGCACACTTTCTTCACCCACTCTTTGGACACCATGGTGTGTTCTGCCTGCCCCTTAGCCGTTTGGGTAGTGTTGCAATGGCCATGGGGGTGCACATATGCAAGTATTTGTTGGAATCCTGAGTTGAGTTAAATGCAGTAGTAATTATCTGGGAGTAACAAAACTGTGTTTGTGTCAAAATAAAGGAAGAAACAAAACGCTTTCCCTTGGGTAGTCTAGCCAAGAGCAAGCCTAGATTCGAGTTCTGCTTCTCTCCCTCTCTCTCCCAGCTGATCCAGAAGACAAACAAGCACATCTATCAAGCAATATCCGTGTGTTGTCTTCGCCATTTATGGTTGCCACTCTTGTTATAATCAACCTATCTGCTGTTTTCAGCATTTGTTACTGTAATACACAAATGCTGGGTCAGGAGCATGGCAGAGTAGCTTAAGATGACAGCTATGCACTGGCTTGGGAAGTAAGAGCTGATTACATGGACAATACAGGCAAGTAAGGTTCATTATTAAAGTGTGCTATGAAAGACAAGTTAAACAAGTGGGCTGAGCACATAGTAGGACAGCAACCTTGAGTCTTAAGTGACCTCAAGGTGCATTATTAACTCACATGTGGAGTTCACCAAGAATTCTGATATCTTTGAATATAAGGGATATTTTCAAAATATTCTATCTACACAGGATCCTAACTTCATTTCTTCTAGGCAACACCATGAAATGAGGTCACTAGGTCATGTGGTCGCTCTATTTAAGGACAAACATTTCATGACTCCAGTTACCTGAATATTTTAGATTATCAAACTAGAAGAAGCAGAGCATACAAGGGTAACTGCTGGGCGGGGGGGGGGGGGGTAGCGTGAAGAGGAAAATGAAAAGCAGCCAATCAAAAGATGTGATGCTTCAGCTAGGCCAGGTGGGGAGTTCCGGAGATGTCCCTTGAAATTATACTAAGATGGCAGTAGCCCTTATATTACCAGTAGTGCCACAAAAACAACCAACTACACTTTAAAAATATTTAAATCCTAGAGAAACTTGCATCCTAAGAACCTAGCCAGGTCACAGAACTGCGTGTCATTTTCAGGCAAATCAGCTGGTGACAACCAGCTATTGGAATAGGGGGGATGGACAAGGGACAGTCATCGTGATAGGGATGTGAACATCTCCAGTGTGCTCACGTGTTTGAACGCTTGGTCCTCAGCTGGTGGCACCATGTGAGAAGGCTGCAGCACGCACAGCACGCACAACGCGTAGCCTTCCTGGAAATGGATCGGCAGGGGTGGGCTTTGCGCTTGAACAGCCTGGCCCATTTCCTGTTCGCTCTCTGATTCTGGGCTGAAGATGCAATGTGACCAGCCAGCCTCCCTCTCCCACCCCACACTTTCCCTGCCTGCTGCCATGTCTTCCTCACGTGATGACTCTGACTCCCTCGAACAGTACACAAAGAGAAGACTTCAAGCTGTTTCTTGTCAAGTAATTTTGTCACAGCAAAGAGAAAACTAGCGTGACAACCAGGGCACCTGTCCCAGAGGCTAGAAAACCTGTCCTCAGAAGTCACAGCTAGTATAGGTCAGGAAGACCCCATTCCGGGGCCAACTGCTCCACTGGATGGTCAGCCTTAGCCTGTAGGTTACGTTATTATCTATCAGAATGCATTTAATTAAGTTTTACTCACTCATCCTGGTTCCAAATCCTTGCCCGCCTTTGTCCTCCAGGCCTTCCTGTACCTTCTGACCTAAATTCTCGTTCTAAACATAAGCTGAATTGCATAATTGTGTTACGCACAGAACAAATACAAATGACTGTAGAATAAGATCTGCCTTGCTAACAAGACCCACGAGGTCCAGCATCAGCTATGACTCATCCTGTGATCTCACCCACCAGTCCAGCAAGGCCACCTCCCATGCCACCTTCACCATCACTCGGGCACCTCCAGAGCCGCCTTTACCATCACGCAGGTTCCTCTACAATGTTTTTCCTCCACTGAAAGCCCTCCCCCGCCTCGGCTAGAGAAGACCTTGACATTTTCTTAAGAAAACCTTTTTAAGTTGCCTGTTCTCTGCATTACTAAGAACACCGTATCTTATTATTTTATATCTGGTTCTAGTTTAATTAGCTTACAAAGTAGCAGGTTGCCGTGTGGCATTTGTGCAAGCTCAAATATAGTTGACCTTCCCTCTGCTCTTTCCTCTCCACCGTCACCCAGCTACATCCTTGTACCCTTACAGTTCCCATCTCCCCCTTCCACTTCATATCACACGGAACATTATTTACCCCTCGGTTTTCTCCAGGGTGGGAACTGCGTCCTATTTACCATTGGATTGTGAGCCATTTTGGAGTAGATGGAAGACAAGTCACTATGTGTGAACTTAATCCAGTTGAATCTTTCAGTGTATATCTAGCCTTCAGACCGAAAGCATACCTTCTTCTAGAAGGCAGCGAAGTATCCTAACTGTAATTTGAGCAAAGCTCATTCCTGTCTCTTTCCAATTACAAAGCTAAAATGCACCTCTAAGTCCCAACTCTCAGGCTTAGTGAGGGCAGAGGAGAGAGAGTTTCAAAAGCCAGCACAGGTACTCTAGAGCTCAAGATCAAATCGCCCCTCCTCCCGTTGAGACTGGCGTCCACTTATTAATTTACTGAGGGCACACTAGAAAGCATATTTTATATTGATGCAAAGAAGAAAAGACCCCTCAGTGAGCAGCTGTCTCCCTGAAAAGGATGGAAATGGTGTAGGCACCGGGGCCATGGCGGCCGCTGCTCTGCCCTATCTTGCCCAATCCTAAGTCTCTCTGCACCATTTGCTTTCCTTGGAATCCCTTCTGTCTTGATTCTTGTTCTGAAAATCTCCACCCTTTTTAAAGACGAGCTTTCCAAGACACTGTCAGAAAACAGATTTGTGCCCATATTTCATTTTCTTTTAATTGAGACTTCCTACCAGACCCTCTTCATGGAATGAGGAAAAGCCAACTTTCCCTTAGTTCCGTAAACACAACCCATCGTTTCGGGACTCTGAGTAGGAATGAGGTCTGGCTTCTCAGATGCATCATCCAGAAGTCTTTAAAGTATTCAGGATTCCTTAAGGTTCCTACCTCATATATATCCTCACAATCTAACTCCAGATATTCCAGTTCTCTGTGTTTTCTTTCAAGCTCCTAGGTATTTTGAAGTAGATGAACATTGAGAAGTATTGTCCTAAGACCAGCATGCATTTGATCTGAGAATCGTATATACTGTCTGTGTCTCCCCCATACAACTCCCAGACCCATTTCCCTAACTCCTGGAACACAGGTTTGCTCTAATCTATTCATTTTTTTTTTCCATTCCCCTGGCCACCACCTAGCCAGATTGGTCTTCAGAATTCAGCCCCGTCCATTCAATTAAAACTGGTCTCTGAAACATATAGGCATCCCCCTGAATATTAACCTTCATCAGGCGATGAAAGGAGACAGAGACAGAGACCCAAATTGGAGCACCGGACAGAAATCTCAAGGTCCAAATCAGGAGCAGAAGGAGGGGGAGCACGAGCAAGGAACTCAGGACCGCGAGGGGTACACCCACATTCTGAGACAATGGGGATGTTCTTTCGGGAATTCACCAAGGCCAGCTGGCCTGAGTCTGAAAAAGCATGGGATAAAACCGGACTTGCTGAACATAGCGGACAATGAGGACTACAGAGAACTCAAGAACAAGGGCAATGGGTTTTTGATCCTACTGCACGTGCTGGCTTTGGGGGGGCCTGGGCGGTTTGGATGCTCAACTTACTAAACCTGGATGGAGGTGGGCGGTCCTTGGACTTCCCACAGGTCAGGGAACCCTGATGGCTCTTCAAGCTGATGAGGGAGAGGGACTTAATCGGGGGAGGGGGAAGGAAATGGGAGGCGGTGGCGGGGAGGAGGCAGAAATCCTCAATAAATAAATAAATTAAAAAAAAATAAAAATAAAACTGGTCTCTGTACTTGGATCCTCAAACATTATAGTTCATGTTTACATTCTCTTTACTTGAATTCCCATAGCCCCAATTATTTAAATCATTATTTGCACTTATCAATTATGACCTTATTACCCACTGGTTTCATTGTGTGTTTGGTTGGTTGCCTTGGTTTCCATTTCGGTTTGGTGTTAGGTTTTTTCAAGACAAGGTTTCTCAGTACAACACTGGCTGTCCAGGAACTTGCTCTTTAGACCAGGCTGGCGTTGAACTCAGATCTGCCTGCCTCTGCCGTTCTGGACTTAAAGGCATGCACCACCATGCCTGACCTCTTTTTACCTATTTCTTTTATCCAGATAGACTATGAATTAGAATTATTGAGTATTTATAGATTAAGTAATCCTAAAAGCTCCCATTTGAAGGGGGTAAAATAAGAAATACACAATAATGATAAGAATCCAGAGAATCTGATATCAGAGGGAAAGAGGCTGGGGTTTACATTGAATTCCAGAGAGAAGTTTTAACATGAGATTTACTGAGGGATATTCATATGCTGAACTCTGTATTAACTGTATTGCTCATGTTTAATCCTCACAGCTGTCCTATGAAGAAATGGAAACTCAAGAAGTCCCTGAATTTCCCAGGCTGACAGAACAATGAAGATGCTGAGATAATGTGGTTGACCCTGAAGTCATGAACTTTCCCCTACCTACTCAGTGTGCAGCAAGGACCTCCACCTCGATGCTGCCATGGCTTCTTCTCCTTTGAAGACTGGAGTATCACTTGGAAATTTCCAATAGAGTAAGACAATTTTATAAGAGAGAAGAAAAACTTTCCAGAACAATCAGAGACTATTAAGCAGTTGGATGTACAAAATCAGGATGTCATTCATCAGCTTTCATTTTTCCACTCAACTCTGATATGACATAAAAGAAACTTGATCTCTGAACATTTTGAGATTGTTTTCTCCTTCTTATACTTTTTAATTTCTTTTTAAATTTCATATATGTATACTGTATATGTGTGTGTGTGTGTCATTCTCCTCCCTTTCCCTCTTCCAACTTCTCCTGTGTCATCCCCAATCCCCCTCAAATTCATAGCCTCTTTGTCTTTAATTATTATTGTTGCATATACATAGTAACAAACATTTAAATACAACTTGCTGAGTTCATTTAGCGATGCTTATACGTTTATGCTTTAGGGCTGACTAGTTAGCATTGGATAACCAGTTAGGGGGTCCTTCCTGGGGAAGAATTATTCTCCCTCTCTCAACAGCCATTAATTACCTGTAGCTTTTCATCTATGGGTGGGACCCCATGAGAATTCCCCCATCAAGTTGGCATATCAACTAGTATTGTTATTGTTCGGGTCTTTCTTAGGTGACCATATTGTTGGGACTTGAGGTACAGTTTCTTAGTTGTGTAGAAGACACAACCTCGCAGCAGATATCCTCCTGGTCTGTCTGGCTCATAAATTCTTTCCACCATCCTTCTTCCATAATATTCCCTAAGACTTGGATGCTGGGTTCTGTAGTGTATAGGCTGTTTAATCTTCGGAGAATCTGATTTGCCCTTCATATGGCAGGAAAGCAGACAACTGAGCAAACTGTCTTACCACGCTCATCCAAGTTAGACTTCACGCCTGAGTGTCTGAGATTTCTTTGACAACTTACAAGAACCCCTGCTACATTTCCTAATTGCAAAGGTTGGATCACTCGCCCAAACTGAAGAGCTCTTAGCACCATTGCTAACCAGAGCATCCTCTTGGCTTCCGGGCCTCTGGCTGAGGCTAAGAATTACTTCATTGATGTCAATGTGAGTTGAAAGCTTGAGATGAAAGCACTGCAGAGCCTGGAAGCAGATGTGGAGGAGTCACAAGCCTTAGACTCCCAGTTGTCCAGCTGCAGTGGGGAGCAGCAGGAAACACACCAGACTTAGAGTCCTAAGCCCAGGGCTCAGTCTACAGGACCTTAGGTTTCTCTGGTCTTCCCAAGACTAATTTCTCATCTGTAAATGAGAAGACTGATCCCTGCAGGGCTCACTACACAGGTGTTGGAGAGGGTCATGTGGTGTATTGGGGAGTGGACACTCTGTAAAAGCTGAAAGTACTGATCGAGTACCCCCTCAGCCATGCCACAGCAATCAGAGCTACCACAACAAACACTAGCCTATTTCACACCCTGCTTCATTGTCCTTCTCTTCTAGATGATAAGGACAATAAGGGTAGAACCAATAGTGTTTACCATTCTCTCCCAGTACCTACCATAGTCCTGGGCATTTAAATGGTGCTCAGTAAGGTAGGTTGTGGATGGATGGATGGATGGATGGATGGATGGATGGATGGATGGATGGATAGATGGAGTCCAATAATGGTCATTTTTTCCATGGAATTTTACTCCATGCCAAAAGAAACCTCATGTCACTGATGACTGATGTCTTCTTATTGACAAATTTGCTTCACAATGTAACTTAAATGAATGGATAGATGAATTCCAACCATGTTCATTTCTTCTGTGAAATTCTTATGCCACACCAAAAGAATTCTCATGCTATGGATGTCTGATGTCTTCTGATTGACAAATTTGCTTAACTGTTTGACTGAAAAACACCTGTCAGACACAGCTGTGGCCCTGAAAAAAAAAAAAGCCAAAGAAAATAAAGATGCGCACAGTTAATCCCACTTTCTAAGTTTCTCCTGTGATTTCAAAGTTCTCATAGAATTAACTTCTAAGCTCCTTTCTACAGCAAAGCCATGTGTCTCTCTATACAGACTTCTGGATATGACTAGATGGAGCATTTTAAACATAAAGTCGGTCATGTAAAACTCCCAGGCATTTCCTTGTTGGGGATAAAAGCAAGCGTTTAGAGGACCAGAAGTAAACAGCGTGCACGAAAAGCGGAGGGCGGCAGACGGAGCAGACGGGGGCAGAGGCTACTGCTACTGACCCCAGGAAGCATTTTGTAGAAACAATGATTCAAACACAAAGCTTCCAGACTCTGTCATGACAAACATCTGAAGGCAATGAGAAGAAATGGGGAAGCAAACATAGAGCAGAGGATTATTCCCCAATCCTGTGAGTTCCTTAAAAGTACAGTCTTTTCTCTCCTTCTGAGTGGAACAAATGTGCAGACCTAGTAACTCGATCAAAGCCCCAGAGGTTTTGTTTGAGGGATATTTTTTTTCTTTGTGGGTGATGAGTCTGCAGAGGAGCTGAGGACAGGGCGATCATGTGACACCATTGTCATTCTGGAAGAACTGAATAAAGTCTCTATCCGCATAAAAAGTCGGGGCTGGAAAGATGGTCCAATGGGTGAGGCACTTACTGTAAAAGCATGAGGGCCTGAGTGTGGATCCCCAGCACCCACACAGGGTGCAGTAGTGTTGTCTTTAACCCTAGCGTTCCTCCAGGAGAAGGCAGGTAGACACAGAAGAAGCCTGCAAGCCCACGGGCAGTTCGCCTAGAGAAGAGACTCTGAAGAATAATACTTTCCCCTGGGGGGGATAGAATCTTGAGCTACACCTGTATTGCCATGTCCTTTTCAGCAACGCTCAAAATAATCCTCAGGCTATTTCACTAGCATTCTGCTCCAGCGTCACAGAATCTCAGTTCTTCATGCTAATTATTCCTGCAATTTCTGATAGTCACACAAGTCATAAACTCGTCTTTTGAGAAGTAAAGTTGGGGCCAGTATTAAACTTCATTATTTTTTTTTTTTTTTTTTTTTTTT
>NC_022022.1:47617261-47627600 GCF_000317375.1 Microtus ochrogaster | reverse complement strand
GTGTGTGTGTGTGTGTGTGTGTGTGTATGTATATATATACATATATATATATATACATACATACATACATACATATACACACACATACTCAGGGCTTCTCATCCTATCCTATGGACAGGAGCCCAGTGTGAATGTAAAGCCTGTGATCTTCCCATTGGATAACACCACACATAGAAATTGCAGTAGTGTTCAAATACAGATAGGTTTTTTTTTTTTTTGAAAGCCTGGATAGAATAGAAAAAAAGAACAGAAATACGCACATGCAAATTCAAAATAATTGACACGTTAACTAATGTAGAAACTCCAGAGATGCTTTGACTCTAAAATGCTCTCTATGGCAGAAGAAATTACCATTTCCCAGGCATTAAAATGCGTAGGAAACCCTGGGCAAAGGAGGAAGAGCAGGTTTGCTCCTGCAGATATTTGAAAAGAGTATACATAGGGGGAAATAATCACCTCACCTTACTGTCTGCCTGAGCCTACCACTAAGAAGGGGACGGCTCTGTCTTCCTCCTGCCCCTGCTGCTGGCTGATGTAGGCTAGGGTGCACCCTGGGAGTAAACGGAATGTGCCCTCACCGAATCAGCAGTGACACAAACAGGGGCTCCTCGGTGCTGTGCCAACTGCCTGACCCAGGGCAGCTCGCATGCCAGCCCTCCCTGGACACTTGGCTGAAAAGAAATGATTTGCAAGAAATTGTCTAAAGCTTGAATTGCATCCGAGGAAGGGTTTTGTCCTCAGCTTTGAACCAGGAATGTACTCGGTTTGGCAATGGCAGCCTCAGGAGCACACACCTGTGACCTCCTCCAAGTTCTTATTCTTCGCTGCCTTCTCCTCCGCCATCCCCAGAGGCCTCACCACATTCACACCGTATATTCTGCAATTATAACATGGGAGCTTATTATTCTCTTATAATATGGTGGGGTCCATCTGGATAGTCCAGATTAACATTTATTTATTCAGTAAGCTTTCTTGAGAGCCTACCATATCACATACAACGTGTTGAGAGAGAGAGGGATTGGGCCAACACGCTGGCTCAGTGTGTAAAGGCGCTTGCCTCCAGGCCTGACAGCATGAGTTAGATGCCCGGGATCGACTTGGAGAAAGGAGTAAAACAGCTCCCTCCAGGTACCCTGTCCTCCACAGAGGCCCCATGATCCACATGCCCACAAGTATGTAGATGCACATACGTACACAATTAGCTGCTTGATAACTAATTTTAAGGACACCAGGGGTTCTGAAATGAATCAGATGGAGTCTGGCCATCAGTATACCTTCATCTACAGGAAGAGAAATAAGCGGCTGTTCCACTAATGAGTTTATACTAACACCAAGTGTTAGGGCAACCTCGCTCTGTCACCTGGAGTTCATTTTGGGTGCGGGAGAAGCCAAGACAAGAAGTCTACACCTCAATAGAGAAGCAAATGGTGTCCAGGTGAAGCAGAGAAACATCACGGGGCGGCTGCTTTAAAGACTCGCAAGGAAAGAGCATCCTGAGTGAGCTGTGTGCTGTCGGTGATAAACCTCTGCTTCCAGAAATGAGGCGGAATGGCATGCAGACACCAAGGAAAGCAGACTGGGAAAGGCAGGGGCTACCCGAGGCTCCCAAGAATGTCCCCATCTGGTGTGGAAGCTGCAGACCAAACAACAGCTTTTCCCTCTGAGATTTTTCCATGCATTTCAGTCATGCTATGAATCAGTAAATTGTTTACAGGACAATCAAGCCTGGAACCGAGTGCCAGAGATGGGAAGGAACGGTGGTTAGTGGCTAAGTGTAAAATTATCCTAACACAACAGTTCCGAGGGAAATCAGTGGCTCCTCTCAGGAGACATCCTTTGACTCCCGAAAGGTACCAACTTTTCTGAGTGTTCACCCAGGTCAATGCCAACCCAGCACAGTCTCTACGTTCACAAGGCCGTGGAGTTTACGTTGGCTTCACAGATATCACTTGAGTAACACCCAAGTTAGCCAAGTGTAAGGCCTTTCTGGGCAATGAAATGCTGTTAAGTTTTGATTTCCCCTAAGCAAAAGCAAACTTCATTAGTGTTTTGTTAATTTCTAGAATCATTTGAATTTGCCCTGATTTGGCGTTTCCACCCTTTCTAAGAAGGAGAAAAATAGTTATGGATAAATTTTAAGACAGTAGATGAAGTGTAAAAATCAACACTAGTTCAATTCGTGGAATGATTTGGAAGACCTATCCTGCTTTGATGGGTTGTGTAGATATGTACCAATAAACCTCAGAGAGTGGGAAGAGATTGGACAGTCCCACAGTCTCCTTGCTCAGCCCCTTCTCCCTGCCACCGCTTTAATCCTGGCCTCTGCTGGCCTCAGGAAAGCTAGAGAAAGGCTAAAATGCCTTTAAATGCTGCTCGTTTTAATATTTATTTCTTGTATTTCCTGTGCAAATAGTCACCTTCCTGGAATTGTGGCAAGTGAAAAAAATTGGACTGCATTAATTCCAAAATTGAAATGTAAACGAAGTTCGTGACTGCCTACTCTCTCGTGAGTCCTTACTAGGAAATCAGCCTGAGAAACTTTGGCTACAGTGGAAGATAGTAAATGTCATTATCCTCTTGGCTGTGGCTTTGCCCAGAAAATCGCAATGATGGGTCTTCTGAGAGTGCATTTCAAAGAGACGGTGACAGAATGGCATAAACCAGAACGGCCCCAAAGGGCGATGCATCCCCTTTGACATCAGCAGCTGGAAGACACCGCCATGCTGTATTCGATCATCCAAACATCGCTGAACAAGAGGAAAATAAAGGACCATGCTGTAGCTTTGAGTTGCACTTCACCGAGTACCAAAACAATATTTGATGAGGATTCCAGTTAAAACTTAGAATAGCAAAGATCCAAACCCGCTCAAACAGACCAGAGCTTCTCAAGCAATAGGTGTGCAGCCCACTGGCATGCACTCCATATTCCCATGACTGTGGGTAATGTTTGGTTCTGCTCTTAGCTACACCCTATAGAAGTTACATATCAGCTCTTTGGGGTCACTAAGTACCATGTTAAGAAAAAATAAAATTCTACTTGAAGCCAGTGAAAGCAGGCTGAAGTTTTGATCCTGGTGGGTTACACAGCAACCCTCCTTTCTTTGAGCAGCTTCTGGCCCTCCAAGAGTACCCGTGGGTCCTGTCAGCTCCAACCTTGTCACCTTGCTCTTTTGGCTCCTTGCCCATCTTAAGGGCAGAAGAGAAGAGTATATCAGAGCCCATTCCTCATCACTTGGCCTAAAATTTACCTTCCTGTTTGTTGCTGGTGGTCAAACCTCATTTCCTTCTTGCCTCAGGTGCGGTTATTTTGTCTCTTGTCCTCTTCTCTCCTTCAGACACCTGGGCCCTGCACCCTTTCCTTCCTTGACCCCGCTAGGGTGGAACTTTCCACACTGCATTGTGACTACAAACCTCTCCCTCCTCCCATGCACTCTATGGGCCTCAATCCCCTCCATGGTAATCTCAGTTAGAACGTCACTTGGTCCACAGAAATTTTTTTAATAAATTCCTGACATGTTTGCTCCCTTTCCTGTTTGTTTGTCTGTCTGTCTGTCTAAAACCCTGGGGTATAATTTATAATTTAGCTTCAAACCACACTTTCTTCTTCGGGGTTGAAGTCTTCTACTTTAAAGACTCCTACTGAGTAAGTTAGGACTACATTTCAGGACCTCCTTCCCTATTCAGTTCTAAGTCTGGTAACGCTAAAGGAGAAACTTGAACAAACTCTAGAAAGGGAAGTAGCAGCCACACTTTTCTCGCTGATGGTCTCTGGTTTATTGCCCTTCAAAGAGAGAGAAAGTGCTGGAAGGTGTCCCTCCCTCCTCCCCTGTGTCTTCTCAGCTCCACATCTGGTGAGTCTGCTCCCTCTGTGCTCACTGTTCTTTCCATCTGCCGCCCCCGCTGACCAGCAGCAACGCAGGACCAGACGCCTGCTATAGAGTCACAGAAGTAGCAGCCAACAGCAGAGCTTCTGTAGACTTCTGCACGAGTGCTTTCAGTCCCACTCCAGCTGACTCTGCGGCCCTGGCTTGTCCCCAAGGTCAGGGTTTCCAGGGGGCTCCTTAGATACTCTTCCTTCGCCAACTCCACTCTTCAAACTATTTCTTCCTCACCTTGAGTCCCACACCCAAATGTGATTTCACGTAGCAACTTAAACAAATGATTGTAAAATCTGGATGGGGCTGCAGAGGACCTGTGGCAATCAACATGAAAGGAGCAAAGTTGGAAGATGGCTACCATTTTATTTCAAGACTCTTTCCTAAGGATCTATAACCAGTGCCTTGTCTTCTGCTGAGAGCTCTTTCCTGCCCCTTATTGGCTAGTGTTTGATGCAGTGCTATGATTCTTCCCACAAAGTGTTGCCTAGTTCCTCTGGAGTTTGTTCTTTCTCTTCTTTATGACACCACTGTTTTCCAGGGAGTCACTATTACCTGCCATCTGCCATCACCATTTCCTGACTCACTGCTCTCTTCCGGTCTCTAAACTCTAAGCTCTATGAGGACCTGGAGCATTTCTGCTCCTTTCTTACGCTTCCAATACCAAGCAGAGTTTCTTGTGTGTCTATGGAGATGTTCAGTCAGAATTCTCTGAAATTTACATCCAAAACCTGCACACACTAGTGGTTATGGCAACTCACTCTTTGGTGCAGAGCTTAGGTGCTAAAAAATATATGATGCTTTCTTGAGGAAGAAGGGGAATTTTATAAGAGAACCCAATGATCGTGAAAAAAAGTATAAATAATGCCACATACTTGATTCTAAGTATTGCACAATTATGTCACTAGAATTATCCTTCAAGCTTATCTTAACTTACTGATTTAGAAGAGGTTGCACTCTCTGGGTCTTCGTTATGGCAAAACGCTGTTTTGAGAAGAATCTCTGTTAACTTTTTAAGATGGCATGCAAGGGTTTTCTCTTACGTGATCCAGCAATGAGGAAACAGGCCATCGTCTTGGCAACATCAAGTCCATTAGTAAGTGGTATTGGTAAGAGGGCAGGAAATAAAGGGAGAACACTGGTTCTCCATAACGTCCCCACACTGATATGGTCAGAGACCTGAAAGATAAAACTCCAGTCTAAACAGCATTGTTCGGTACAGAATGGCCAAAGCAAAGGCAGAAGAGATCAATGTCCATGAAATATTAAATATTGCAGATTTGCTGACTGCAATCTAAAATATAATAGAGAAGATGTATACTTAATGCTTCAGATTTAGAACAAGTAAATTCAGAGCAAGTAAAAGTAGAAGCTACTTTTCTTGGTGGGCTTTGGTTAGCTAAGAGATAATAGCATCAAAATATAAAAAGGTAGATAGATTTGTTAATTTACTGACATTTTGTGGGAATAATAAGCAATCTGTTGGGGTTTGAGGTTAGACAACCACTAGTCATTATTCTACACGCTGACCTTCAACACCCACACGCTGCAAGCCACACTGGTGAATTTGTAATGACGTGCCCAACACGCACGAGCCAGCCTTTGACACAGACACAGAGGTTCCGCTGAGGAGCAACGACAGTCGGATAGATTGAGGGAGCCAGGCAAGCAGCAGGGGCCACAGGCCCGTGGGAGAAGCTGTCAGTAGAGAATGCTACTCCTCAGGGGAACATGCACAGTGGAAGAAATTGGCACCTCAAAAACATGCGCAAGGCAAAAGATCACCTTTGCTGTGAGAGGGTTTATGCGAGGACCTTGGGGCTCTGAGATCAAGACAAAAGGAAGCTGAGCAAAAAAGAAGACAGAAGGCCTCACAGGAAGCAATAACCAATCAAACAGTTCTGTGTGTATACACACACATATATACTTTAAAATGTTGTGGGAGATAATTAAGGTGCTGAGCTTCCGGACTTGCCACTGGGTTTATCTAAGCAGAACACGGGAAATAGGAGTAGCAAACCCCAACAAACGGAGCAGGACATTACCCTCACAGGCGCTAGAAGATCAAGCCTGATCTGGTCTGATTTTGAGAGCTACGGAGAATTTCTGCACTATCTCAGCTTCCTATATAAGTTCACAAATCCGGGGGAATAAAGAGGGGGTGGGGGTTGTGCCATTCGTTTCTTCAGGAGATGGAATAACGCAACAAAAACAATGGTTTACATATTTAGTGGCCTGTTAGAATCGTCAAGGACGACTATTTTTTAATAACAGGTCCGGTACGGTTGGTATCAAGAGGCCACGCAGTCCTCGGTGGCATGAGAGGAGGAAGGCTGAGCGGCAAGCACTCCAGCAATGTCTGTACTGATAGCATCAGTGGTCTGCACCCAGCCGCAGGTGCTGCTGGGTAAGCAGGAATGCTGAGGTTCCGACGAGGCCGTGAATCAAGTGTAAATGATCAGCGATCTCACCAAAGTCACTGCTTCACTCCCTACTCTTCATCTTTCCTAACAACAAACCCTAACAGTTACTGTTACCATCCCGGTCAGCAGGGTGGAGAAAGTGAGGCCCAGAAATGACAGTCACACAGCCGGCAAATACGCCACACACATAACATGGAAAGAGCCCTTCTAGCCCAGATAAGGTAAAATGCGCCTGGAATCCCAGCATTCCTAGTGTTCTGGGCCACCCTAGGACACACAGTTAAGACCCAGATTTAAAAAAAGACAAGAGTAAAGTGGGTCTGAGAGGGGTCAGCTGTGCAAAGCCATTGCTATTCTTTCAGGGGACAGAGTTTAGTTTCCAGAACCCAGGCAGGGTGACTCAACCACCTATAGCGTAAGCTCTAAGGGATCTGATGTCCTCTTGACGACTCTGTATGCTCAGGCACAAATACACACATATGCATACATACATACATACATACATACATACATACATACATACATGATAAAACTAAAACCTTAAAAATAGCAAAATAAAATCAAATGAAGCTTTCAAATACATTCTTACCATACCTTTATAGTTCATAAACTTATCTGGAATTTATTTAATAGATGTTTGTGAAGAGATTGGGCCAGGTTTACATCTGTACTTTTGCCTTTAAACTTAGTAATCGGAAGTCCCCATTAGACTTTAAATGTAGCCTTTCTATTACTAAGCCCTCAGGGAATACAAACTCGCCAAGATTTAAAGATGATGGTAATTCTTTCAGGAGTAAGATACTGCTGCTAAGACTCTTAATTGAATTCTGTTTATTATTTTTCACAGTTACCAAATAGTAGAGAAAACAAAAGAGGAAAAACGTCTGAAGGCAAAAGAAATGAGTACTTAGGAGACAAAAAGGATGGCTTAGCTTATGAATGTCTGCTAATGGCAAACTAAGTAGAAAAAGAAGAGCAGAAACCCAACCCGCAGACAGTGAGGATGACATCCAGAACCGTCCAGTTGGGAGCTGAAACTCAGAGCTGGACTAATTGTTGAGACTGGACTTTTTCCAGAGACCAAGAATCCATCTCTATGTCTCCAAGACCTCATAATAATAGGGGCCACAAAGATGTTTAGGAGCCACGGTAATGCATACTTACAGGGCACTAATTTAGCAGAAGGAATGGAAGAAAAAAGAGAGTGGGTGTCGGTGGCTTAGAAGCAGATTTATCAGGCTCAGAGGCAGAGACATCAAGACATTCTCTTTGCATTAGGCAGTTCCCACGTCCTGATGCGCTAGCTGAGTCCAAGAAGCGCTTGCATTCCTCCCTGTGGCAACAGACCTTACTAAACTTAGATACTTAAATCCACACTAAATCACCGTGCGCTCGGCTGTTCCTTTTTCCCTAAAACCTAGCAACGTTTCTGGGTTAGCTGGGAAGAAACGGTGTTCCAAATTCTCTCTCCTGACATTTCTTTCTACTGCCTTTGAGCACTTGGGCTTGGTCTCTATGACGGGAAAGTCTCTTTTGACAGATTTATACTGAGATTTGTGGCAACGGCAGCTCAGAGTAGAAACGCGGGGCCACTTAGATTTGCTCGTGGCCGTTATGAGAACGCTGACGCAGTCAGAGGTCAGACACTCCTACCCAACTGGAAAAATTCTCACACAGACATAGAAATATATAGCCATCAAAAAAAAAAAAAACAAAACTCTTCACTTTGTGTAATACATTTCCTGGGAAGAAATCCAAAACTTTCACAATCGATCCATGACCAGTGCAGGGAAACCTTCTCAAAACTCTCAGAGAGACACAGGACTGCTGGCCCAGGGTGTGGGGTCCGGACCTCCACATCTGGAGAAAACGCCTGGAAATCCTGAAACTGGAGGACGCTCTCTGTGGGTGTCACCATGGCCAGCGTGTGTTCTAATCCACGTTAGGAGGGAGATCTCACTGGAATTAAGGTGTGTTCAGAGAACAATAGAAAGGGCTAGACTTGGGTTTAGATGTCAATCTGGGAACTTTTTTACACGCTCTTACTAATGAAATCGTAAAATCAGAGGAGCTCACCACAAACAAGGCATCGACAGACCGCCTGGGCTCAATGGCAATGCGCTTTATCAGACGCAGGGTGTCTCACCTGAGTTTCTGCCCTGCGGTGAAACACCATGACCTGAAGCATCTCAGGGAGGAAAGGGTTTATCTGCTCCATACTCCCACAGTACAGTCATCTGAGGAAGTCAGGGCAGGAACTCGAGGCAGGAACCTGGAGGCAGGAACTGAGGCAGAAGCACGGAGGGGTGCTGCCTACTGGCTTACTCCTCATAGCTTGCTCAGCCTGCTTTCTTATACACCCAGGACCACCAGCCCAGAGGTGGCAGTGCCACCCAGTGAGCTAGGTCTTTCCACACCAATCATTAATTTAAAAATAAAATGTGCACAGCCAACCTTATGATGGTATTTTCTCAATTAAGATCCCAGATATTTCTGGGTTTGTATCCAGCTGAAAAGTCAAGAACAAGAGGCACACATGGCTGTTTAGACTTTGCTAACTTATTTCTTGTGTTAGGTGGAATGCAGCTGGAGGTGACTGAGGAAAAGCCGGCGAGTCACATCATTTAGGTTGCTGCCAATTTTATATACATTAAATGAACAGCACTTTGACTTAACAGACACTGCAGGGTTAAGCCGAATCTAAGTCCTTTGGTGTCACTGGGAACTTTGACACTATCTTAGTTTCCAATATAAATTCACTATTCCCCTGGACCCTCAGACGGCTTTCTTGGCTGTTCTCTGTGCTGCTTGAATAACACTTCATAATATAACACCTGTAAACTTTAGTACTTAAGCAACAAGCAAAAGAATTGGAATCCAAGCCAGTCCGGGCTACTTAATGAGACTGTCTGAAAAGAACTTTTAAATGCTTTTAATTTTTTTTAGTGACTTACCAAAAACCAAAGAAGTGCAAGATGAAATGTTACTCAGGAAATTCTTCCTTTTCTAATTGAATAAAACGTAGCAGTACTACTTCTCTCTAAAATGTTGAAAAGCCACTGCCCCTCACAAGTGCCTCACTGCTCCTGGGACCTCTGCCCACCAACATGGTCCTCTGCTCACACAGGAGCCAAGGATTCTATGCTAACATTTCTCCGTGGCTTTAAGAGGCACACATTCAAAGATGTCCCGTCTTTTCCTGAAGTAAAAGGGTTTGCCATAAACAATGTTGTGGAGACTTCACATTCCCTGAACGTCTTTCCTCTGTCAGCCTTTGTTCATCTAAACATTTTATCTGACACAGCTTCAAAGCGGCCCTTGAGAAACTTTCTGAAGACTAATGGACAATCTGTTTAAAAGTTATCACTGCTATAAATTCAGCACTTGTATCTCTAAGCTAAGTCAGAGCCTGAAGAAAAACAATTGTCATTTATACAACCTTAATTTCTAGGATTATCCAAATTTCATGTATTTAAATATAGATTGAGCTATCTAATAATAGGGTTTTCCTAAATAAATGATAATAGATTATACAAGGGCAGCCTTTGCCATCACTTAAAAAAGATATGGAAGAACAGGAAATGTAGATATGTCTGAACTACATAGTTATGGTAGAAAACAAAATACAAATGAAAAACACTATTGGAATATAATTCCGATTTTATGGAAAGCAGGAGAGAAAACACACATCAAAATAATAATTCTAGTTTCACTGCAGTGGCAAATCATGATTTTATCTTTGCCGTCAATTTTTCCATATTTAAGCTTTTATTAAAAGGCCTTATTTTGTTAAATGTATTTTTGAAATGTTATAAAAACATTCACTATTCCATTAAGCAAATCATCCTGAAAAAGTAAAAGTTCAAATATTTTCTGTCCAGACTTACACGAAAAGATGGAGTAGGCCTCACATCCACTCAAAAGTACTAGTTTTATCCACAAAACAGCTTTGCCACTATTGCAGGTACCAGTGAGCACCCACTGCGCGGCAGGTACCAGTGAGCACCCACTGCGTGGCAGGTACCAGTGAGCACCCACTGC
>NC_022022.1:47615237-47616766 GCF_000317375.1 Microtus ochrogaster | reverse complement strand
CAGGTACCAGTGAGCACCCACTGCGCCGCAGGTACCAGTGAGCACCCACTGCGCGGCAGGTACCAGTGAGCACCCACTGCGCAGCAGGCGGTCACAGGCCTGAGGAGAGAAGTCACGGTGATGCTTTGCTAAGTGAGCAAGTGGTCACTTGGCTTCTAATACCCTCTGGCTGCTGCTGCTCGCTGCCTGCTGCAGAGGAGCTGCCTCTGCAGAGTTCACTCTGGTCACGAGCTGAGAGTAAGTGACTGCCGTGAGCTCAGGCCACAGCAAGAAGCCATGTCTGTCCCTCGAACCGAGCAATGATCGCAGAAGACCGGGCACAGAGCGGAATAGCTGGAGAAAGGGGAGGAGTGTTGCCAAGGCTGTCTCTGGCCATGACGCGGCCATTGCCGTCATGAACACACAGCAGTTGTGGCTATACACACACACACACACACACACACACAAAGAATGTGATAACTTGGTCATTGTAACAGCACCATGCTACGTTAAAATATTTAATTGGTAAAATTTAGTACACTGCTTCTATGTTCTGCAACCATTCATATAAAACATGAATCATCGTTTTCCAAAACAAATTCTGTGGGGGAGTCTTAAGACTCGGCTGTGCTAGGACAAAGGAACAGAAAGACTGGGTCCCAGGGTGGGGGAAGAGCAGAAACAGGCTCTGGCTGGAGCAGTGGCCCCTTCTGTGGTCCGCCAGGGCAGCAAGGCTCTGGGCTTCGTCCTAAAGGCTGCCTTGTTTCGTTTTCTCTTGATTCCTTCTAACAATTGTAGGGCCGGTCTGTAACTCGGTCCTGACAGGATCATGTACAGGAAGTTCAACTTAGAGGGGCCTAGGCACAAGCAGTGTTAAGACCATGAAGAGGGACCCTGTGTCAACACCGCGAGTCTGACGCTCATGTGGAGATTATACCCTGTCTTAGGAAAGAGTTTCACTTTCACACAACAGTTCGTCATTGAAGAAGGAGGTCAGGACAGGAACTCAAACAGGGCAGAAACCTGGAGGCAGGAGCTAATGCAGAGACCCGGAAGGATGCTGCTTACTGGCTTGCTCAGTCTACCTTCTTAAGAGAAGCCAGGACCACCAGCCCGGGTATGGCACCACCTAAAATGAGTTGGGCCCTCTCCCGTCACTAATTAAGAAAATGCCTTACAGCTAGATCTTGAAAAAAAAATGTTTTGTCAACTGAGGTTCCCTCCTTTAAGATAATTCTAGTTCATGTCGAGTTGACAACACTATACAGCACAACTGATCCCCCATCATTTTAACACACACATACATCCTGTCAGGTCACAATCTTTTCTAAAAACCTAAAGTATCTTTTAATACTTCAGTCTTTGAACTATGGGCTCTTATAAGACCAAAAATAAATTAAATACTCCCTTACTTCAACAAAGAAATAGCAGGGCATAGTCAAAATAAAACCAAAGTGCCGGGCGGTGGTGGCGCACGCCTTTAATCCCAGCACTCGGGAGGCAGAGGCAGGCGGATCTCTGTGAGTTCGAGGCCAGCCTGGTCTACCAAG
>NC_022022.1:47612684-47613197 GCF_000317375.1 Microtus ochrogaster | reverse complement strand
CAAGCCAGGCCTCCATTGTCTGCATTGCTCTCAACATTCTTATCTTCCAAGTTCCCACAGAAAAGCTCACCAAGCTTTGAACACCCAGTAGTTTTCCTAGTCCAGAGTTCCAAAGACTTTCCACAGTCCTCCTGCAAACAACATGGTCAGGTCTGACCCAGCAGTTCCCCAGTCCCTGGTACCAACTGTCTTAGAGTGAGGATTGCTGTGATGAAACACCTGACCAAAGCAATGTGGGGAAGAAAGGAAATAATTTTCTCCCGGTCCTAAACGATGATATAATTTTCTCCCAGTTCTATTAAAAGCAGTGAGGACAGGAGCTCAAGCAGGGCAGGAACCTGGAGACAGGAACCAATGCAGAGGCCACGGACGAGTGCTGCTTGCTGGCTTGCCCTCATGACATTCCCAGCCTGCTTTCTAGAACCCAGGACCACCAGAATGAGGTACCACCTTTGTTATCACACACAGTGGCCAGAACCCTCCCGCACAAACCACTATTTAAAAAAATACAGT
>NC_022022.1:47610996-47612584 GCF_000317375.1 Microtus ochrogaster | reverse complement strand
GAGACCAGCCTGGTCTACAAGAGCTAGTTCCAGGACAGGCTCCAAAGCCGCAGAGAAACCCTGTCTCGAAAAAAAAAAAAAAATACAGTCCTGCCTACAGCTAGATCTACAGAGGCATTTTCTCAATGAGGCCACCTCCTCTCTGATGACTCTGACTCGGGTCAAGTTGCCATAAAACTAGCCAGTATATGCCACTAAAGGGTTGTTAGGATATTCCAGATCCATAGAAAATGAGTCATATAGATCCCTGTGACTGTCAATCAAGAAAGCCAATCTCTTACAGGCAACTAAGATGCATGTCCAACATTTGATTGGGATTTTTGGTTTCAATTAGGAAGAGGGTGACATACCTAATAAAACAGTGTGGACAGAGAAAACAAGCAGCGGTGTGAGCAAATGAACCACAAATCAGCAATGGCAATGAATCTCCAATAACTGAGTGACCAGCATGATTGTCCCTGCCATTCCTGGAGCAAGTGACTAAATTCTGGAAAGTTGTGCAACCCTAATATCAAAGCAACTTGAGGAAACTGGACACAGTGAGTGACGTTCAGGACAGGGCTTTCCCATGGGCCTTCTATGGAGTTCTCCAGAAGTTACCTAGTATCCTCTTGGGTCCCTTTGCTTTTACAGCTCTGCTGTTTCCTATGAATCTGTGATGTGAGGACCAGTTATAAAGCCTGGAGCAAACCTTTCGGTTGAAGGAATTGATTGGTTGTGTCTCTCCTAGACAACACCCCACAGGATCATCACTGTACCACAAAGACGCAAGCATCCCCTATAAAGTAGACGGTCTTTATTGTTATCATTATGAGAAACTACAGCAAATGCCACTTTTTAAACTTTCAGATCAAGAAGCCTGCTCACTGCACAGTCTAAGAACCTGTGGCCCCATGTAAAACACTGGATTCAGCCGCACACACCTGATATCCCAGAGCTCCCACAGTGAGATGCAAAGGTGGAGACAGAGAACTAGCCAGAAGGACCAGCGAGCCTGGAGTTCAGAGTGCATCCGCAAAAAGCAAGAAAAGACCCTGACTCCGAACAAAGGAGGAAGATGAGAACCAAACCTCAGAAAGTGTTCCCTGACCCCCACAGGCACGCAGTGGCACGGAACGCACACATCGTACAAACAAACACAGAGGTAATTATTAATTAATTAGCAAAGGTACCAAGGCTGCATACAGTTTAAAAAATAAATGAAAATTTGTGTTTTTACAAATGGCCTTTAACTATATAGCTAGTGAACCTCCCAGGCAGCATAAGGTGACAAGAGAATTAAAACACAATCCATATAAGAACAACTCCTGAGATAAAGCAGTGTTACAGCCCAAAGCACTGGTAAATTACTTAAACGTGAGAAGTCACAAAGAATAAAAAGCTTAACTGACTGCAGCTGAAACCGTAAGACCTGAATCAACCTCTGGTCAGAATTCTATCTTAATCAAGATAAAACATTTTTTCAAGATCTACAGAATATTGATTATTAGCTACAAAGAAACGTGACTTGTTTATTCGTGCAAAGAACAATTTAATCCATAATTTCCTGTTTTCTCAGTTCTCATTTAGAAGTTTTTTTTTTTTTTTT
>NC_022022.1:47601476-47606465 GCF_000317375.1 Microtus ochrogaster | reverse complement strand
ATAAGCTAAGCTAGCCATGCGGGCGGCCGGGTGCGGGGGACGCAGTCTTGCCGCTCTTATTTCAACACCGGAAGAGCGCCCAGTGTTCTTAGCCGCTGAGCCATCTCTCCAGCCCTGGGTTAGTTCACCTGAAAAGACTAATCCAAACTGACTTGATGTTTAATCAAGAAAACTAAAGGAGCAATATGGTCATATTCCATAGAACTTTAGTGTGACCAGTTAAATCCACTGACTCCAGCACGGTCCGCCTTCCTGATCCAGGACCTCAGTTAAAGTGGAAGTAATAAGTACATCCCCTGACACGCTGAATATTTGGTTACATGAAGGAGGAACGTCCCTTTATTTTTTGCTTGTTTGTTTCATTAGTTTCATTTGGGGTTTAATATTGAAGACAGCCTTTTTCAAACACCCCTTATTTATTAACGGCCAAAAGCAAAATACCTTGTTCATTACATCCAAAACAAAGTACTCACAGCTGGATTCAAATCAATTAAACCATGAAATCACTTTAGCCAGGAAGGCTTGGTCAGATGTATACGGCCAGGCCTTATTCTCCAAGAAACAGCCCAACCTTCATTTTCTTAATCTTCTTTTTGAAGTCACTCTAGCAAGAACTTGCTACGGCAATGGATAGACTGTGAAATACAAGATCCAGTTTATTCAGCAGAGGGGAATCCTTATATACCCTCCACCCACCTAGGGAAGCAGCCGCACCAGCACGAGGATCTTTCATGGTGGCTGGGGACGGATTCGGGACCTCTTGTATTGACGGTTCAGCGCTGTTGCTGGGCCCCTTGATAGACCTAAGTTGGCTCATTTTGGGGAAGTTACCTTACCACTTGCTCACATAGCCCGTTTAGTCTGGTTTAGGCCAGTGAGGGCCTGTTTGCCCCTAGGCCCTTTGTGTCTGGCTAAACAGTACCCCACACACAAATAGACAGATGCTCAAAGTAATTCTGCACTGTGTGTTGCCAAAAGGTGCAAAGCCCCAAAGTAACTCTCTCATACACACACACACACTCATGCTGACACACACAACCCAGCCATACACCTGTACTTCAGACACACACTCACACTGACACACCAAAAAACACAGTGATGATAAAACTATGCAATAAACATTTCAAATCTAACATCTAGTGACCAAAAAAAAAACTACATTTTTGTTATTGTTTAAACTGCAATGCTTCTGTGGGCCTCCTACTTCATCTACTAACTTCCTATCCTGAAACATCAGCTCTCTTTTTGTGCCGAAGACCATCTAGGCACCTTGGAGGTCTACCCACAGATCACAGCTGGAGCGGAATCCTGTTTCAGACAACACAGAAGAATTCAACAGTCTGCACCCTATGGCTACTTGTGCATCACATTGATGGCTTAAATAGCACCTGGGCAGGGTTCAGCGTAACGAAGACAATCAAGCAGGGCATTGCTCTACTGTAACCAAGGAGGTGACAGCAGAAGGAACGTCTTGCCACGGAAGGACAGCGTTATCTCGGCATTAACCCCGCATGAAGAAGGTGTTACTTCTGCTTTCCTAGGACACACCCCCCCCCAGTTATGATTTCTGATTCCTGCCACCGTGCCTGCCAGCATCTTCCATCAGATATGCGAGAGTGCCTGGCCACGCTGTCTTCCACTTATCAAATGATCTGTGCCGGAGTCATTTATTTCCAGTCCTCTTACATCCGTGCAGTGGCCGGGAAGAGTGACTGTCATTTCCCCTCAATCTTCTCAATGAAGTAAGGGTTAGAGCAAGGGTGCTACAACTCCGAAATAACAGCCTAACGCGCTTCTTCTCACTCTGCCCGCCTCCTGCATTTCCACCAGGGGGTCAAGTTCTGACAGCATTTCCTCCAACGCTTAGGAGGCTGAAAGCGATTGCTGCTTAAACCCCATACTCACACGCCAAAGACAGCATCTCAAACATAGTTATTTTCTGGGCAAATATGTTTCAAAATAAAAATTCTACAAATATAAATCCTGGCCTGGAGGCCTTAGAAAAGTTAGCAGGAAAGAAGCTATAGACAAAAACAGAACTAATACTTTTAAAAGTCTGAAAAGAACAAAGCAGCACACGTGCGTCTTCCTGTCACTTTTTTATCTTGAGATCCCACTTGCCCCAGCCCCTCACCTCCAGCCCAGCACACACATAGACACACACACACACACACACACACACACACATTTGTGCACACAGCACAAACTCCAACCAATTGTTATTAAGAGTAATTATATATATTTTTCTTTTGAACAATCAACCTTTGTTTTACAAAGAGAGTCCTAGGAACCAGTAAACCAAAGCAAACTCTTCCCTGCTCCTTTAAAGATGAAGACCATGCTTCTGGACTGTGGCAGACACTGTATTTCACCTTCTAAATGTAACATAACAAAATGAAGATGTTACAAGGTAGATCGAACTCTGAGCCTAATTCCCATCTATTAAGATTTTGAAGAAAGGTGTCTGGAGAGATGGTTCAGCACTAGAGACCACTGGCAGACCACCCACCACCCAGGTTCAGTTTCCAGCACCCTCAGAAAGCTCACAAGTGAGTATAAGTCCAGCCGGAGAGTTATAGACAGTTACAGGCACCCTCCTGTGGTCTCCTCAACAATGCATGCACGTGGTACACCCATAACCAAGCACATATAGCAATGATAAATACACAATTTTTTTAAAGATATTGAAAGAAAAGATACACACAAAACTGTTGTAAGAAACTATTTAATGTGGGAAGTAAGGCATGTCAATAGGGTCAAGTCCACCTGTGTAGAAACGCTCCTTCAAAAGTCACTTTTAGAAGCTTTGGAACAAATATTAAAATGGATCAGACTTCAATTTATTTTAAGCATATTGCACAGGAAACTATATTAAACATTATCCATAAATCAAATCACATTTCATAGACTGAATCTCATACACATGGAGATGAAGTAGAGGTCATGAAGTTTTCTAAGAGTCCTCAAGAAGGCTGCCTCCGGAAGTGCTCTGGTCATTTCTGCAGGACGATCATCCACAGTATCATCTTCCTTGCTTCGCATCGCCAATGGCTCCCCACACGTCAAACACAAACTCGTCAGGGAAGGCAAAGTCTCCCAGAGTCTCATCAAGGGCCACAGCAAATTCGTCGGGGTTGCTTTTGTCTTTTCCGGCTTCAAACATGGTCGTCGCTGTCAATGACAATTTTTCAAAGTTAAAGAGTCATGCGTCAGCATTGGAGGACTGACCCTGTCCCCACCGCCCTGTCCCCAACCCGAGAGACCATCACTTGGGAGGCTTTAGCATTCTCTGGTGGCTGTTTTGTCTGGTCTGGTCTTATCTGGTGTGGAGCGTATGCGCGCGCATAGAGAGACCAGAACACAACCTCAGATGTCAAACCTCTGAAATGCCATTCGCCTCTTTTTGAGACTGTGCCCTCCTCACTGGACTGGGGACCACTAGGGAAACTCTGCTGGCTGTCTAGCCAGCTCCAGGAATCCTCCTGTCTCCACTTCCCCCAACACTAAGTTTTAAAGCCCACACCACCACGCCTATCATTTTTACATGGACTCTGGGGATCAAACGTGTTTCCAAGAGAAGCATTTTACTGAGTCCCCTCTGCAAACCCTCCAGCATTCTGATGGATGGAAGACACAGTTTAAGAAAGCCCCATGGCTACCCTCACCAGGAACATCAGCACACACAGCCCCTGACTTCACCACAGGCTAGCACTCTTTGTACCTTCTATCCATGCCCTACTCCCAAACAGCCGCAGTATACGCTTCCCTCCGTGAAGGAATCGTTTACAGCGCACAGCAGTCTGAGTTCTGTGGCGTCTTTCTTGATCACCTTCTAAGTTAGGGTAGAAAATTAAGATAGTGTGTGTGGTCTGCCTTCCTAGGAAGACACTCAAACCCCGTGTTCCAGGTCTGGGAAAGAGCATCCCGTGAGCACACACTCCCAAAGGACTTTCCCCAGGATCTGGAAGCCCTTGAAGGTCACCTACATTTTTGCTCCACCCCTTATAAGCACTAACAACCATAAAGGATTTTTTTAATGCCACATAGTACAGCTAAGTGCTGACCTCCTGTGGCCACTCTGAGAATATTTTTATGTTCCCACTGCCACAAAACTTTGACCAATATACAGTTTCCATTAAGTTTGTAAATATTTAAAGAACTTTTAGGTATAAAAATTAACATATTACATAAAATCTTTATTATATGTGTGTATTTATATGTATATATGTATAGGTACGTATATGTGTGTATATGTGTATGTATATAAAGGTAACTGCATATATGGGGTGTGGTGTGTGGGTGTGTGCACGTGCGCATGTGTTACTGGAACTCTATCTCAGGGTCTTACGTATGCCAGGTAGCTTACATAGTGCCCTCCAATGCACGTTTTAAAAAAGATGTATCTGTTATTTGTTGTTTGGGTGTTTTGCCGGCATGTATGTTTGTACACCATATGTGGGCAGTGCCTGTGGAGCTGTAAGAGGGTGGTACACCCTGTGACGGAATGTCACACATGACTGAGTTGCTCGGTGGGCCAGCTCCTCTGAAACAGCAGCCAGTGCTCTTAACCAATGAGTCGTTTCCAGCCCCTACAAAGCACTTTTTAATAAAAATCTACTCCAGATTTCGTTGATCTCAACGTAGAAGGAGCTCTTCACAGTGCGCATGGCTTCACTGACCAAAGCAAGGAACCCAAGGGAGAAATAGGTTCCTCCCTATGAAACATCATTAGTATATAGCTTTCTAACCAGCCATAAGACGCTGTGGGAAAAACAACTTAGAAACTACCATTTGAATTGCCTTCCCACACATCTCTAGTGGTTTTTTGTTTGTTTGTTTTGTTTTGTTTTTGTTTTTTTGTTTTTTGTTTTTTTTTGTTTGTTTGTTTGTTTTCGAGACCAAGAAAAACAAAGACCTTCCCCCAAACCCCAGATATATTACAGCAGAATGATGGATAATAGTGCAAGTGATTATAAACTAATCTAAGAC
>NC_022022.1:47596454-47600600 GCF_000317375.1 Microtus ochrogaster | reverse complement strand
AAAAAAAAAAAAAAAAAAAAAAAAAAAAAAAAAAGACTTGTGTCTTAGATTAGTCTTAGATTAGTTTATAATCACTTGCACTATTATCCATCATTCTGCTGTAATATATCTGGGGTTTGGGGGAAGGTCTTTGTTTTTCTTGGTTTTCCAAGACAGGGTTTCTCTGTGTAACAGTCCTGGCTGTCCTGGAACTAGCTCTTGTAGACCAGGCTGGCCTCAAATTCACAGAGATCCACCAGCCTCTGCCTCCCGAGTGCTGGGATTGAAGGAGTGCACCACCACTACCCAGCTGTGTCTGTAATTTTTTTTAAGATTTAATATTTAGGGGCTTGAGAGATGGTTCATCTATTGTGAACACTTATTCTGGCAGAAGACACAGGTTCAAAACCCAGCTTTCACAAGGTAGCTCACAATCATCCATAATTCCAGTTCCAGGGCATCTCACGCCCTCTTCTGACCTCTGAGGGCATTCAGGTTTGCACACGGTGCACACAAATACATGCAGGCAAAACACTCATATACATAAATAAAGTCAATGTTTAAAGATTTGTTGGGGGGGGGGGGGGGCTGGAGAGATGGCTAGGTAGTGAAGAGCACTCGGGCTCAATTCCCAGCACTCACGCGACAACTCACAACCAGAAGATGTCATGGCCTCCTTGGGCTTCTATGAGCACCAGATTTATTTTATCTCTATTTATTTGAATATGTCTGTCTGTGTGGTGAGTGCAGGATGTAAACGTGTAAGTGTGGTGCCCATGAAGGACAGAAGAGAGCATCAGACCCTCTGGAGCTAGAGTCACAGTGGTTCCGAGGCACCCACCGTGGGGACTGGGAACTGAACTCGCATCCTCTGGAAGAGCAGCGAGCAATCTTACCTGCTGGACCATCTCTCTAGCCCCCATACCTGTATTTTAATAATAACTAGTTCTGGTTTGGAGAACTATGAGAAGTTCTGATGTTAAAGACAGCCCTAAGGTCCTACCTTGAAAGTTTATTTCTCCCAAATTCTAGCTCATGATGCAGGAACGGATTTGAATCTCGAATCTCACCCTGTCTGTCATCATGTGTAGCTTCTCAGCTGGACCGATGAATTGTATCATTTTCCAACAAACACTGTCTGGTCCCTGTGTCCACGGTCATTGTCCTCTCTAAACTCTCTTATTCTCATTCAGCTGAATTACTCTGACAAGCCTGAGTCATTTATCCAAATCCCAGAACTCTCCCCAAAGGTGGGTTCTGAAGATGAGGTGACCCTGGTTGTATGTGCACAGGATCATCTTAGTTCTACCCTTTTCTCCTCTGTTCATGCCGATCTGGGGTTCTACTGTGTTGGGGTGTTCATTTCGTTCCCCGGATTTTGGGAATTTTCTCTTATATTAGCTAGAATTTTTCTGTTCCTTTAGCTTTATCTCAGTTCCTTTGTCTGTCCCATGGATTATCAGTTTGGTCCAGAGATCTTGGAAATCTGTTCTCTTCTTCACTGGTGTCTAAGTGGGATGTGTTGACCTAGTCTTCTGGTCAAGACAGTCTTTCTCTTGTTTGATGTAGTATATTAGTGATGCTGTCCACTGTGGTTTTTCTCAGTTTTGTTGCTGTAATTGTTTTATTTATTTTGTGGTTATTTTGTTTCTGATTCATTTAATTTTTCATTTCCAATATTTTTTTCTTTGTTTTGTAGGGTTTTGGAGACAGGGTCTCATTGTGTAGCCATGGCTGTCCTGGAACTCACAGAGATCCACCTGTGTGGAGGCCGGAAAATGTGAGCCTATTTCCTGTTGACCAAAGGTCAGAGAGTGGGAACTTACCTCTAGTTCCTTCAAGGTTATTGTGATTCTACCTCAAACAAAGGTCCCACCTACATTTAGAGCAGAGAGTTCTGCTCTCAAGGTTATTTTTGTTTTGTTTTGGTTTGGTTTGGTTTTTTGAGACAGGGTTTCTCTGTGGCTTTGGAGCCTGGTCTTGAACTCACAGAGATCCGCCTGCCTCTGCCTCCCAAGTGCTGGGATTAAAGGCGTGCGCCACCACCGCCCGGCTGCTCTCAAGGTTATTGTCAACAGGTGTGGCTAATAGCCAGACTTTCTACTTCAGGAATAGAGAAGTAGATGTGTTCCTACCTCAAACAAAAGTCTAAGGATCCAACTAAGTTCCACTTCCTTTATCGAGATAACTTGGGATTCTACCCAGGGAGTGATTTGCAACAGAATGTAGCCCGTGACCTTCAATTGGTGTTCATTGCCTTGTGTGCCTTGTCACGTGTTGACGTAGGTTTTTTTGTCTTACCCCTACCTCTTGGGGTCAGGGGTATTTAAAGCAATTGGAAATTAAGCACGGGTAATTTTCAGTACTCACTGGAACTCCCTCCCAATACTATTCTATGTTTCTCCATTTTATTATTTTCATTCGTGTCTTCATATTCTTTACTAATATTTTCTAAATTCCCATACCCTTACCCTGGCAAGTGGTATTTTTGTTGAGGTTGGTCCCCAACACACCTGCCTCTCCCTCCTGAGTGCTGTCATTAAAAGCATACATCATAGCACCTGGGACATTTCTTTTTTTAAAAACAAACTTCAATTTTCTTGTTGAATTTCCTTTCCATTTTACTGACTTTCTTTCCTACACTCAAGATTGATTTTATTACTTCATTTATGTGTTTTTATGTATCTATGTATCTTGGGTGAAGTCCCTGGTCATTTTTACAAGCTCATAAATTCTTTGTCTGACATTTTACCCATTTTACTTAGTATCCTTGAATCCAACTATTGCAGATTTATGATCTTTTGACTAGCCGAGAAGTGATATTGCCTTGCATTTTATGTTTCTTGTTTTTTCTGTGTTGAGAGGTGTGCAGTTTCATCTGGGGTCTTAGGGAGCAGTTGCTCTTAAGGTTCAGCCCCCCAGCACTGCTCAGAGAGGAGAAAACAAATTATTTAAGCAGCAACAACAGCAACCAAACAAGGTACAGTGGTGCACTTAGATTAAAACAATTATCACAAAACAGAAAAGGGCAACATAGGCTGTGAGATGAGGTTAAAATTATTTAAGGTTAGCGTAGAAACAAATACGAGAGAATAATAGGGTGGAGAGGAGGAGGCCAGAAGAGGCCCACGGTGAAGGAAACAAAGGTGAAGGAGAATGCTCTAAGAGGGGGTTGAAGGGAAAGCTTTATAAAAGAAAACAAAAGTCAAAAGGAGGTTGCCTGATAATGCAAAAACACATAAACAAAACCAGAGAAGTAGTATAAACATAAAAGCTTTAGAAATATGATAAAGTCACAAATCCTGGCAGAGCAGACAAAAAGGAAAGTGGGAAACGAGAAATAGAAGAAGAGGGAGTGTGAGAGAGAGTGTGTCTTCTCCTGGGTCCCTTACAGCGAGGCGAAGTCAGCCACGGCTCAATACTTCAGGATGCCTGAACTTTAAAACAGAATTCAGGAGATGTATTGCTTAGGGAAAGAGGATATGCTTTTATTTTTACAGAAAACAAAAGGCTGAAGATTCATTCAAAGTTAAAGAGGATCAGGTTTGACTGGGAGAGAGCCCCTGAAAATCCTGGCTAAAGACAAAGAAATAAATGTAGAAAACCTACAAGACAGGTAATATATATTTTACAGCTCAAACTTAAAACAAAAAAATATCTTTGGCTGGCTTTTATGTACATTGCATAGTCTATACTTGTGTTAATGAAGATGTGTATGTTACCTTTGAAAGTTTGTGTGTTTTCAGAGTAAGGGGACCAGACACCAGTGAAAAGAGGTGGCCCAGGTGATCCAGCCTCTCAGAGTGCCTCTGTTGAAGCTTCCTCAGAGTTCCGTGTCCAAAATGATTTCAAGGCTGCTCACTAAGGTGGTTCAGCCTCATAGACTATTCTAGTCAGGATGACAGATAAGCTTTGTGCTTTCCCATCACATACACTAGACAACAAATATTACAGATAGCGTTTCCTGAACTTGACCAATATCTCAGTTTTCTCAGGATTCCCCAAAGATGTCATGGCCCCCAGACAACAAGAAGTAGTCTAGATAACACAATGCCACATCTTAAGAGGTGGGGTGGGTGTTCCTTTGTCATTCAATGGGTTATGGATGCTTGTAATCATTTAGAGGGGTTGGTTGTTTTTTTGTTGTTGTTGTTGTAACACAATGCC
>NC_022022.1:47592418-47596354 GCF_000317375.1 Microtus ochrogaster | reverse complement strand
TTTTGGTTTTTCGAGACAGGGTTTCTCTGTGGTTTTGGAGCCTGTCCTAGAACTAGCTCTGTAGACCAGGCCGGTCTCGAACTCACAGAGATCAGCCTGCCTCTGCCTCCCAAGTGCTGGGATTAAAGGCGTGCACCACCATCGCCCGGCTAGAGGGGTTTATTACAAGTTTTTATTGATCAAAAGCTGAACAAAGGAGATTAGATTCAGGGATCTCTTTCTGAGGGTAAAAAAGAGGGATACGGTATATAAATGATGGTATAAAAGGGTGGGATTGTTGAATCCACTTTTGAATAATCACTAGCCTCAAATATTTTACAGTGGTATGGATTTTTGCATATCGATACAAATTTTAAGTTGTTTTTGTTATACTGTATTTATGTTACAGATCTAGCATTCTTTTATGTGTTTCAGCTGCACTGCATGCAGTACCCATGGAGGCCAGAAGAGGGCATCAGACCCTGGAACTGGAGCCATAAGAGGTGAGCTGCCACAGGAGTGCTGGGAGCTGAAGGCAGCATTAAGAGCACCTAACCTCTGAGCCATCTCTTCAGCACCCAGATTCAGCCATTTTTGAAGACAAGATCCATCTCTGGATTTTTTGGTTATAAAAACCATAAATTTCTCCCAATTTTTCCTACTTAATACAGTTGGAATTAGGGTTTTTGCATTCATTTTGTTTTGCAGTATTTGCTACCAGTAGAGTTTTAGTTGATAAAACAAGAACTTGACACATTCTTGGTAACATAAGAAATAACTCAGGTCTGGGCAGTGGTGGTGCAAGTCCTTAATCCCAGCACTTGGGAGCAGAGGCAGGTGGATCTCAGTGAGTTTGAGGCCACCCTGGACTACAAAAACAAATTCCAGAACATCCAGGACTGTTGCACAAAGAAACCCTGTATCAAAAAACAAAGAAACAAACAAAGAAACAAAAGAAATAAGCTAGGAAGCACCCAGAAACCCCACTGTTGAGTCATCCTTACTCAGGAGTCCTGTATCTTTTTCTTCCTATTTCAGGAATCCTATTAAATTTTTATGTAGCTCTGGCTGTCCTGGAACACAGTGTGTAAACCAGGCTGTCCTTGAACTCACAGAGATTCTCCTGCCTCTGCCTCCGGAGTGCTAGGGTTAAAGGAACGTGCCACCATGCCCAGTTTAGCTAGAATTTTAAGTTAAATTAGCAGTCATCTGGGAAAATCATTCATCTTTACTGTTTTTATGCTCTTTTGGGTTCCACAATCCTTTTCATCCTGAAGCGTATATAGTTGGCTATCATCTATAAACAACGTGGAAATTACCGTTAACAGTGTGGCCTTACCTAAGTCGATATCTCGAATTCCCATGTACAGTTCGAGGAGATCATCGACCTTTTCGATCGCCTTTGCTTTGGCTTCAGAGGGCTTTAAAGAGAGAATGACAAGATAATGCATTTACACAATAAAATCTCTTGACAGCAGGAAATAGCTGGTCCATTAGCTAATTCTAATGGACATATCTGGAATATACCTTGTAACCTTATAGCTAAATGTAAATCAGTACAGTAAATAGCTGTAGTGTCAACACTAAATATTGAGAGAGAGAGAGAGAGAGAGAGAGAGAGAGAGAGAGAGAGAGAGAGAAGCACAGTTAAAGGAAGAATGAAAGTTTGAAGGGCATAAGAGGTACAGAAGCCAGAAAAGTCTTCAGAAGAAAGCGATTTAAGAACCATGTTTACAGGGCTGGAGAGGCATCAGAACACAGGGGAGAGACACTGTGAACAGAGCAACATGTGGCAAGTCCACATGAGTTTATAAAGTCGATAGAAGAGAATATTACAGTCACAGTAAGAAGTCCCTGGAGAGTACAGTTGCACGACTAGAAGTTAGGGTCATGGGCCACTAAAAGGTTGGGAATCTCCAAACTCTTTACCTGTGTCTGTCTGTCTGTCTGTCTGTCTGTCTGTGTCCATGTGTGTATGTCTTTGCGTGCCTGTGTGTGTATTCCGTGTATATGCACACGTATGACTAATATTAAGAGCTCTCCTCAATTGCTCTCCCTTATACTTTTGAGACAGGGTCTCTCACTGCACCTGGAGTTTACTGATTCAGCTGCAAAGTCCCAGGAGCCTCCAGTCTCCACCTCCCCCGTGTGTGTGAATGCAAACATGAGAAAATGCCAGTGCATTATGTGCGACTGTATACATGTGCGGGGAGTGTGGGTATATGTGTTTATATAAGTGTATATACATAAATGAGTGAGCTTTTGGGTGTATGTGTGTGAGTGTGAATCGCATGAGAGGGTGTATTTGTACTGATTCAATATTAGCATCAAACTAGCTCCCATAGTTTTAATTGACCTATTGATTATGCAGACTATGCAAATGGATGGATTTTTAATGCTTACATTTGAATGGTTTCTTCCTAGGTCCCCAAAGATTGCAGATAGACGTCCTAGCTCCCTTCCTTTCATTGCAGCACCTCATGTACAACAGGGTGCTTCACACATCGTCACTAGTTATGTTCACTGTTGGGAAACAATGCTCATCCCCACGGGATGTGGAACTGCCCAGCATGCCCTGCTTCCTCCACACAACGTGTCAAGGCTGCTCATCTTCCTCACAGCCTCCTACAGAGAATCAAAAGGGCCTTTTCCTAGTGGCCCACTGCAAGCTGTGCCCACTGACTTTACATTCTCCTACAGATTCCTGTCCTCTGTGCAGGCTTGTGCACTGATTGAAGAGACAGGGACAGTCTTCAGCAATCCACCAGGGGGTGAGATGAGCAGAGGAAAAAGTAAAGGCTCAGCCAAATATCCCTACCCTGTTGAGGCGTACAGAATTCAGCACCGCTCATTCTCGAAACACTCTGACTCTGCCGTGTTTTACAGCTGTGTTTGCCTCTCTGCTAGCTAATCTTAAGCGTGAACCTGATGAGAGGTGGCATTTCCATGGAAACACATCTCTGGGTGCACCTGTGATTAGGGTCTAGATTAGGTCCTCGATTAGGAAGGCCTGCTCTAACTGCGGCCAGCGCTGTTCCTTGAGGACCAGACTGAATATAAAGGGGGAAAGGAGCTGAGCTCCAGCACGCATGTCCTTTTGCCTCACAAGCAGCTGCGCAGGCCCCTGCCACCATCCTTTCTCCAGCATGAGGGGCTGGGTCCCTGACTCACCATCCTCCTCAAGGTTCCTCAAAACACACAGCATCCTGAGCGACTCCTCACACAGCCCCAAAGATGGCCTTCACCTAGTGGTCTTTACGTATCAGCTCTAACCAACCAGCCCTTCACTGACCCTGGACATTGTCATTCAACAGATTCTAGGGACCGGATCACTTTGTAAACAGTCACCTACTGGTCACCTGACTCTCCTTTCTGCAAACCTGGAGATCTGAGGGTAACATTCACACACAGGCTGTGAGGGCCCCTGCCTGGGCTCTGCTCCCAGGAGCTGCAAGCCTTGGATGCCACTGTGTCGACTTCATCGTGCACTGTCCTCACTGGGTTAGGCAGACCTGCTCCTGCCCTTGCCCATCCTGATCTCTTCTTTCACCTTCCCCCTCCATTTGTCTCTTCACCTTCTGGCATTTTCCACTCGGAGACTGACCTTTGCCCTAACAGTCAGTCAATAAGTGAAGCCCTTGCTTTCCTCAACCTAAAATAAATCCATAATTAATTCATTGATGCTGCAAAAACGTGAGTTCCTTTGGCACATGAGATTCTAGGCTGGGTGACCGAGACTATGAAATAACAACAGATGAAATTAAATAAAATAAAGATATGAGTCCGCCATATTTGGTGCATTGAGGAAAATTAAGGTTAAGAAGAGCTAAAGGGGTGTCTGTAGGTGGGGGTGGCTGAGGGAGTGGCAGAAGGTGATGGTGGCAGAGGGAGTGGCAGAAGGTGGTGGTGGCAGAGGGGGTGGCAGAAGGTGGTGGTGGCAGAGGGGGTGGCAGAAGG
>NC_022022.1:47578458-47591823 GCF_000317375.1 Microtus ochrogaster | reverse complement strand
GAGGGGGTGGCAGAAGGTGGTGGTGGCAGAGGGGGTGGCAGAAGGTGGGGGTGGCAGAAGGTGGGGGTGGCTGAAGGAGTGGCAGAAGGTGGTGGTGGCTGAGGGGGTGGCAGAAGGTGGTGGTAATGACCAGAAATGTGGGGTCAGGCCACAGCTTTCATTCTTGGGACACAGGAAACCCCCACCTCCCCCAACTTGCATCTCTAGAGGATAATCCTGGCTGCTGTACCCAGCACAGAAGGAAAGGGAGGAGAACAGGGAATGGTCCAGCAGCCTCCAAGGTTGGAGAAGGTGCCTGGAGTCCCAGTGCATGCAGGGAGAGGTTGTGGGAGTCTGAAATTGTGCAGAGCTGGATCCCCAAGTTGTCCCTGGCAGGAGTGCAGAGCATGAAAGAGCAGAGTCAGACACGACTCGAAAATAGTTTTCTTAGGAGACTGGACATCTAGGATATAGTCTTCTGTCATAACAGCCTTCACAAGTGCATGTCCTCTGCTAATTCAAATGTCCACAGGCAAGTCTAGACTAGTGACCTGCTGGAAGAGGGGACTCCCAAAGACCTCAGTCTCTCTCCCAGGCTTTGCTGTATTTTCCTCTTAATACCTCGGTGGTTTGCAGGAGGAGGGAACACTGATGAGAAGATGAATTCAAAGCACCCAACCTTGCATTTTACTATGATTACTTAGTTTTATTTCTAGCTCTAATAAATGTGCATAACTGTATGTGTGCATATCTGTATGTGTGCTAACAGGATGTGCATAACTGTATATGTGAATAACTGTACATGTGCAAATGGAATTGCAGAACTCTATATGTGCTTAACTATATATGTGCATAACTGTATATGTGAATAACTGTACATGTGCAAACGGAATTGCATAACTGTATGTGTGCATAACTGCATGTGTACAAACGGAATGGGGACTCACTGAACATGACATACCAGCTCTTCCACTGTAGCAGGACCTTTGGATCTCAGACGAAGAGTCCCTCTTGCAGTACCAATTTTTTCTATCGACGACTTTCCGGCTTTGGTCCGTGGTCCTATTTCTGTAGAGACACGTGAATAGGAAAGGCATGAGCTCAGATCAAATTCCAACGGACTGTGCGAAAGTGGAGTCATCTCCTTCAGGAAACAAGGTGCAGTTGTGGAAGGTTTGATATGGAGCGTGCCTTCCACGGAATTACCTAAAACAGCACGCCCACCTGCCTCCATTATTCTCAGATGGGAGTAACTAAGGGACAGTTGGATCTACTAAGCAAGAGCACACAGTGAGAAGGGCTGGAAGCTTCAGGGACGAAACCATAGGAGTTGACTTTATTCTCAGAGTCAAAAAGGTGTGAGTGGCCAGTAGGCAGAAGGCAGTCAAGAAATTGCATCTGGCCTTGATCTCAGTCTTTTTTTTTTTTTTTAATCTCAGTCTTAAAGAGGAGATGGAGCACAGTAATTTGATGCTTTGTAGACAAAATTCCACCCACCACGCGGACTGCCTGTGAGGCCTGTTATCAACCCCATTTTACAAATAAGGGAATTAAAATCAGTGCAGCTGAAATTCAAAACCAAGTCTTGCCAGGCATAGTCGCTCATGACTAATCTCAGCACTTGAAAGACTGAGGCAGGGGACTGCTAAAATCATATCATGTGATCCCAGACTCTTCACTCCTTATTCAACAATACTGCAGACCCACTGGGACCAGAAGCTGAAAGAACAAATTCAAAGATGGCAATACCAAAGAATGAGGTCAGAAAGAAACTTCTTTGGGGCAGTTCCAAAGAAGGAATACTCCAGGGACACCACGAACCATCCGAAAGAGTCCAGCCCTGCCCTGGGACTGGCTTTGCCTGCTTGTTTTTCTTTTGAAACACACCAAGAGTGGTTTTGCAAGGCACTAATCCTAAGCAGCAATGCAACCAAACAAGGGAAGGGCAAGGAGGGTAACTGGAAGGCGTGTGCCCCATTTAGACCTCTCCAGTAACACATGCACTGTGGGAACGCAAACCCTGCTTAGCCAGAGAAACTGGATATTCAGAGGTTTGTAGGAATTTTCTGATTTTTTTTTCCAGTTTAAACCATTATACACAGCCCTTTAAAAATACCACAATGGCAAAAATAAAAAGAAATCAGCATCCAAGTAAGTTATCAGTTACTTATCAGTCCATAGCTTCTGCAAATGTGCCCAAGTCCCTTTGGCTGAGGTCTCTGCAGCTGCAGTTTACGGCGTGGTCCAGGGGCTCAGCCACTGAGGAGACAGCTGGGGTTGCAGACAGTGAGGACTCGCAGCACAGGCTGCTAGATACAGCAGGCAGAGAGGTCTGTGCAAGCTCTAGAGGTGCAGGTATCCTATGTACACGTGAATGCATTCTTGATAGGAACCCTAGACACATTCCCATCTCCTGCCAAGCTTTGTTTTCTTGCTGGAGATCTAGGGCAAGGTGATTAAGAATCTTACACATTCATTTTAACTGAAGTTGGGGACAGACTCTCCAAAGCCCAAGTTCCCTTCTGAAAGTTACCATAGGATGACCAGACTGGCTCCCCACAAGGAAGGAAGCCATAAATGGTGGCGAGAGAACCCGAATGCTAGTCAGTGACTGAGCAGCTTTCCAGAACCCTGACACTGTGCCTTCCAGCCTGTCCTTGTCAGTCACTACATGTCCCTGGGCAAGAAAGCATTCTCAGCTACTAGAGCACAGTTCCAAAAAGAGTGCCCAATGAGAAAGATTAGGTCAGTCTGTCTTCAGCACTGGCCAGCAATAGGAGTGTTCACAGCAAGGGTCACATCCCTAAAGTAGGAAAGTCCGGTGTTGTAAAATGTTATTTTAGCTGGGCAAAGATGTGTTACATTTGTTTATCCTGCAGACTGTTACTTTAACTGTGTGAAGCTGTTACATTGTTTCTTTTTGCCTTTGTTAACTATGTAAAGATGTGTTACATTTGTTTCTGCTGCATTTGTTTAATTATGAAAAAACGTGTTGTTGCCGGGCGGTGGTGGCCCACGCCTTTAATCCCAGCACTCGGGAGGCAGAGGCAGGTGGATCTCTGTGAGTTCGAGACCAGCCTGGTCTACAGAGCTAGTTCCAGGACAGGCTCCAAAACCACAGAGAAACCCTGTCTTGAAAAACCAAAAAAGAAAAAAGAAAAAGAAAAAACGTGTTGTTGTTTCACCTTGCCTGCCAAAAAGACACTTGATTGGTCTAATTAAAAAGATGAACAGTCAATAGCTAGGCAGGAGAGGGATAGGAGGGGCTGGCAAGCAGAGAGAATAAGCAGGAGAACGAAGGGGGGGGGACACTTTAGAGTCAGAAGCCAGGCAGCCACCAGTCAAACACAAGAAGCAATGAAAATAAGATACATAAAAAAAAAAGAAAGGTAAAAATCCCCCCAAAGCATGCCAGATGGTGATGATGCAAGCCTTTAATCCCTGTACTCTGGGAGGCAGAGGCAGGTGGATCTCTATAAGTTTGAGGCCAATCTGGTCTACAAGAGCTAGTTCCAAAGCTACAAAGAAATTTTATGTCGAAAAACAAAACAACAACAACAGGGGGAAAAAAACCTTCAAGGCAAAAATGTAAAGAGAAATGGATTAAAATAAGAGAGCTAAGGCAAAGCATTCAAAACTAGTACTAGTTCTCCATGTCATGATTTAGAAGCTGGTTGGTGGCCCAAAAGAAAGCTGGCTACAGTCAGACTTAGCTCGGTGGTATCAACAAGAGAACACAACACACACGAGGACACACACACACTAAAGTTTTACCATGTGCTAACCGAGCTCAAAAACACGCACTGCACGCAAGCCCACATCAATGCACTCATCCCTCTGAAGACCAAACAGCACAGCAAGTATGGCAGGTAGGTGGCACGGTGATGCCACCACCACTACGATGCCACCTGCCAGGCATACTTTGCCCTTTGTCTTCAAACAAACATTTTTCTGCAGAGCCGACAGTAAACCGCTCACTCAACACACGTGTTTTATTCTAGCATTGCGTACACACGGCTAACTGAGTGCATGTTAGCCTCTGATTCAACACGTGTTGCTCGAAGGTTTGGGAACCAGATCTGGAAAATGAAACAGCTCTGCACACTGTTGAACCAATAGGTTTCTGGTGTTTACAAAGCTAAGGACTACGATGCCGAACCATGTACCTTCAGAAAGACATGATCTGTGAATTCGGCTGACCTCTGTGGATAGCTGTGACAGGTAGTTTTTAATTGTCAAGTTGACACAGTCTAGAATCACATGAGAGGGAAGTCTCAGTGAGAGGCTGTCTGGATCAGGAGGACCCTGCACACCTCCATGGGACACTGTCACAAGCGTACTAATTGATGTGAGAAGACCATCCTGAAAGTCAGCAGCACCACTCAGCACCACTCCCTGAGTTTGACTCCTGGATTATAGAGGCGCTGAGCTGAGTCATACGTATGTGTGTATCCCGTCTCTCTGCTCTCAACTGTTGATAAGAAACGGGTGTTTTCCTGCTGCCATGACTGCCCTGCTAGGATAGACCGTAGCCTGGAGCTGTGAACCACAAGAACCATCTCCTCCACTCTTTGCCAGGATATTTTATCCCAGCAACAGAAAAGAGGCTCAGACAAGTCTCCACCTTGTATCTTACTCTTTGCCCCACACCAGAATCTAGAAGGGGAAACCATAAAAGTAGACGTGTATATATCATTCATAAATTACTTTTAGAGCTGCAGAAAGTGAGCAAAAAGGACAGAAGTTTCCCCCACATACTCCACGCCCTCGTAGACCATCACCCCGTGATCAGCACCCTGAGCAAGCAGGAGCAGATGTCGACTGTATCCATCACCCAGAGTTCATGGCTGACACTGAGGCTCACTTTGATATCCTATTCGTCCGGGAAGCTGCTTAAAGACATGCACCATCACTGATATCACGCAGAATATTGTCACTGACGCGGAATCTCCTTGTCACAGAATCTATTTTTATCATCATCTTTTGTTTTGTTTTGTTTGTTTTTTTGGTTTGGGGTTTGTTGTTGTTGTTGTTTTATTTGCTTTGGTTTTTTGACAGCTATCTTTCCCTTGGAGCATGTCATATCCAAACTAACCACTTGGTGGCACCAAAGCAGAAGTTAAACATTAAGCTCTGGTTTCTACCAGCCTCCAGATTTCCATAGCCCAGGTTTTCCAAGATTAGAGGAGGTTCCAGGGATGTTTGAAACAACTTGTCCCAACATGAAAACAGGCAGGATGATCCTGCAACTCAGGCTGAGGTGGTGGAGGAGGCCACAGGTTTAGTGTTCGGGGGAATGTCTTAAAGATTCTGAAGGCTGATAGTCTGGCCTAATTTGGGGTCTAGCCTACCTAAGCATGTCTGGGCAGCCAGGCCAAGCCCTAAATCTGTCAGTTCACAGAAATGGATGGACACAAAGCCTCTTTCCGGGAAGAGTCAGGAGACAACATCACTCAGACTGTAGCCTACGATAACCAGTCCTGACCTGTGAAATGACTGCACCCACTCCTGAGGGCTCCCCAGGCCACCCAGGAGGTGCATGGACAAGAGCCTCAGCTATCACTGAGGGTATAGAACACCCCAGCTTGTGAGGCCTGGCTGCTGCTGCAGTTGAATTTCACACAGCAAGAGACAGCTGTGTTCCTCCCCAGACCTCCTCACGGCCATTTATCTTTCACTCTAATTAAATGATTTAATTCTAAAGAACATGAGCTAATGGCACGGGGAGCTACAATCACCATGTAAATTAGGTCGAGTGCACTGGAACAACTCCAGAGCAGCTGAAAAAAAGAGGGGTGTGGGCAAGAAGGCCCTGAGAGATTAGGGAAAGTAGTTTAACAACCATCGTTTCACACAGCTGACTAAGAGTTCATTAGATTGTAATTATATAAGGAGAATGTACGATTAGGTATGGCAGTTACACTCAGGAGACGGAGGTGGTCAAGGCCAGGAGTTCAAGGCCCAGCTTGGCTACCTAGTAAATTCAAGGCCAGTTACGTGAGACCCTGAAAGGAAGGAGTGAAACAGGCTGAGCCAGTTTGTGTGGTCAACCCAAGAGAATGACCTTTCAGGAGTCAAAGAACAGAGATGATTGCCAGGAGAGCCTGCCAGCCTGCTTCACACTCGGTTTTCAGTGTGGCTCATACGGTTTCATATCTCACAGCTGTGTTCTACGGGCCGGGCCGTGGCTTATGGTTCCCCCTATGGGACAATCACCCTCTGGCCAAATCTGCGCTGTGACCCACAGGTAGTGGTTGAAAGCGTGGACTTTAGGCTCTGAACACCTGAGTTAGCGTCCTCAGAGCCTTCACCTAATCTGTAAGCAGAAGTCGTCTGCAGAGCTAAGCAGGCACCAGGGACTGCAGCTGACAGGGCTGCAGCCAGCAGCCTACTCCTGACTGCTGCTGCCAAGAGAGAGAGATATCTGCAGTCTGCTCTTCCCTTGCTCCAGAACATAGCTGTTCACATTCTAACAGCAAATAACCCCCCCAACGGGGCTCTTGGCTTGGACTTCGTGCACAGGGGCAGGAGTCTTCCCTTAAAAAGTGATGTGTAAGCAGAAGCCCAGCCATTGAGGGTAAAGATGGAGAGACCACAGCCAAAGGAGAGGAAGAGAGGAGAGAGGAGGACAGAGGAGAAAGTGTTCCGGCAAAGTCAAAGACGCCAGAAACAAGGAGAGAGCCAGAGTCTCAGGGTCCCTCCCAGCTGCGTGACTAGGCCCTCGCACTCCCCAGCTTTCCCTGGAATGATTCATCTGAAATTCCCTCCCACTGGATACCTGAGCCGCTGAGGATACTTGGCAGCAGATCAAAGGGCTGGGCATGGAGGGCGTTTCCTTAGGTCAAGGCTCTAAACAGGGAGTTAGTAATCAGGTCAGAAGCAGGTGTGCATGCTCTAGGCATACCGTGTTTTTAGTTTTGAGGGTTTTTTTTTTTAACTAGTTGACAACTTCTTGGTTGTCAATTTTTTTTTAAGACATGGCCCATAATGGCATTGAATTTCCTTTTAGACAAAGATGATCTTGAATTCCTGATCCTCCTGCATTCATCTCCCACACAATGGGATTGCAGGTAGAAGATGCTTAAAGTCCTGGCTTATGTGCAAACCCAAGGCTGTGGGCATTCTAGGCAAATACTCTACAGCTGAGCTCCATCCCAGCATTGATTCTTTTTTCTTTTCTCATGCTTTTTTCTCCTTGTGGGGACTGGGGAAGGGGTCATACTCACTAGATAGACCACGCTAGTCTCAAAACTCAGAGATCTGCTTGCCTCTGCTTCCTGAATGCTGGAGTCAAAGCCATGTGCCGCCATACCTGGCAAATTTTTGTTTTCAGTAAAAGTTTACAGCTTGCTAAAAGGAGTCTCTATAGTGGTAATTAGCTGGATCATAGACCGAAAATACTTAGGCAAATTTCACTTAGAACTCATCTCAAACATCGGGCACACCCCATAAGGGCCAACCTGGCCCTTCATTCACTTCCTTCCACGGGATAATTGTGACAAATGTCAAACCCATGTCCAGCTGGATGTTAGAAGGCCAGAGTGAGTGAGCTCTACTACACTGAAACATGATTAGTGACCGTGCCATTTTGCCCTTGTAAATACTTTAAACCTTGATCAACACAGTATTGTGTCAATGAGGGAAAAAATACGTGTCTAAAATGTCTCGATAACAGACAAAATGCAATATATGTGTAAAACCGAAGCTTTCCTGACTTTCCCCAGAGCAACTCTGCACCCCAAGCGCCCCTTTCTAATCTTAACACCATTCTTTAGTTCAGCCTCGCAGGACAGAAATCTTGGGAGGAAGGTTGGCTTGGGGACTTCCCTGCCATTGGCCTAGGTCTCAGCAACCCAGCTCCCACCCTCACAGGGTTACTTTCTCCCGAGAATTCCCACTTCAGTTCCTAGACCTCAGCATTTACCACGCCCTCTCTCCTAAACTGTTAGCAAAACACCTCCCTTAGCTTCTCCAAGAGTGGGAGCTAGCAATAGCAATACTCGTCTTTCTGACATAACCCCTGTAACTAACTTTTTTTGTGTGTGTGTGGTTTTTCGAGACAGGGTTTCTCTGTGGTTTTGGAGCCTGTCCTGGAACTAGCTCTTGTAGACCAGGCTGGTCTCGAACTCACAGAGATCCGCCTGCCTCTGCCTCCTGAGTGCTAGGATTAAAGGCGTGCGGCACCACCGCCCGGCCCATAACTAACTTTTGTGACAGTATGCAACGGCTCAATAGCAGCCTCCAAGGAACATACGTGTTTCCCACATGTTTACAAGCTCCTGTGACATTACTCCAAGGAACACATGTGTTCGCCGTCTGTTTACAAGCTCCTGTGACATTACTCTAGGCAACTTTTGTAGGCTGATCCTTTACGGCTCCTTCAGGGCCATGCTCTTCCCCATCACCCGCAGAAACCCTCCTGCCTTGGAACATGTCCTTCTCACCCTCCCAGGGCAAGTTCAAGTGCAGCTTTCACAGAGAATCCATCTGACCCCGTCTAAGCTGCTCCTACGAACCATCTCATAATGCCCATTGAATTCCCAGTGTGTTTTAAATGTAACTCCATAATTCCATGCATAAGAAATGTCAGTATGGGGACTGGAGAGATGGCTCAGTGGTTAAAAGCATGGGCTGCTCTCTCAATGACTTGGGTTTGGTTCCTAGCACCCAGATCTGACAGCTTATCACCTTTAACTCCGGTTCTTGGTGACACCCTCTTCTGGCTTCCTCAGGCACCAGGCACAAGCAGACATGCAGACAAAACACTACACATGTAAATCTTTTCAAAAAGTGTAAAAAAAATTGCTGTGGAATAATCCTTTTGTACACTGTGAAGATTTGCCCCTGGCTTAATAAAAAACTAAATGGCCATTAGCTAGGCAGGAGGTATAAGCAGGATAGCCAGACACAGAGAATGCAAGGAAGGAGAGAGTCACAGCCAGATGGAGAGGAAGCACCATGGCAGTAGAGTACAGGTAATAAAGCCATGAGACAAAAAGTAGATTGACTTTTTAAAAAATGGATTGATTTAAGTGGTAAGAGCTATTTAGTAATAAGCTCAAGCTATTGGCTGAGCTTTTATAATTAATAATAATTCTCCATGTCATGAAACACTGTGAATAATCCTTTTTGTACACTGTGAAGATGTGTTGAGCTCATTGGTTTAATAAAAAGCTAACTGGCCAATAGCTAGGCCAGTGTGTCCACTTTTGAGCCAAGTCAGAGTGAAGGAAGTCTCTTGCAAAACCACCACTCAAGGTTCTAACACCCTGCATCATCTGGTCAGACAGCCCAGTATTTCCCTGGGAAGTATCTGGTCCTTGACACTGACAAGAGCCTGGCATAGCCATCTGTCTCATGCATTCTCTTTGGGAAAGTTCCCCATCCAGCCTTCCCACTCCTCCCTGCTCCATCACTCTCTTAGGGCCCCTCCAACCATCAGTCAGCTCCTGGGTGAACTGTATGGTGGCCCGTATCAGCCATGTATCAGTCTCTGAGCCTGTGTGATACTCTGACGCAGGAACACATACAGTCAAACCTCGGAGCCAGCCAGACTCATCTCTCCCTGCACTTCCACCCCACCCTATGTGACTCAATGACTGATTAAACCACCCCAGGCCTCACTTCACTCAACTGGAGAAGTCTCAGCAGAATAGCATGAGGATTAACTTGGGTCATAACAGTGCTAGACCTGCCAGTGCTGGCTTCCAACACTGTGGCTACTCCAGAACTATTCTAGGCACTCTGCATGCGGAGTCCAGGTAAGATTCAGAGTTGCTATGGGTTAGGAGGCACATAAATCTGTATTTTATAACACCAATGGTCGCGGACCTAACAAGAATAAGGGAAAGGAGGCAAACACCAGTGTTGTGGGTCAGAGTCCTTAACCTTCTCTCTCACCCTAAGGTACTTTACTCACACATCCGATAAATGCCGCTATAGCCATTATAATATTAGTAGATTCTTAGTGTGTTTGCCTCTTTGTGCTAATATAAACTCTTGAGGACAGAAAATGATGGCCCCTGCTCACTAAGGCTTTGGGCACTGCCCACTTCCTGCTCACTAAGGCCCTGGGCACTGCTCACCACTTCTCACTTGCACCCTGGGCACTGCCCACCCCTTCTCACTGAGACCCTGAGCAAACAGCTTTAAGTTTAGGACACCTATAGGGAGCAAATGATTTCTTGCTTAGGAAGTACTTACAAAAGAAGATTGGAGAGATGGCTCAGTGGATAAAAGCACTTGCTATTTGAGTATGAAGATTTTAGTTCAAATATTCGGTACCTACATAATAAAGCTCTACACAACCTCAAACCCCAGGGTTGGGGGAGTGGAGGAGCAGAGACAGGCAGAACCTAGGAGCTCACTGGCCAGCTAGCCTTGCTGAAACTGAGCTTTGGGCTCGATGGGAGACCCTGTCCCAAGGTAATGAGACAGAGAGGGTAAGAAAAGATACCTACGTCCTCTGGTCTCCACATGTAAGCCACACCCACACAAAAAGATACCCACTTCCTCTGGTCTCTACATGTTAGCCACATGTCCCTCACACACATGTATTGCCCCCCCCGACACACACACAAGAAGATACCCACATCCTCTGGTCTCCACATGTTATCCATACCCACATGCACGTCCCTCCCACACACATGTATCATCACACACACACACACATACACACACACACACGAAGATACCCACGTCCTCTGGTCTCCACATGTTACCCACACCCACATGCATGTCCCTCCCACACATGTATTATCCCCTTGTAAACACACACACACACATAGAAAACTCTTACAAACCTGAATGGCAGCTACTACCATGGGTGTTGCTGTTTTCACCATTTGATCTGAAGTGAAACAGTACCAGCTGTCAACAAATGTCTGCTTATCACCAACTCGCCCGTCCCTGCGTTCTCTAAGTTCCTCTCGTTGCTAAAATTGTCTACTTGCAGAAAAGGTTATACCTTTGCAAAGAGCTGAAGAATCCCTGTCTGACATGCTTAGCGTCAGAAGTGTTTTGGTTATCAGGTGTTCAGATTTGGGGACAGCCCTGTGTATGACGGGATAGCCTGGGACAGGAGGACCACTCGTGAACTTCATTTGCATCTCATGTACCCCTAACTCACAGCCTGAAGGTCACTGTAAACAACATTTCTGATGCACCTGAACTCTTGCTATGGCCCATGATGTTGGGTCAGATATAGATTTTTCCATTTCTAGTCCGGATCAATGCTCAAAACCTTTTAGTTAGGGAATATTTCTGATTTTAGATTTTTCAGCAAGAGACGCTTACCCTGTGACAACAGCTACTACTGAAGACTCTATGTCAAGGACGACTGAATGATTTTTTTTTTAATGTCTTCACAACAGATTAATGAGGTAAACTCTAGTGACAGCTTCACTTTTTGTATGGGAAACCAAGGCACAGGAAGATTGAGAAATTACCTGTTGTCACACACCTGGCAGAGTGACATACTTAAGTATTCAATTTATCTTCTGTAATTCACTTCATGTTCTCCAGAGTAGTTTGTAGCGTCCAGAAGAATATCCAACAAACAATCAAAAGCATTTGCTACTGAATATATATATTCAATATATATTCTACAAATAGTAGAAAGCATTTCCTTGAGATATATGTGATGGCTCACACCTGTAATACCAACACTTAAGACACAGAAGCCAGATAATTGCCTCTGCAAAATGGAGGCCAGCCTGGTCTCCATAGTGAGACCTTAAGAAGGAAGGAAAGAAGGGGAGGGGGAGTGGGGGAGAAGTCTTATTTTTTTTAATGTTTGAAACATTTAAAAAGATGTGTAACAATGAAGAACCGAAGTTTCCCTCCTAAGGTGCTGCAAGGCAGAGTTTGAAGAAAGCGCTTAGCGAGCTGACTTGGGACAATGACGTGCCCAGCTGCGCATGACTCGGGGACCAAGCACACTGGTGGCATACTTAACATCCTGTTCTGATGGCTACACACCACAGGAAGGAAGCCTCTGAAAGCAGACATAACAGAGCTCCCTTTCTGACTCGGTAAACTCCGGTCTCCTTCCGGTAATCTCCTGGCACAAAAGACGAAAGTGCTATAGTGGGCAGATTCTCCAGAATACATGAAACAAAACAAAGGCAGAGCTGCCTGGACCCAATCCCTACAGTTCAAAGATCTCCTGAGAAAAGAACCAGTTGATCTGGTCTCAAGAGTCGTCTCCAAGGTAGAGTGGATGTTCACAGCCTGGGACAATCTGGGTTGAGTTCATTGTGAAAGTTTTGTCCCTCTGTACTGGCACAAGGAGAAAGGAAATGAGCCAAGCCCTAAAAAATATCTCTAGAGACATTCCAGCCAACACTTGATAAGGGTTGGAAGGCTGCCCAAACCGGATCAGACAGCAGCTAGGCAAGAGAATCCACGTCAGGTAAGGGGAAGGCTACCCCTCCCGTTTCCAGCAGGGAAACCCTCTAACCCACAAGTTTTAAATGTTGTGGTTTCTCCTGACTCACTGTGAGAAACAGATATGTGCTACTGTTTAAAGAATACTATAAACATATACAAACATACGTAACTGAAACAGACATATGTTTGTAATAAAAGAAACATTGCGTGGAAATGTAACTCAGTTGGGAGAGTGTTGGCCTTGTCTTCATGAGGCCCTGGGTTCAGACCGCAGCACAGCAGAAACAGGGTGGTCAGTACTCAGTTATGACTCCCAGTGCTTGGCAGGTAGAGGAGGATCCAAAATTCAAGGTCATTGTGGCAGTAGGGACTAGAACGTCCCCGTAGCCCCTGGATTTGAATGATTAGTCATCAGTGAGTCACTACTTAAAAGGCAAACTTAGAAGGTTAGGAGGAATGTCCTGAGGGGTGTGGCCTTGTTGGAAGAAGTGTGTCACTGGTGGTGGTGGGGGGGAACGGAGGTGCTTTGAGATTTCAAGAGCCCAAGACCAGGGCTCCCTCTCTTCCTGCTGTCCTTGAATTCCCTCGTCAGAACTCTGAGCTCCTTCTCCAGCACCAAATCTGTACTTAGGCTGCCGTGCTCCACACCGGGGCTTACAGTCTCAGAGACCAGATCTCTGAGACTGTAAGCCAACCCCAGTTAAATGGTTTTTCCTTTATAAGAGTTGATGTGGTCACGGTGTCTCTTCACAGCAATTAAACAGTGACTAGGACAGTCCAGCCATTATCGCCCAGCTAGCACGTGCCGTGGCAGCCCAGGTCAACTCAGGAGAGTCCAGTGGACCTGCTCTTAGGAAGACTGAGAAGGGCGCCTACAAGGCGGTCCTCCCATTCCTCACTAAGCTAGCTCCTCTTCCTTCTGCTGCTTGGATGCTGGCGTCTCCCATGAAGCTCTGGTTTCTGTCCTTTGTCTTTTTTTTTTTTTTTTTTTTTTTT
>NC_022022.1:47566155-47578358 GCF_000317375.1 Microtus ochrogaster | reverse complement strand
CAGAGATCCGCCTGCCTCTGCCTCCCGAGTGCTGGGATTAAAGGCGTGCGCCACCATCGCCCGTCTGTCCTTTGTCTTAACTCTGAATGAATAGATCTGTTTCCAGAGAATTACAGTTCAGTCATTCATAAAACCCTTCTAAGGCTTCAGTTCTCGGTGCCCTCCAGCCCCACATTTCCAATTAAATTACGTCATAAATTTCAAACGCATTCGATCCCAAACTGTACTTCTCAGCCCTCCTCCCTGTCTCCTTCCTAAATCTTCCCCCACTTTGCTCATTGCAAAGAATCTCTCAACCACTCCACAGATCTGAGGGTTGTTATTTACAATGCCTCATTCCCTTAGCTCTGTACTAAATGGCTTTGCAAGCCAATCTTCTTAACACTCAGGAATAATAATAAACATTCAACAGTCAGCCCTATAAATAAAAGTTCCATCTTGGGCTGGAGAGGTGGCTCAGTTGTAAGGCATTTACCTAGTACGCCCTGGGATTGATAGCAAGTACTGGGGAGTGGAGGGGGGCCATGCCTTGTGGGATTGCTCTGCTTCTAAGGTGGAAGTCACTACTCTAACAAGGTTAAGCAGTCCAGCTGACACCCCATGGTGGGGATGAGAAAATATTCATGCCCACAAATGGTTCCTGCTCACCCTTTTCTGTTCCTCCAAGCCATTTCTCTCCACATCTGCTAGAACAGCCTCAATTCAGGATTCTGTCTTCTCCACAGATAACACAACATGAGATTTCCTGACTTCAACCTCAAATCCTGTCTGTTCGTCAGATATTATTCTGAAATTTAGAGCCGACCATGCTGCTACCTCCTCAACCCCATCCTTGGTCTTCCATGGACCACTCCTCGTCTTCACAAACAGGGTTTTTGATAATTTGGGCCTTCCTGACTCTTGGCTTTCATGCCTTGGAACACCTCCACATCACGCTTCTGTGCCCAGCACACTAATGTGTGCAACACTCCCAAATGCACAATGGCATTCCATACCGAGTTCATCCGTTCCCAGTATTTATACTTCTGGTGTATTTAGCACCTCAACACCCATTGTTCAACTGGTTTATTTTCATATTCATCTCGTCTCACTAGAGAGGAGCTAAGACCTGGATCTTAGCATATAAGAGCACATGGCACAGAGACGGCACACAGAAGACTATCAATAGATGATCAGTATCATTCTCGAGTACCCAAACCCAGCACACACAAATGGCTCCACAAGTTCCTGTAAAAGACATGTACCCGTCTGCTCTTGCCATCTATCAAGACACGATAAATACTAAAATATCAGTACATTCTAGATTGTTAGAGAACCCAAGATCTTCACCTATAGTCCAAGAACAGGCAATGGAATGCTCTTTCCCTCCATCCCTATGGTAGCTTGATTAATAATGACACCATACATTTGAAGTCTTAGGGAGTGGCACTGTTGGAAAGGATTAGGTGTGGCCTCATTGGAGAAAGTGGGTCACTGGGCTGTGCTCTGAGGATTCCAAAGTCCAAGTCAGGCCCGGTGACTCTCCTTTCTGCTGCCTGTGGATCCTGATGTAGAACTCTCAGCTACTTCTACCTGAGTGTGCCCGTGTTCCCCAGCATGATGATAACGAACGAAACCTCTGAAACTATAAGCTGCCCTAATTAAATGCTTTCTTTTTTTAAGAATTGCCTTGGTCATGATGTCTCGCATCAACAGAACTTTGACAAATAAATAAATAACTAGGGAAAGAAAGAAAAGAAATTTGAGTTCCTGGCCCTACATCAGTGATAGTTCTGGAAAACACAGAAAGGAAGCAAGGAAATACTCAAACGGTAGGTGGGGATCAAGGGAACTGGGAGAAACCTGACCCCATAACAGGCTTGACCCTGACAAAGACAACCGGGGGAAAAAGACAACAAGCAAACAGAAAACTTTACCCATATTCCAGAGACTAAAATGAAGCACCATAACACAGGTTCAGAAGACGGCAGAGTAGCGAGGCTTCCTTCTGAGGGAGACCCTGGGCTTAGTCCATTGAGGGAGAAAAGCCCCATAGACCATCAATCAACTCACAAAGCAAAACCCAGTCACTGCTCCAATGCCACAATGCTCCAATACATTCCTGCCAGAAAAATCCTACCCAGGGGCTTCTTCAGTCTGTCAGTGGACGCCCTGAGGCAACAGAGAGAAGATTCGGTAGCAGCTGGCACAGAAGTAAAGTGCATTTATTACTCTTGTCTCTGATGCTGGAGGACAGAAGCCAAGTCTAGAACAGAAATGACTAAGCACAGCGACCCCCGTAACCTGCAATTTGCACCCAAATTAAGGGGTGTGAGCAATGCCCAGATAGTCACAGGGACCCCGAGAGTGTCAGTGCATGCAACAGCCGGGTGTGATGGCATGTGCCTGTAATCCCAGCACTTGGGAGGAAGGAAAGGGACCAGAAGTTCACAGTCATCCTCCAATATACAGTGGATTTGAAACCAGGTTAGGCTACAAAATAAATACTACAAAAAAAGTGTGTACAACGGGGGGGGAAAAAAACAGAAAAAGATTAACTTGAAGACAGATTATGCATTTGAGACAAACGTCAGAAGAAAAATCTATTTCTTGAGTTACACAGAAAATAGCTTTGATTTAAAAAGAGTCTGACAGACCACACATCTGAGGTACCTACTCCCATCAGTGAAATGACCAAACGTCAGAAGAGCCATGTGGAAATGGGCTGCTGCCCAGACGCCTGCGCACTCTGCCTTCCTTGCGGAGAAGAAAGGCTGGATGCCGCTGCACCAGGCAGGAGTGTTAGCGTCACTGTTAGCTCCTGCCATGGTCCCTGAGCAGCCATGGGGCTGCGAGCATCCTCCTCTCAGCCTTCCTGTGGGGCTGTCTCCCATATGCAACGCAATTCCCATCACCATTCTATTACAGAGTCACGCGGGAAGAGAGAACTTTCTAATTCCACGGAGATAGAGGCGGCCTGTGACTCACTGGAAGGGGAAAAGAGATTTGTCATTTGTCCACTGTTTCCATTAGCTGGCCTGAGAAAACAGCGTTAGAGACAAGTTACAAGAAATATCCGTGTTCTGTGGGCATCAGCAAGAACACAGGGCGTGGGGGGTGGGGTCAGGGATGAGTCAGTGCAGGCTCAGATGCTTCTGCTGAAGATATTTTCGCACTGATGTGCATGAGGCGTCCATCTGCCTTATTAAAATAGTGCCGGATAGTGAGAGGAGCTGGTACATTCCCACACCCATGAGATGGCCCTGGAGGTTAGAGCAACAGTTGAGACACAGCTGCCATGGCTAAAACCAGGCAAGGACAGACGTGACAGGAAAGGAGTCACGTCATGACATCCAAACTCTGAACATTATGGGAGAAAGTGGCGAATGACCGTGTTAGATACCACTTCCCTGCAGAGCGAGCCCTCGGCTGCTCGGGTCCCAGGAAAACAATGGTGCTTTGAAAAGCTCTGTCAGAAATCTCCCAGCTCAGCAGAGCAAGAGAATACAGCAGAGGCTTGCCGACTCAGCCCCACCTCCAACTCCACACCAACATCTGGCACCACTATCCCCAAGTTGGTTTAGTAAAAGGACTTTCTAGTCAGGCATAGTGGCCCACGCCTTTAATCCCAGCACTCAGGAGGCAGAGGCAGGCAGATCTCAGTGAGTCTGAGGCCAGCCTGGTATACAAAGCGAGTTCCAGAACAGTCAGGGCTGTTACCCAGAGAAACCCTGTCTCAGGGGGTGAGGGGTGGGAAAACCAAAAACAACGAAAATTGTCCTTTTACCGGGAAATTTTCTTCTCCTTCCATAGCTATTTTCTTTCTAAGAAATGCTGTCTGTATTTTCTGTGTTCTTCACTAGTACAGTAGATAAGATGATGTGGTGAAGGCACATGCCCCCCACCACCACCACACACACACACACACACACACACACTCAACTTACCAAATGCCTTCTTGGGTTCTATTAACTGCAAAGTAAAGAGCTCCTCTTTCTTCAATTCCTTTAACTTCTTAGCGACTTCATAGTGACGCCACCCGACAATATTTTCTCCATTTATGGACTCAATATGATCCCCCACACAGATCGTCTTGACTGAGTCAATGGTGCTGCCATCTTTAATTCTCTGAAAGAAAGAAAATCAATGATGCTCTCAAGTGTAACTGTGCGGCATGACTTCTCATGCCCCTGACATACATCACGCTGACATATTTACAGTACAGTTTACTGCTCACTTAAAGACAGAAAACCAAGCAAGAAAGAGCAAGCATCCCCCCCTCCCCCATTCTTCATCTTGCTTCCATTCAGAATTCGGCAGCTAAGAGCCCTGCAAACTCATACACCATCTCCCCAACGACAAGGAGGAGAACAAAACAGCGGCTATAAGTCCTTAGTGGGAATGGCAGGCCAGGCAGGGGAGGGGTTTGGCTACTCTGATACAAGTGTCTGTACCCTAACCTTACCAGGTAGACACGCGACACCATGCCTGCCTGATCATCACGTGCAAGAGCTGAGCAAAACAAGAGGCAGCAACATTTTTATAATGCTGTCATCAGGGAAAAGTTGATATGGAGCTTAAAGAGAGAGGCATTCTTTAAATTTTATTTTTTTATCTATCTATCTATTTATTGATTGATATTTATTTTCAGTTTTTGAGACAGAATTTCTCTGTGTAATATCTCTGGCTGTCCTGGAACTTGTTTTGTAGACTAGGCTGGCCTTGAACTCACACAGATCCACCTCCCTCTGTCTCCCGAGTGCTGAGATTAAAGGTATGCACCAGCACCGTCCCACCAAGATGAGCATTTTTTTTAATTGCATTATTGCATACCACAACCAACAATGGATTTCATGTTACTTCCAGATTCTAAAAGCAGGGTTACCCTTTTCATTCTAGTAATTATTAACCCATTGTATACAACTGGCATGCTAACACACTTTCAAATAATCCTCGTTTATTATTACAAACAAGATGTAGTGCAAGCAGAAGTTTCCAAATCCGACTGACATTGCTTAGCTGGCATTCATCATCTCTTATACAACTGACAAAAACAAGTGTGACAACCGCAGCACACTGCTTGAAAATCTACAGTTCTGTCCGGCGGCGGTGACACTCGGAAGGCAGAGACAGGCAGACCTCTGTGAGTTTGCAGTCAGCCTGGCCTACAGAGTGAGTTCCAGGACAACCAGCGCTACACAGAGAAACCCTGTCTCAAAACCGCCCCCCTCAAAACAATCTACAGTTTCTAAACTATTGCAGAAAACAAGATTAAACAAAAGATTTTCCTTCTAAAAGAAAAAAAAACTATTAAATCCAGTGCTTAGGCCACCATGACATTTGAAAATCTGCATTTAACTTTGACCTTTTTAAAATTCTAATTGACATCTTGATACACCTGGAGGCTATTTTTTCCCTTTGATCAGTTATAGCAAACGAATTTCAGTAACCTCATACACACCTTTAGTTTTTTCTTTTTTGTTGTTCTTTTTTTTAAAATTTATTTATTATGCATACAATATTCTGTCTGTGTGACTGTCTGCAGGCCACAGAGGGCACCAGACTTCATTACAGATGGTTGTGAGCCACCATGTGGTTGCCGGGGATTGAACTCAGGACCTTTGGAAGAGTGGGCAATGCTCTTAACCACTGAGCCATCTCTCCAGCCCCCACCTTTAGTTTTTTCAACACTTGCAATCTCATTTAAAATAATGAGGCCGGGCGGTGGTGACGCACGCTTTTAATCCCAGCACTCGGGAGGCAGAGGCAGGCGGATCTCTGGGAGTTCGAGGCCAGCCTGGTCTACAAGAGCTAGTTCCGGGACGGGCACCAAAGCTACAGAGAAACCCTGTCTCAAAAAACCAAAAATAAAAATAAAATAATGAAATGGAGAAGATTAATCAGATAAAAGACTTAGCAGTGATGCATGACTCTTACCTGTGAGTTTAGGGTCAGGGTCATGGAGAGACACTGTCACCCCAGTCTGCAAGAAGCTAGAAAGGTCACCGGAGAATGACCAGAGTACAGGAGGAAAGGCAGGTTGCAGAAGTCGGACAGCAGCAGAGAGAGACCCAGGCAGCAGCGGAGGTCTAGGCTTCTGTGAGGACAGAAGTGGGTTGGGGATGGGAGAGAACATGACAGTGACCTGCAGAGGAGTGCCGGAAGATGCCTGGTTGTTTGACGTGTGGTCTAAGTCAACTCCTAAGCCAACAGAATAAAAACTGAGCTGGTGGGTGTCTTAATTAGGGTTTTGTTGCTGTGATGAGACACCAATAACCAGGCCAGGAATGATGGTACATGTCTTTAATCCCAGTGCTCTGGAGACAGAGGCAGGTGGATCTCTGTGAGTTTGAGGCAGCCTGGTCTACATAAAGAAACAAGCAAAAAACAACGAGAAAGAAAAAGTTTATCCGGCTTACATTCCTGGGTCACAATCCATTGAGGGAGCCACGGTGGGAACTCAAGACGAGAACCAGGGGTCAAGAACTGATAGAGACCATGGAGGAGTGCTGCTTACTGGATTGTCCCTCCTGGCATGCTCAGTTGCTTTGTCACACAGCCCAGAACCACCTGCTCAGGGATGGCAGTGCCCACCGTGAGTCGGGCATATACCCCAAAGATCTGCCTATAGGCAATCTGATGGAAACAGATTTTTCTCAGTTTCTCAGTTGAGGTTCTTCTTCCCATGTAATTCTAATTTGTGTTAAGCTGGAAAATTAAAAACAAAACCAAAAACAACCAAACAAACAAAAAACCAAGCCGGATAGTGGGGCTGGGCAAGATTGTTCAGTTGGTAAAGGGTTAATTGTGCAAACATGGGGACCTGTGTATCTAACCCCAGCTCAGGAGAAGCTGAGGCAAGAGGATGCCTGGGGCTTCCTGGCTAGGCAGTCTAGTCAATTGATGAGCCTAGATCCCAGGGAGTGATCCTGTCTTAGAAAAGAAGGTAGATAGCTCCTGAGGGACACCTGGTATTGACCTCTGGCCTCCACTGTACCTGCGTACACATGAACGAAGTCTTTCCAAATTTAAATGAAGTGTCAATGAATACAAATTTCTGAAATACAATGTGTTTGAACAATCACACAGTCACTGAACAGAGACTGATAGTATTTCTCAGTATTATCTAGACCTAAGGATCAAGAGGCATAAAAGAGAAACATTATTTGCTAATGTCTCTTGAATCATTTCTATTATTCAATATTTACTTAAGAATCAAAAGAGCTTTTTTCTCATCTGGTTTTGGAAATCGATGCTGCAAAAGGCAAAGAAGGCACATTTAGTCTGGATCCAGGATGATGGCAAGCAAGCCACAGCAATCCTCCTGAGTCTCAGCATATCTCCACACTTCTCATTTTTCATTTTTAAAAGAAAAATACACTACCACAAATAATGAGACAACAAACCCATATCCCTTCCAAAATGGTCCCCTGAGGAATAATTTCAAATTAGCAAACGGTAAAAACTGGACATTTATGTAAATGACACATAAAAGCTATTTTTATAATTATTGTAACGTGTTCAATTTTGAAATTATCCAATTTGTACAATTTTTGTCATCTGTATTTTAAAGTACACAATCTCACCATGCCGTCTGTCCCCAGAGGACCAATGACTAGTACTCTGAGGCAGGCACATGTTTGACAAGACATTTAAAAAAAAATAGAAACAGCAGCTTTGAATGTCAGAGGCCAACATCTGAGGCATCCACAGGCGTTTGCGAAACTTCCGAGCCCTCCTCTGCAGCAGGGACAGCAGGGACAGCGGGCAGGCTCTGCTGCCAACGCCTGGTGTCCTGAACTTCCCCTGGACCGTCCCGCGTGACTTTCCCAACTCAAGGGTTTTCCATTTGGTCATCCACTCAACAACCTCCAGTGCATTCCGATCTTCTGCAGAGCTAAAAATAACCATCTTATCAAGCGGCCAGTTAGAGCAGCATCCACAGCTCACTTAGCATCCCTGGGACTGTTTCTTTAACGGTGACAGCGCATTAGCAAAGGAAGGCGTAAGCTGTGCTGCTGTATCACGGAAAGCCCTTCACTGAGTCTTCTCAGTGCCTAGCAAGGCTGGGTCTGGAGTCAGACTTCTTGGGCCCAAATCCTGATCCTGCTTAATTGTACAACTTTGGCCAAGCTTCTGGATCCTATCTTGGCGCTGTGGAGTGGGGGTTAGTAACATTGCCCATCACAGACAGATTGCAAAGGCAGAGATGGAAGGGTAAATAATGCATGGTTCTGTAAACTTCAAAAAGCAAATGGCAGCAGATGACACTTTTCAGGGCAGCTGGAAGGGCGAACAAGGGCGCCTTCGGAGTGGCAGAAATGCAATTCCAATAGGTCTTATACCATTATACCGGCATTAGCAAGTGATCATTAAGCTGTAGATTTATTTTTAATGCTCTAGACTGCAACGTAAAAGCAAATTTAAAAAGACATAGTGCCAATAAAATAAGACGCTTCTGAAAATGGGAGATAGGTCAGTAGAAAAGGGGCTTGCTGTAAGACCCTGGGGACCAGAGCTTGGGTCTCTATCACCCGCATAAAGAGTCAGGCATGTCTCTGTAATTCCAGCAATAGGGAGGCAGAGACAAGCAGATCCCTAAGGCATCTGACAGCCATCCTAAACTGATCAGTGAGTTATATAGCTCAGGGAAAGGCCTTGTCTCAAAAAGTGAGATAGTGATTGCGGAAAGCTGAGGAACATCAACCTCTGACCTCCACACACACATACTTACATGCATGTGCAGACATCCACACAAACACAAGTCCATTGTATGTATAGGGCTAAATCAAAATAAATTAAAATAGGATTATGGCGAAGATTAGACAAAAAAGGAGTGTGACGTGACTAGCGTTTGATAAGCCTCCCATGTCTGTCCACCCAGAGGCAAGAGAATCAACTGAGCCCAGTTCATGGACAGCCTGGGCTACAGGGCAAGACACTGTCTCAAGAGAACATTCAGGAGCTGTGTCTGTACTGGACATATAGAGATATTGCTTTGGTCTCTAAGCAACGTGACATGATAACTGTTATATAGATGTCATGAGATCTAAAGATGGCTTACGCCACACAGTAGGGTGGACATAGGTTACATGCAAATGCTACGCTATTTGTATTACACACTTGAGCAGGCACAGAGTTTAGCAGGCATGGGAGTTCCTGAACCAACCCATATCCATACACAGGCACAAGTCGGGGGAGGGGGATAACTGTACTCATTACAGCAGAATTTCTATTTCTTAGCTGTTCTCATTTTCAAACTATTTTTAGCATCTTATCTTTACAACTCTGTGTTACTCTTTCTGTGTATTCACCCAAAAGAATGACATTGCTCAGACAATTCCAAAGAAGGCTTTTTTTTTAATGAAATCTGTGCACTTAAAAGTAACAGTAAATCCCTGGAAGTTATTCAGTCCGTCCTCAGAGATACACCAGGGCAGTTCAATTAGTAAAGAGAAGGGAAGGCATAGGGCCAGTCCTCCCTCAATAAGCTTAAATTGTTGAGGATATTTAAAACAAAAGGAAGAATTTCAAAAAGAATACCAAAAAAAAAATGCTATCTTTGGCATGTTTTAAATGACAGTGAAATACCAATTTGTGACCCCAGCTGAGCTACCTAGCTCTTCCTGGAGATAATCTCTAATTCTCTTTGACCTGGCAGCTTCCTTAATGGGGCCACCCTGTATTTTCTTTTTCAAAAGCTTACCTTGATGAAAGCGTAGCCGACGCCGTTATCTGTGATGGTGAGTCCAAGCGAGTCCTCTGACTTATAGACGTTCACTTCCTTTTTGATCCCCTTCACGTGGGCAAATATGAAATCCTCAAGACCCAAGTGCCCTCCTAGGAGCTTCCCCATGTCAATCCTGGGAGTGTTTAAAGTACAAAATAAGATCTGCAAGGAGAAAGAAACCTTTTAGATCGGTCCGGTCATTAGCAACCGTCTTCAGTAACAGTCCTCAATTTATGTTGTAAAAGCCTCTGTTGTAACATAGATTAGTAAATTGGTGGACAGGTAGAATTTGAAGCAACGTTTTCATCCGTTAACATTAGACAAAACAGACTGAATATTTCTGAAGGCCAGTCCCTAAACTAAGTCATTTACATCCCAGATCTCATAACCCTCCCAATGAGTGTATAAAGGACATTGTTATCCTTACATCACAAACAGGAACTGGAGACTTAGCAAGATAAAGTAATTTGCTTAGAGTCACAGTTATCACTTGTCAAAGCCAAGGGTCTGACTTCAATTCTTATCAACTTCAAAGTGGTTTAAGTTAGGTGGTGACCCGTTGCTCACACTTCCAAAATGTAAGAGCCTAATCCCAGAGGTCTACATGACACATGCACATGATAGTCTCTCTCTCTCTCTCTCTCTCTCTCTCTCTCTCTCTCTCTCTCTCTCTCTCACACACACACACACACACACACACACACACACACACACACACACGATGGGAATGCATATAAAAACCAGTAAGCAGACCTTTTTAAGTGAGAAATGTTATTTCTTTTGTATCATAGTGCTTCAAAATAGCAATTAACTGAAGGCGGTGGACCTCTTGCCTACCATGAATCAGGCTGTGGGTTTATGGGGGAAAGAATACGTCAAAAGTGGCCAGCCCACAAAGGGCCCACTTTGTAAACCTGGCTGTTATAGAACTCACTCCTTAGACCGGGCTAGCCTCAGCTCAGAGTTCCTTCTGCCTGCTTCTGCCTCGTGAGTGCAAATTCAGAATGTTCCACAATCCAAAACTTTTTGTACCTCAACCTGACGTAGAATACTCTATAGCACAAAATTTTGTTTCCTGCCCAAATTTACTTTTAAAATATTATACGCCATTGCCTTTAGTCTATATGTATACGATTTAAACAAAATGTAAATGAATTTTGTGTTAAATATGCAAATATTTCAAAATCCAAAATTAAGCTGAAATCCAAAAAACATCTAATTCTAAGCCTTTAAGAAAAGGGATGTGCAGCCGACAGGTGTGTTTGTTGGTTGGTTCTAGTTCAGGGTCCCAAGCACGATATGAACATGCCTCAGGGGCAGTTAGGTGGCTCAGGGGTGAAGGTGCTTGCCAAGCAAGCCTGACAAACACGAGTTGAATCTCCAAAACCCACATAAAAAGGCAGATGCAGCTGCTTGCATCTCTGATCTCAGTACTCCTCCATAAAGAGGTGAGGTGAGTGGAACCCACCGGAAGCTCACATACTCAGCCAGGTAGAAACAAGGGTAAATGGAGACCACGCTTTTGTTTCCAGACTCCCAGACCTGAATAATCACACAGAAACTATGCTAATTACAACACTGTAATTAATAAATTAGCTCAGGGTTCTTATTAACTAACTCTTAGGTTTTTAGGGTTTTTTTTTTTTTTTGGATTTTTGAGACAGCGTTTCTCTGTAGTTTTGGAAACTGTCCTGGAAATCTTACATATTAAATCAATCCATTTCTATTATTTTATGTTTTACCGTGAGGATCATGGTTTGTTAACTCTTGCTTCTTAGGTGGCTACATGGCATCTCTCTCTCTCTCTCTCTCTCTCTCTCTCTCTCTCTCTCTCTCTCTCTCTCCTGATTTTCCCACCTGGTTTAACTCTGCTAAGCCATTGGCCAAAACAGCTTTATTCATTAACCAATAAAAGCATCACATATACAGAAGGCCATCCCAAATCAAACAAGAGAGGCCCTGCCTCAAAGAAAGACAAAAGAAGAGAACCATTGGCTGAAAGGTGTCCCCCGACTTCCACACGGGTGCCATGTCATATACATGCTGCCTCGCAAAATAATCATTACGAACACACTATCACTGAGCTACATCTCTAGGCTTGCTTTTCCACTTATTTTTCCCAACTTAGAAAATAATGGCTTAGAGAGGAAAAGGAAACCTTGTCTAGGACCCCAGTCATGACGAACTGACTCCAATCTCTTTATCCTCAGTGCTTCTCTGGCATCTAACAACTGCATAGGGCCACCTAAATCCCTGTCGCTTCCTAATGCGTTGGCACAACTGGGAGTCAGGCGTGAAGGCAAGAATCCTCTGCTCTCAGCAGATGAGGACGTCAGCACAGACCCCAAAGAGTGTTCGTTTGTCTGAGGTCAAAGTCAAAGCAAGAATTCAGGCTCCTCACGCCTTTAATCCCAGCACTCGGGAGGCAGAGGCAGGCGGATCTCTGTGAGTTCGAGACCAGCCTGGTCTACAGAGCTAGTTCCAGGACAGGCTC
>NC_022022.1:47556631-47566055 GCF_000317375.1 Microtus ochrogaster | reverse complement strand
ACAGCCCCTACCCCTCAGAGGACTTGCAGTACTAGGACAGGCTCCAAAACCACAGAGAAACCCTGTCTCGAAAAAAAAAAAAAAAAAAAAAAAAAAAAAAAAAGAATTCAGGCTCCAGTGGCTTTTGTCTAACCCACAGTGGTGTTAATGTAAATCCAGTCTCCAATCAAAAGCTTCTCTCAATCAAAGACTGCATTTTTACTGTGTGGAACTAAATAGTTTGTGTAGTAAATTATTCACTTCCTAAAAGGAGAAAGACAGATTCCAAAAGGAATTACTTCTAAGTGGCTCTAAAAGTCGTACACACCAGTTACTTTAACAAATACCAAAATATCTGCAAAGCATGATCGCTCAATTGAATTATAGTAATTGAGGAGTTTTTTTTTAATGTTGCTTCTGGTAATTTTAAACTATTTACATTCATTTCTTCATACTATAAAAATAGGCATTCCAGAATCTCTTGCCTAGTATTTTTTCTCAATATAACATACATAACAAATCTCTAGTATTGTTTTATTTTTTTGTTTATTTATTATTTTTATTGAGTTATATATTTTTCTCTGCTTCCCTCCCTTCCCCTTCTATCTTCTCCCATGGTCTCCATGCTCCCAATTTACTCAGGAGATCTTGTCTTTTTCTCCTAGTATTGCTTTAAACAATGCATCATCGTATATAAAAGTCCTTAATACCTGCAGTCACTAGAAACAGTTTCACGGCTTAGAGAAGATACAAATTTGGCAACAAGACAGACATTTAGCAACATGATACTGTATGCTTTATTTAGACCTTCGTGGGGATATTGTAGTAAGCCCTGCCTCGAACAGGGTAGAACTTTCTATAAATGATTCACTTCTAAATCAGCTGCCCCAGGTCAGCAGTGGCAAGTCTTGAATAAGCACTGAGACACTTTTTGTGATCCTTCGCCCACACAACACAAGTGCTTTTCCCCAGTGTTTCTCATGACTAAAATAGGAAGACAAAAGGATTCTATCCAAAAAATGAAAGCCAAATCCATATTTTTAGATCACCACTGACTTCCCGGAATAACCAAGGAACATATTTTTCTGCTGTGAAGTCTAATCAGGGAAGCTGTGTGTCTAAGAAAATCAGAATCACAAGGCAGCTCTTGAGACACAAGAGAAGGTTACAAGGGCATGGGTTTCAATCTTGCCTGTGTGAACATGGCCCAGACACTCACCCAACAAGTGAGACATCGCCCTCTCCACAATATCCCTGCAATGAGACGAGGCAATTGAGTTTATCCTACCCGAGTAACGTAAGGTACTTGCCAATCTTAAGACATCGTAAATCATAAATGCTGCAATGCTTCCAGCTCTCCTAACACTTCCCTTCCATGAAGGTTCCTGCTCCTTGATACGAAAGATGAAGGAAAACCCAGGCAGGCAAGGAGACTGGGTCAACATCCTGACATTGTGCACATTGATGTGCTATGTGAACTGAACTCTAGGTACATCAGCCAGTCTGCACACAAGGTTGTAAAGGAGCCATTAGACATTAAGAGAATCTTTAACCTAAATATCCCACCTTGTTTGGCAAAATGCTCATGAAGAACTGCGGTAAGTCCTTCAGGGAGTCTGACCCATAGCACTCAGAAGAAAATCTAAAGAGCAGGTGACATTTTAAAACCACCTAAACGGGCACTGGAGAGAAGACCTAGCAGTTAGACTTGCTGAGTTTAGGACTGGAGGTCAGCTCCCAGCACCCATGTCAGGGAGCTTACAACCACCTCTAATTCCAGCTCCAGGGATCCAGTGCCTCCTTCTGGCCTCTGTGGGTTCTCGTATGCAGGTGTACACACACACACACACACACACACACACACACACACACACACACACACACACATTAAAATAAGACCAGAATGAGGCAAGCAGACATTAAAGTAGAGCGATGAAAGAAGATGGTCTATTGCTACAGTCTAGAACAGAAATTCTGACGAAAAGCTGCACTGGGGTAAGAGCACACTAGAGAAACTATCAGAAAGAAAGGGCAGAGGGAAGGGTACATAAATATTCTTTCCGGAACAAGACATTTGAAAACTGTTAGGAAAAGGTTCTTTTGGGCTCCCTAGATGAGGCAAATAAAGAATTTGGGAGAAGAGGGTGAACAAGAACTTTAATCTTCATTAGGAGGTTGGAAAATGTAAGAAACCAACGGGTAGAGTGGGGGGAGTGGCTAAATACACAAGTGTGGTTTCCCTTATTGCATGTATGTGTGAGGTTCCGGATGAGCGAGAGATGCTAGGTTGGCCCTCTCCTCGCTCCAGGGATAGAGACGATCCAGAGATAGAGATCCGTAGAACCAAAGATTGGGTGGACGGAAGTCTGTGGACAAGTAGGTCACAGGCTTAAGAGCTCTCTTCTGGGAGTTGCCTATGCTTGCCCCTCCCCCCACCACCGCTTCCTACCCAGTTCCCACCCACCACACAGCCTCTTCCCACCCTCTGCTTGCCTGCGCCATTTCTACTCTGCCTATGAGATTCCTAGTACTGGGACAGGCAGAGAATTCGGAGAAGGAGAGAGGACCTAGCAGGGTTAGAAGTCTTCCCTAAAGGCTGGCAGGCTACTACAGGGCTCCAGGCTCAACTCCCAAGAATGTGTTGCCTGCCACACCAGAGCCAGGACAAAGAGTACCAGGCGCCTGGCTCCAGGCTAGGTACTGGCTTTGTGACTGTGCTACCTGCTTCTATTTTTATGCACACACATACTCCCCTCCTCCAGCCCTCCTCAGATGCCTGTGATGTATAACCCTCCTCACGGCTTGGGGGAGAGAGGGGGGCAGCAAACAGTGGGAAAACTTCTTCACCTCCTGGCTTCCTTTGCCCTCAGGCAATTTGGTTATCATTCAGTTAACTTCTGGTCCCAGGTTATCCTTTGTCTCAAAGCAATATGAGTAGCACTGCCTTTGCTCTCTGGATTATTCAGCTGTGGGATGTACTTGTATGGTCTCCCTGTTCGTGTTTCCTTTCCTCTGCAGAAGACTAACAGGCATGACCCTGTGTGAGCACACTGAGATTAAGAAATGTGTGCAAAGAAAATTCTGGTAAGTGGCTCAGTGGGAAAAGCTCTTGCAGTATGAAACTAATGGCTTGAGTCTGGTCCTCAGAGCCCTTGTAAAAAGGACAGATTTGGTGGTGGGCATCTGAAATCTCAGCATCCAACAGCAAAAGGAGACGCAGAGACAGGAGAGTCTCCAAAGACCAAACAGCTTGGGATACCAAGTATGGAAGGAAGAGTAAGGGAAACCCCCTCCTTGACAAAGTGAAGGCACGGAAGCCATCTCCTGAACATTGTCCTCTGGCATGCACTTCCCATGACACTCGAGTGTCTGAAAAGGAACAGGTAGACAGCAGACAGACAGACGCACACCACCACCACCACCACCACCACCACCACCACCACCACCACCACCACCACAGACAACAACAACAACAATAATAATAGTAACTTCTAATTAAAAATAAAGGAAAAACTTATGTCAGGAGCTGGGCAGAGGCTGTTCTTGAATGCTCTGCCACAGATAACCAACCCCACCCCTGTCTGGGCTTCTCGGGCCGTGATATGAACATAATTACCAAGATTCTAGAAGACTTACTGTGGAAAGAGCCCAAAATTAGCTTAAGCTGCTGAACATGGATACATGTTTAATAGAATGTTTGATAGATTAGCAGAATTATAAGCTAAGAAACACCCCATCACAGTATTGTCTATGCTTAGCAATAATACACAGAGAAACACCCTCCCAAAACCCACCTCCCCATCTGATCTCAAAGCCTGTGCTTTCTGTCGCCCCACGCTGATGCCCCACCTGTCTAGAACACTGGAAACCTGTTCAGAGCTGCGGCAATCTGTGACACTCAGAGACAGTGTGACAGCATGCTCTTCTCTGCAAACGATATTCCTGTAAGGGCTGGGCCTGTGGTTCAGGGCTTGCCTGGCATGTGCCAACCCCTGGCTACCTATTTCCAGCATCTAGAGAAAAGCCAAAACATTGCATACGATTGATTCTAAAAGCCTAAGCCCAGCAATGGTCTCCTCCTGTCCTCCCGGTGGAGAACAGCACCTGGAGAACAGCACCTGGAGAACAGCACCTGGAGAAGCCGAGAGTCAAACGGCTTTGGGCAGAGGTGGGTGGCACCAACCTCTAAGAAAATAAGTGAAACCTGCTAGAGCTCCTGGTTGCCACGATAAGCGTGTGATGCTGGCATTTGCAGGAGGTTTGGAAGGGCTCGGAGATGCCACATGAACCGCCTGGCTTGGTGAAGAAGTGGGTAACATTCCAAATAAGTTTCAAGTGTCCTAGTAGATATTCGCGCTGAGAAGGTGGGGAACACATTCACTTAAGCCCAGGCTCTAATTCTGTGTCACAAGGGAAAGTAAGAACTCTTGGTTCTGAGTTCTCTTGGACCACAGTGACTATGCAAATCAAAGACCCATTTGCTTCATGCAAATGCTCACCAAGAATCGTTCGTTTGAGAAAATGAAGTCACTAACAGAACCCTACCCATATTATTTACTTTTTAACAAGTATTTCAGTCAGCTCCTGGTGGTGTTCTTTTGCAATAATTTTGACCGTTCACAAATATTACTTGGCCCTTCTCTACTTTAAATTTTCATAGAAGGAGGCTAGAGCAATGGTTTAGAAGCTAAAAGCATTGGCTGCTCTTCCAGATTCTCAGCATCCATGTGGCAGCTCACAACTGCCTGTAACTCCATTGCAAGAGACTCTCAGCCTTCTTCTGATCTCTTTGAGTGCCAGATGCACACACAGTGCACAGGCATACATGCAGACAAAACACCAATAAACATAAAACTAAATTTTATATATATATCATGGGCCAGCAAAATGGTTCAGCAGGTAAGGGCACTTGCCATACAAGGCCTGGGTTCAGCCCCTGGAATACGCAGTGGAAAGAGAATCAGCTCCTGAGAGTTCTCCTCTGAGCTTCATCCACACACACACCACAACCCCATAGTCAATTTAAAAGGTTTAAAAGGTTTAAATGTTGCATATGAAGACAAAGAAAGCTGAGCATGGTGGTCCATACCTGTAATCCCAGCATTTGGGAGGTTCACACTGAATTACCACAGGCTCATCCCAGTACTTTAGAGCCAGAGCCAGGCAGATATTTGTGAGTTTAAGGCCAGCCTGGTCTACCTAGTGGGTTACAGAACAGCCAGAACTACATAGAGAGATCCTGTCTATTAAAAAAGAAGAATCATTATATAAAGGAAAGAGAGAGCACCGGCTTTGAAGGAAGGCACTCAGGAGGAGGATGGTGATTTTGAGACCAGTTTGGGCTACATAGAGATTTCTAGGCAAGCCAGACTACATAACAAGACATTGTGTTGTTTGGAGAGAAAAGGAAAAGAGGGTGAACTTTGGATTTAGACAGACACATGGGATCAAAACATTGTTCTGCAAATGGATGGATCTACAAAATATCATATTGGGTGAGGTAACCCAGACCCAGAAAGAAAAATATCATATGTACTTACTCATAAGTGGCTTTTAGACATAAAGCAAAGAAAGACCAGCCAACAATTCATAATCCCAGAGAACCTAGACAACAAAGAGGACCCTAAGAGAGAGCCATTCAAGGAGCTAATCTACATGGAAAGTAGAAAAAGACAAGATCTCCTGAGTAAATTGGAAGTATGGGGACCATGGAAGAGGATAGAAGGGGAGGGGAGAGAAAAGGAGGGGAAAACAATTAAAAAATACTATTCCTAACATAGCTCACTTTTTTTCTAAACAAAAAGGCAAAACTTAAACTTGAACATATTGTATATAGTAAGAACAATTATCAAATAAAAAATGTGTTCCAAATGTAAAAAATTTACTAGTCTGAATCTTACTTTCCTCATAAAGGAATAAAAAGAAAAAAACAAAACATTGCCCTGTCCTGTCTTGCACACTTCATGTGTGCTGTGAGTGCCAGTTGCCTCCACTGTGAATCACGGCAATTGCTAGAGGTTCTGGAAGGAATCATCACATTAGATCAGAGGGCTTGTATTAACTCAACAGCAGTCATGTGCTTCCTGTTGCTTAGTGTGTGCATCCCACCCCCATTTACACAGACAGAAAAATCAAGCTTGGAAGTGGGAAATACAAAAAAAAAAAATACAGGCAGAGAATCAAGTAACAGGGTTGGGGAACATCCTAACTACAACCACCCTAACTACAACCAGAACGTGAACCAATGTCCAGATGAGGAGAATCTGGGGAGGCTGAATCAGAATTGGCCCTGGATCAGGAAGGAAAAAGCTCTAACACAGACCAAACGGCCACCACTGCATGAAAGTGACACACTGATGTGTGTATCATTGTAACAATGATACAGAATCGCCATCTCCTTAGCTCTGACACTATGTATCCCTCCAAGGCCACTTCAACACTGTAACCAAGGAACCTGTTACTTTTTACAAACTATTCTGTGGATCCTGGGTGTCAGCCACCAAATGAAAACATTTGGGCCTGTTGCTCTACAAGCACTCTGTCTCCAGGGACATTTTTATACACACAACAATGATGTTTTCTCAATGCTTGAGTTCTTAGCCTGCCCAGCCACTAACAGAGGGTCAGACTGAACATCCTGCCACTAACAAGCTCTAAATCCCTTCCAGAAAACGGCAGGACCTTGCAGGCCATTAATAGAGAAGTGCAGGTTAGTAGTTAGGCACCTATTACAATCAAACTTATAGTCCTGTTACTGTTATGTTTTCAAGGTCAAGCAGAGATATATTTTAGATAGACAGGTTGTCTTCAAACACTTCAGAGATCTACAGAATATGGCATTTAAGATGTTTTAATAACATGATGTTTTTTGAGAATGAGACACGGCTGACCAGGCAGCACCAATCTTCAGGACCTTGCTGGTGTCAGCCAAGTCCAAGCTTTGACTTCCAGCTATACATACACTCATACACTTGTATCCTAACCCAGAAAAGCCACCTTGTTATTCTTAAAATATTTTTAAGATGTTTGCAGCACAGCTGCGAGACGGGTCCCCAGGGCAGGCTGGCAGAGCCGCCATGCTACAAGTGGCTACAGTTTCCCATCAGCGTGGGGGGGGGGGGGTGTAACAGACACATAAACACAAGATAGGCATAAAGGTAAAATATTTATTACAGGAGAGAGGGAGAGAGAGAGAGAGGAGAGAGAGAGGAGATAAAAGGAGAAAAAGACATAAAAGGAGAGAGAGAGAGACAGAGAGAACGGGTGTGCACACCAAGGAAGCAGAAAATGGAAGGGGCAAGATGGCTTTGGGCAGGTCAGAGGTAATGGGAGTGGGCGTGGCTTGTCCCTTAAAGCGACAGGAAAGCACAACACACCTCTTCTCTGCCTTTCTCCTGTCTAGCTCAGCAAGCATCTAGCTCAAAGGTATTTGTTAATTAGTTACTCCTCTCTGAATAATTAGTTTCAAGGAGCACCCTTGGCTTTCTCCTCAGGAGACAAGAGAGTGCAAGAGCCTTCCAGAAGACACACAGATTTCTTAGCAATCATTAAAATTTGGCTCCTCCTTGATGACACAAATAGCAGTTGTTGGCCCCTGGGACACCGTGAGTTCCCAGGGGCTTCACCTCCCAGGCCTTTGTCTCTTTCTCAGATATTCTCCTCTCCTGCCACTCACTACCAACGGGGCAGAGCAGGGGTTCAATGTGCTTCTAATCAGCCTCCTTGTTAATGTCGGGGGAGAGTGGCACCACACCATGTAGCACAATTAAAACACACAGAGAGGAATTGGGGCTCAACCTGAAGATCAGAAAAGTGTGGAGGCCCAAAGAGGCCAAAGGTCAGAGAGTTTGGGAGTTTCTAATCCCTTCAAGGTTACTGTGCTTCCCCCCCCCCCCCCCTCAGACAAAAGTCCCACCTAGTTGTTAATCAGAGAGTTTTGCTAGCTCAAGGTTATGGTCAACAGGTGTGGCTAGTTGCCCGACCACGAGCTCCTGGAATTGGGAAGTAGTTTGTTTCTACTTAAAACAAAAGTCTAAGGATCCAACTAAATTCCAGTTCCCTTTAAGGAAATAACTTGGGATTTCACCCAGGGAGTGGTTGCCCACAGAGTGTTTGGTCTTAGGCCTGAGTCGTGTTTGAGCGTGCGTGTGTTTGCACGCTCGTGCTCCTACTCGCAAACGAACTGAAACACCTGGAGGACAGATGGAGGTCAGAGGACAATCTCAGAGGTCAGTCCTCCCTTGTTTGAGGCAGGGTCTTTCATTCGCTGTTCACTGCTGTCTTCACCAGGACAACCGGCCCTAAAGTCTGCAGGGATTTTCCTCTTCTTTCTGTCTTTCCAAGGGAGCACTGGGATTACAGACTCGCTCCACAGCTCTGGAAATCTGAAGTCAGGTCCTCACAGAGCAGGTGCTGTACCTACGGTGCCATCTCCCAGCCCTAGAAAAAAACCTATTAGCCACTTGGGCTAGGATAGTTCATCTAGGACAGCAGCCCAGAGAGACACGGGCACACAGACTAAATGCCCGAGATTATCCGAGTGTCTCTATCTCTGGCATAACACACCTACCGCCTACTTCAGACAGCTGAAGTGATGAGCAGAAGTGAGGGGCCCGCCATCCCATCAGCTCCTTCCGGCTAGTCTGCTCAGCTCAAGAGCATACACTCATCTCTGAACTTCTTTTTGTTCTTTGCCTTTTATTGGTGTATTTGCGTGTGTGTGCACATATGAGCACGTACCACAGCGGGAACGTGGCGGTCAGAGAACAACTTGCTGCAGCAAACAGTTCTATCCAGAGTTCGGACCCCAGGTACGGAACTCAGGCGGCCAGGCCTGGCCACAGGCGCCTTTACCCACTGAGCCGTCTCAGCAGCCCTCCCCTTTTCTTCTCAAAATGAGTCATTTTCCTGACGTTTTCACATGGCAACGAAACTTAGCCTCAAAGGGGAACACTAAGCACACAGAGTGTTTGTTGACACATTCCTAAGTTCTCAGACAACACAGCACAAATCCAGCCATACCAGCAAACCAAACATTATTTATGAAGGAAACAGAGCAAATGCATGGTTGATTGAGCTCTACCTGTAGAACACGAGTCAGGCATTTCTGCAGCTTCCTGGCCTGGAGAATAAAGCCACACACTCCCTCGGAGCCGCCAGTCCCACCGCCGTCTAACCGTCAACTTCGCCTCACCGTACCCACCGTGTATGTTTATTTAACGAAGGTTAACGGAGCACCTGTTATCTGGGGACTTAAGAAACTAGATTTTTTTTTTATGAAGAATATTTTTTTTATTTATTTTTTTTAAAGATTTTTTTTTTATTGAGAAAAAAAAATTTCCGCTTCCTCCCACCCTTCCCCCACTCCTCTCCCCCTCCCTCTCTAGTCTGAAGAGCAGTCAGGGTTCCCTGCCCTATGGAAAGTCCAAAGTCCTCCCCCCTCCAT
>NC_022022.1:47552436-47555806 GCF_000317375.1 Microtus ochrogaster | reverse complement strand
GGGTCTGGGTTACCTCACTCAGGATAGTATTTTCTATTTCCATCCATTTGCATGCAAAATTTGAGAAGTCATTGTTTTTTACTGCTGAGTAGTACAAGAAACTAGATTTTTTTAAACAGCCCTGCTCTCAGGAAGAGAGAGAGAAGTCGCTGAATGTAACTCACGGTGCTGATGCCTTGGGGTGCAGCGTGCACTTGTTGCTTTCAAAATGGGTAGGCATAGGAAACGTTCCTTGGCAGAGCGTGGATAGAATGCTCCAAGATTACTAAGCGTGGGGTTGGAGACGTGACTCAGTTGACTAACATGCACAACACCTTGGATTCGCTCCTCAACGTCACATAGCCTGAGCACAGTGGAACACACCTGTAACCTGGCACTCGGGAGGTGGGGGCAAGATGATCAGAAGTTCAAGACCATCCTCGCCTACATGCACTGTAAGACCAGCCTGGGATACGTGAGCTCTGAACTAAAAAGTCTGAAATGTAAAGCAAAGCATATGACGGGAGCAGGAACCGCAGGGGAAGATGCAGGAGGTAGTGGGAAGCTACCTTGCTTGGTGGAAGGTACTTAGAAGCAATCAGAAGCCCTGAAGATTGAAAATAACAAAGACTCAGAGTATTAGAACAGAAAATGGGTGGAGTGAGGGAAACCAAACTCAGGGTGTCTCTTTAGTACACACACATCACTGATCCAGCAGTGACAACCATCAGTAACGCCTGTCCAAAGACCACCAGGGATTCTGCCCCAGGGTTCATTCCTATGTATGATAAACTATAAACGAGACACTTCCAAGGGGAGTTTTAGGGTCTTGGGCTAGAAGATCTGGAGGGATAGCTCAGGCACTTGCCTTGCAAGTGTGAAGGCCTGAGTTCGGTTCATGTTTTAATAACCCACACTTTAAACTGGGGTGGGAGGGTGGTGCTGGAGAGATGGCTCAATGGTTAAGAGCTCTCCCTTCTCTTGAAAAGGACTGATCACTGTCACCCACAGGTTGCAGCTCACAGCAACCTGCAACTCCAGTTCCACAGGTTCTAACGCCCTCTTTTGGCCTCCACGCGCATCTGCACGCACATGGTGCACATAAATAAACAAAATTAAAAACTATACATGGTGCTGTGCACTTGTAAACCCCAGTGCAAGGGCAATATAGGCAGGTGAGTCTTGGGGCTCAATCACATCCAATATGCTGGGCTCCAAGTTAGTAAGAGATCCCATCTCAGGAACTGGAATGGACAAGACCTGAGGACTGTCACCCAAGGCAAGCATGTGCCTCCATTCCCAGCCCATTTGTAGTTTTTGTCTTCTTGCCTCTCACGTCGACAAAATAAAATAAAGGTGCTTAACATGGAAAAGAAGAAGATGGTGAGCCTGAAGTACATGTAGTGGCAGAGAAAGAGAGACCCTTCCTCAATAAGGTGGAGGTGAGAACAGGCTCCAGAGATGGGAACAAAGGCCATGGGAAGAACAGGCTGTTTTCCCTTTAACATTAGTAATGACACATTTGGAAACGGAGAGCTTTAAATTTTAAAATCACGTTGTGGTTTGGGCCTGACATGAAGACACATGTCCATGGTCCTAGCTACCTGACAGACAGAACTGACTGAAGCCAGGAGTTAGTGAGTCTGTGCAACAGAGTGAGACCTCCATCTCAACGGGCAATGACGCTGCCTTGTTGTTTATGTGTATGTCAAGAGAGAACCAACCCCTAGATGGGTCACTCACTCATTTGATGAGCTACTGGGCATCTAACTATACAAACCAATAAAGGTTGCCTCTTTCTAAGCCGAAATGTTGCCAAACCTGAAACTTTTTAAGTATCAACATGGCACAGGTATAAAATTCTACCAATTTCACACCTGAAATTGGTACACAGATAAAATCTGGGCATACATTCAGAGTGGTGTATAAAATTACATTAGTGCTATGTATAAGGTGAATACAAAGCATAAAATTAATTTTGCTGTGTGTTATAAAGTATATAAAAAAAACAGAAGTTAATTTTCTGTTTAGACTTAGGTTCTTTCCCCAAGACATTCCATTATGCATATGCAAATATTAAAAAATATTTTTTAAAAGTCTGAAATGGTGTGGGATACCCTTCTGTATGCTGTGAATATGTCTTATTACCATTGGTTAATAAAGAAGCGGATTTGGCCAATAGCCAGGCAGAATAGAGCAGGTAGGGAAATCCAAACAGAAAGATAGGGAGAAAGAAGGCGGAGTCAGGGAAATGCCAACAACTGCTGGAGAAGCAAGATGTGAGGTGACAAGTCATGAGCCTCATGGCAAAATATAGAATAGAAATGAGTTAATTTAAGTTGTAAGAGCTAGCTAATAATAAGCCTGAGCTTGTAGACCAAACAGTTTGTAATTAACATTAAGCCTGAGAGTGGTTATTCAGGAACTGGTGGGCAGGAGAGAAGCCTCCAGTTACACTGAAACACCCTGGTCACAAGCACTTTGGGTAAGGGAGATCACTGAGCAGTATAATCAAGACCATGGAAATAATTCCTGAACCATGTAAAGAAAGTGAGTCTGAGGTTCTGGTTTCTGGATATACAAACTTCTAACCACATTCGAGCACATGACTTGCTCCTGCGTCTTTCCTCATGATAAGAATTTAGAGCCGGGTGGTGGTGGCGCACGCCTTTAATCCCAGCACTCGGGAGGCAGAGGCAGGAGGATCTCTGTGAGGTTGAGACGAGCCTGGTCTACAAGAGCTAGTTCCAGGACAGGCTCCAAAACCACAGAGAAACCCTGTCTCGAAAAACAAAAAAAAAACAAAAAAAAGAATTTAGAACACTTAACAGCCACCACCTACTTGCTGAACAGAGTTACAGTAGTTAAATATTCAAAACGCCTCTTCAACAAAATGTATAACTACCACGCTCAGGAGCTACAGCCACAATGACTCAGCATCTTTATGTAACCCTAATATTTTTAAATACTTTCAGGATTGGGGAAATGGCTGAGTGGTTAAGATGCTTGTACAAGCCTGAGGACCTGAGTTCAAATTAATGCACACGTAAAAAGTTGAGTATAGCTATGCATGCCTATGAGCCCAATGTTGTGGGACAAAGGAGGAAAATCCCACTGGCCAGTCAGCCTCGGTGCAGAGGAGATGGTCAGATTCAGTGAGTGTCCGATTCTGCTCTGCCTTCTATATTCGAACATGTGCACACCTCATGTGCATGAGCCAAACATGCATACATATGCCACACACATCTACACACACATACCACAGACACACACTATACCACAAACACCTATACACACACATACCACACACACACCATACCACACACACACACCACATACAAACACCATACCACACACACACACCATACCACATACACACACTATACCACAA
>NC_022022.1:47550538-47552277 GCF_000317375.1 Microtus ochrogaster | reverse complement strand
CACACACCATACCACACACACACCACATACAAACACCATACCACACACACACACCATACCACACACACACACTATACCACAAACACCTATACACACACATACCACACACACACCATACCACACACACACCATACCACATATACACACTATACCATATACAAACACCATACCACACACACACACCATACCACATACACATACTATACCACATACATCTATACACACAAATACCACACACACACATACCGCCCACATGCACAAACACACACACACAGCCCATTCTCCAACAGACGTATGCACACACAGAAAATGAAAAGTATCATTTGACTTTCTGAAGAGATATCCTTCATGTGTGTGATGAGTTAACCAGCCTTTTAGAGTCAATTACTTACTTTTTTTTCTTTCTTTCTTTCTCTTTCTTTTTACTGAATTGCTCATTTAGTTGTTGGGGGGGGGAAGCATCAGCAAGAGGCTTTTTGCATAATTGGCCATCTGTTTCTATGTAGTGATCACAATCGTCTGCACCCAGCCAACATCAGTAACAAATACAAATCAGTTCACAGGCTTCCTTCCCTTCCTCCTCCAGGGGCCACGAGACAGTCAACACCACAACAGTCAGCTCACAGCAGCGGCCACGAGACAGCCGAGATAGCCGATGCCTACAGCAGTCAGCTCACAGCAGCGGCCACGAGACAGCCGAGATAGCCGATGCCTACAGCAGTCAGCTCACAGCAGCGGCCACGAGACAGCCGACACCCACAACAGTCAGCTCACAGCAGCGCCTTCTTGGTTTTGCATATGTTTGCTGTGCGCCATGACGAGTTCCGTAGAGATGATTTCATTCAAAAATATCATGTGCTAGCCGGGCGGTGGTGGCGCACGCCTTTAATCCCGGCACTTGGGAGGCAGAGGCAGGAAGATCTCTGTGAGTTCGAGAACAGCCTGGTCTACAAAAGCTAGTTCCAGGACAGGCCCCAAAGCCACAGAGAAACCCTGTCTCGAAAAACCAAAAAAAAAAAAAGAAAAAAAAATATCATGTGCTTTGACTGTGTTCACTCCTCATACACTCCCTATCCTGTAAGGACTCTTCCTTTTCCCACAGCCTTGTGTCTACTTTCATGACATATACATGTTATTATGTATGTACACATACATCTTATATAATCTAGCATATATATATATATACATTCATATATATGTGAAAATCTGCAATGTTTGTCTGAGTCTGGCTTCTTTCACTCAATACGTTTATCTACAATTGCTCTGTTTTCCTTCAAATGACATAATTGCATTCTTCTTTATAGTTGAATAAAGCTCCATTAAGTGTGTGTAATACATGCATACATGCACACACATACATATATAATTTCCTCTGTCCAGCCATCATCTGACAGACATCTAAGCTGCTGTCATAGCTCAGCTACTAGGAACAGTACAACAAGACACACGGCTGTGTAGGTCCCTCTGCGGCACGCTGATGAAAAGTCCTTTTGAGCAATTACCCAGAAGTGGGACAGTTCGATTCTACCGCATTCCAGCTTTGGCTTTTGTAATATTTACTCTAATTTCCTAGTAGCTGCACTAGCTTACACTCCCACCAGCCACACATAGCGTTGCTGCTCTCCTTCCACCCCCTGCCCAGTGCTTGGTTTTGTTATTATTATTATTATTATTTTTTTTTTTGGTTTTTCGAGACAGGGTTTCTCTGTGGCTTTGGAGCCTGTCCTGGAACTAGCTCT
>NC_022022.1:47532310-47550438 GCF_000317375.1 Microtus ochrogaster | reverse complement strand
TGTAGACCAGGCTGGTCTCGAACTCACAGAGATCCGCCTGCCTCTGCCTCCCGAGTGCTGGGATTAAAGGCGTGCACCACCACCGCCGGGCGGTTTTGTTATTATTGTAGTTGCTGTAATTGTGTGTGTGTGTGTCTGTGTGTGTGTGCGTGATAAAGAGACTGCCTGTCCCAGATGACACATGTGTAAGTCAGAGGGTATTTTGCGGAGTTGATTTTTCCCCCTTGATATGGTTCCAAGTCACTAAGTTCGTAAGGCAAGGGTTTACCACTAAGCCAAATGGCCAACCCTGCTATTTGTTTTCTTAATGAGAACAATTCTGAATTTGGTCATTGATCTCAATGGTGTTTTGACTTGCATTTTCCTAACGACTAATACAACATCTTTTGGGTACAAGGGCAACAAGTATCTTTGTGTCTGAGTTGAAAAACTGTTTGCTTAAAAGGTTTTCCTTGGCTGGAGATATGGCACAGTGGTTAAGAGTACTGGCTGTCCTTGCAGAAGACCCAGGTTCAAATCCCAGCAGCTTTATGGGGGCTCACAGCCATCCGTAACTATAGCCCCAGGAGATCTGATGCTCCTTCTGGGCTCCAAGGGCACTGCATACATACATACATACATACATACATACATACATACATACATACATACATGTAGGCTCACATCCATACACACAAAAATTTAAGAAATAAACATTTGATTTTAATTTTTAGGCATGGTGACATACGCATTTAATCCCAGCACTCAGGAGGCATAGACAGGCGGATCTCTGTGAGTTCAAGGCCAGCCTGGTCTACCTGCGGAATTGCAGATCAACCAGGGCTACATAATGAAACCCTGTCTTAAAAAAACAGTTTTCCTGGATTTGTATTTAGAATTTGAGTGCAATTACTAAGAACTTCCCAGCTTCTATGTAAACAATTGGAACCAGGAAACTGAAATCAAGTCTTGGCTCCTGTGAGCCTACAGATTCTGGGAAAGCTGCTTAACTTCTCAGAGGTGCACTCGGTCCAACTAGAAAGTGAGACAAAACCCAGTGAGGGCAGAGTGGCCACGCCGCCCACTGCATGCCTGGCACAGCTGAGCACATAGGAGTGTCTGGAAGCTTGCCTGCATCTGCCTCACCCGACCTCAGACTCCCTCCTCCTCCCAGGAAGGAGCGTAGCTCTTGGTCCAGTGCCACTCCTGTCCCTGTGCCACTTATCTGGAGTCAGGAGGCTTCTGAGTTCACTGTCTATGCCATTCTCTGAAGCGTCATAGTATACACTAACATCTCGAAAAGCAAGAGCACAGCACCATTTTCCTTGTTGGAGAACAGGGTAGGGAATGGAATCTCTGTGGTGTGCTTTTTGCTGTTGCTGTTTGTGGGTGTTTTTGTTTTTTTTTGTTGTTGTTTTTGTTCAGTTTGTTCAGTTTTTGTTTTGTTTTGTTTTTCAAGACAGGGCGTCTCTGTGTAGTCCTAGAAGTGCCGGAACTTGCTGAGTCAAGGAGAATGGCCTTGAACTCACAAAGACCTGCCTGCCTCTGCCTCCCCAGTGTAGGTGGTTAAAGGCATGGGCCACCACCTCCCAGCTTTTGCTTTGTTTATTGAGACAGGATCTTGCCATGTATGTAGTGCAAACTGGCTTCAGACTTGCTCTGTAGCCCAGGCTGGCCTCAAACTTGTGATCCTTGAGCCTCTTAATGTACATTTGAAGGTTTTTGGTTTTGTTTTTAGTTTCCTTAGTACAGAGAGTGTGTGCAACATGCATGACGGCCACAGAACCGTGTGATGTGATCTTGATTTCATTAAGCAACTTCAGTTTCAGCGTCAGCTACTGGGGTATTTACACTAGACAATGGCGAACAAATAAATGTATTATTCAACAATTTCACACATGTGTATAATGCAATCTGGTCAAACTCTCCTCCCACGCTCTCTTATCCCTCCTCTTAACTCCTGCCAAGCCCCGCCTCTTGCCAGCAAGTCCCCCTCCCACTTTCATATTGCTTTGAGTTTAGCTAGAGCAGCCTGCATGAGCATGGGTGTGGCACTGTCCACTGGAGTATGGGTGACTCCAAGCATCTACACCACCGAAGACAGGACTCTCTCTCTCCAGGAGTCCTCCCCAGACAATTGCTTCCCAGGAAGAAGAAGGTGACCAATACTCTGTGCTGCGTATTGTTATTACTCTCATTATGCATGGCTGAGTTTTTTTTTTCACTGTTTTTTTGGGGCGGGGGTGGGGAGTGGCCACTGTACCACAGTCCAAGTATAGGGGTCAGAGAACAACTTGCAAGAGTCCATTATCTTTCCACCGTGTGGATCCTGAGGGTAGAACTCAAGGGGTCAGTCTTGGCAGCCAGGCCCTTACCCACAAAGCTATCTCACCCACCATTCAGTTTTTATACTCCAGATGGAGAACTAATGTTGGTTACTCACATAAGCACCCTAATATACACATCGCTGCAATAAAATGGGTTTATGGACTTTGCACATGGAAACACCTCATGCTTATTATTTGCCCTGGAATTTTATCTTGAAAATCAGTGCGGCGTGGACCAGAAACAAAGACCGTGTTTATCAAGCTATCGCTAAAAGACTGGAAAAACTGGTTATGGATACAGCTTTGTAGAATTTGGGGGTCAGGAGAAAGATGGGCTTACACATGAGCTCTGCCATTTGCCAGGTGTGGGTTTGTGCCTGAACCTCAAAGCCCTCGCTTCCTCTCTGGGAAGCAAGAACTTCTTAAGAAGTAAGAACACTTCTTAAGGCTCAAGTAGATTGACTAAGAATAATGGACCGATAAGCGATAAGGGAAACAGTCTGGAGTCCCTGGTTACAGCCAAGAGCTTAACAAAGGGAACTGGAGGACCCAAACTTAAAGAGGAAACTTGTGCTTTCGGTCCCAAGCTACGTGACCTTAGTGAAGACCCAACCTCTTCTCACGTCAGCCGGCCTGAATCAGTGGTATTATTTACAGGTCTCGGAGGGCTGACCAAGTCCAGTGCAATCTGCTATGTTTACACAAAGACTCCTCGGGTCTGTCTCACAGCCTCGTTCACAGACGCCCTTATCTCCAGAAGTCAGCCTTGGCCAGGCCACCCAGGACCAGAACCTGGGTCCACAGTTACCTGTATCTGGTGAGCCTGGCACCTACCTCATCTCGGAAGGTTAAAGGAAAGAGTCACTTTGAAGTGTTGTGTTGGTGAGCCTTTATTAAAATAAGGAACTAACAAAAAAGGCTTCTGATTTGTCCTTAGAGCCCGGGAACTCTAAAAGAACCAAGTGTTACACTTTTTAAAACTCTTTTCTTGGGGCTGGAGAGATGGCTCATTGACTAAGAACCTTGACGGATCTTGCAGACAGCCCTGGTTTGATTTCCAGCACCTACACGGCAGCTCACAGGCATCTGTAACTCCAGTCCCAGGGCATCTGGCTCACCAGGCACATGCTCCCAGAACACCCACATACATAAAACAATTGCTTTAAATCTCCAAAATTAATAAAGTAACCCCTTTCTTATTGAAGCTTCATCTTGACCTCAATTTCATTAAACAGACCCAATAAACAACTAATTTAAAAAAGAAAGAAAACATACACACACACAATGAATTACAAAACAGATACATGATGTGTGATTCCCTGCTGTATGCTGTGAATACCATTGGTTAATAAAGAAACTGCTCTTGGCCAATAGCTTAACAGAATATAGCCAGACAGGAAAAGATGGAGAGAGAGGTTAGGCAGAGTCTGAGATGCCAAGTAGCCACTGCCAAAGGCGACAGACTTTACCAATAAACCATGAGCCTCAGGGTAAAGTATAAAATAATGGAAATATTTTGTACTTTATAAAATTTAAGATATAAGAGCTAGCTAAAAATATGCATAAGCTAATAGGCCAAGCAGTGTTTTAATTAATAAATTAATTAATACAATTTCTATGTGTTTTTTTTTTTCGGTTCTGGGCAGCCGGGAAGGAACAAGCAGCCTCCGACTACAGATGTGTGCAGGCCACTCTGTGTCAACTCCACACTTCTGGAAGCCCACAGCAACAAAAGTCTGCACTCCTAAAGAGACAAAACGTGTGCATGTCCGTGTGTGTACGCATGTGTGTGTGGGCACGCATGCACACATTCACACCAGAGGCGCATGTGAAAGCCAGAGGCAGCTCTGAGAACTGTCTCTTGGGCTCTGTTCACTTCTTTCTCCTCCTCCTCCTTCTTTTTTGAGACAAGTTGTCTCAGGAGCCTATAACACTCTCAGAAGCCAAGGCTGACTCAGGCCCCAGGAATCAGCCTCCCTAGGCACTGAGGTTACCTACCAATGGGAGGTAACACAGGTTGTTGAGTTCAGGAATTTGAACTCAAGAGTCTTCTGCTTTGACCGAAGCTCCAAAACATTTATCTCACAAATGAATTTTCAAGTAACTATTTTGGGTAAACATAAAGGGTCAATAAAAATCCCCATAAACTAATACATTCAAGATAGAACCTTGGTCAGGTTCTAGGCATCATATACTTCCGCTAAATTTTCTTGGTCCCCTTTTAAAGATACCTTGGAAAAATGAAACTGAGCTCTTCCGTAAAAACTTGCTAGTCAGACAGTTGGCTGATATTCTCAGGTACCTCCATTGGAATAACAACCAGATTTTTGTTGTTGTTGTTGTTTTGTTTTGATTTGATTTTTTCAAGACAGGATTTCTCTGCAGCTTTGGAGCCTTGATCTCACAGATATCCACCTGCCTCTGCCTCCCGTGTGCTGGGATTAAAGGCTTCATCAGGCGATGAAAGGAGACAGAGACCCACATTGGAGCACCGGACAGAAATCTCAAGGTCCAAATCAGGAGCAGAAGGAGAGGGAGCACGAGCAAGGAACTCAGGACCGCGAGGGGTACACCCACACACTGAGACAATGGGATGTTCTATCGGGAATTCACCAAGGCCAGCTGGCCTGGGTCTGAAAAAGCATGGGATAAAACCGGACTTGCTGAACATAGCGGACAATGAGGACTACTGAGAACTCAAGAACAATGGCAATGGGTTTTTGATCCTACTGCACGTTCTGGCTTTGGGGGAGCCTAGGCAGTTTGGATGCTCACCTTACTAAACCTGGATGGAGGTGGGCCGGCCTTGGACTTCCCACAGGTCAGGGAACCCTGATTGCTCTTCAAGCTGATGAGGGAGAGGGATTTGGTGGGGGAGGGGGAGGGAAATGGGAGGCGGTGGCGGGGAGGAGGCAGAAATCCTTAATAAATAAATAAATTTAAAAAAAAATAAAGGCGTGTGCCACCACTCCCCGGCTTCAACCCAGGCTTTTAATTTCTTATATTTTACCACCAAAGCATTTCTTTCTGGGTCTGTTAAGAAAAGCAGTGGTAAAGAAAATGAGCTTTACCTTGGACGCTCCGGGACGTCTTTCCCCTTTACTCTGGTGTGTCCAGGAAGCCACTCCAATTTTTTCCCTCCCCTTTATCTCTGGTTAGACTCCCAGTGCAACTTAATGACAGAGCGCCTAAGAGTAAAGTTCAGGTCCGACGGAGCGCATTCATTTGTCCAGGCAGATCTGAGTCCCAGAAGGAGCTGGGGCACATCCTACCCTGAACGACTGGACCTAGGCCGACTCCTTAACAAAAGAAAGTCTTGGTCGCCCGACCCCTGTGACCCACAATCCGGACCTGAGCGGATAGTTCCTGCGGGCCCCAGGATTGCCCTTTTCCTTGAGTTCTCTCTTTCCGGGAGGCGCTCGGGACCGACCCCACCCTGCAAGCGATTCGCGGTTCCCAGACTGCGCCACCAGCTTGGGCTACACACAGGCTGTGCTCCCCGTGCTTACCTCGGACGGCGCGATCTCAAACACGCCGGCGATCTTGGCGTAGAGCTCCTGGATGCTGGAGAACTCCTCCACTCGGCCCGTGGCGCTGCCGTGTGCCAATTGTGCGTGGAACACCAGCTTGCGTGCCGGAGCTGGGGGCCCCTCGTGGACGCTCGACCTCTCGCCCTCCACCAGCCGCGCCGTCTCCTTGAACTTGGCCGACTTCTTCTTCCCGCGCAGTCCAAGCGGCATCTTGCAGGGCCGATGGCGTGAACCACCTGTGCTGCCCGCGCCAGCTCGGTGGCCTCGGGCAACGGACTTTGCGCTCCGGCCCTGGGCTCGGTGCAGGTGACAGCGGCTGCTGGGCCAATGGCAGCAACGCTTCCGCCTGGCGGCGCAGGCTTCAGGCCCCCTCCCAGTAGAGGACAGGGCACCTGAGGGAAGCAGTCACGGCTCTCTGCAGCTCAGTCAGAAGGAAAGCTATGCAGGGCGGGTCAACTCCCTTCTCCGCCCAGGCCTCCTCTGATTTCTATGAAGACCTGGGGATGCTTACAAAGACACGAAAAAACTAGCATGTTGGCCCTGCCTTGCCTTTTATTATCTGGACTTTCAGCTAGATACAGTGGTTCGAGCCAGTAGCCCACGCTATTAAGGGTGGGGCTGGGTGAGTGCCACAAGTTCAAGGCCAGCCTTGGCTAGAGACTAAATGTCTCATAAATTATAATATTTGCAGGAAAATTAAAAGATGGAAAGAGGACATTATGTTATGCAGATTAGGCCAAAGAAAAATGTTACATTTTTTTTCTCATACATAGAATCTATATGTGGGAGGGGGCCATGCAAGCTGAAAAGACAATGTGAGAAGTGGGGACAGGGCACTGGAATACGTATGACCTGAAAGTGATCCGTGGAGGAAGAGACGCAGGAACAAAGAGCGAGGGCTTGCGTGCATGGAAACGCCACAAGGAAGCTCATAACTCTGTGGGCTAACTTTAAAGGGGAAATTGTAGTAGAGGTGGCATTTGGTCACATTCAGGTCATCACAGCCTGTGACTCTCTGTCTATAGGCATTCATACAGAAATCACCCTTCCTCACCTGTGTAAGAAACTCACACAACCTTGAGAGTCTGTCAAGTTCAAACCCCTCAGCCAGGCCCTCAGCTCATCTCTTTGACCTGTTCATTTCTGAATGAGGGCTTTCTCCCCTAGGTTTTCCACACTCCCAAGTTCATTGTTCCGCACGCTCAGAGAAACTCACTCCCGCTCTTCAGACGTGTGTGCCCTCAGCTCCCCATGCCTTGCCAGTAACTCTATCCACCTCAGTCTCTAAGCTCTGAAGCGATCTTGCATCTGACCCCTTTTGATTTCGACAATCAAGGCTCTCTTTTTAAAAACGTGTGTGAGAGAGAAAGCGCGTGCGCAAGCTCCTGCACACATCTGTCTGTATACTGCAAGTGTGTATATGGAGCTCAGAGAACAGCGCCAGTCCTCACCTGCCACCTTATTGAAGACAAGGTGTCTAGTCTGCTATGCTCACCAGGACATTTGACCCGAGGGGTTTCCCCCTTCTCCACCTTCCACCGCACCACAGATGCGCTGGGACTGCAGACACGTGGTCTACCGTGTCAGGCTTTCTAAGGGTTCTGCGGATTCCTAGCTCTGTCCTCACGCCGGCACAAGTACTTTACCCACGGCGCCATCTCCCCAGACCAAGGCTGTCTACCTCTAAGGTACCTGTGGATTTCTTCCTCAGCCTCTGGGACCACAGACGGTCAGCGACACGTTCTTCTCCCATCCTTGCTATTTCAGCCAGCAGCTGTACTTTTCCAAAGAAGCATTTGCTGAGAGCCTACCTGTGCAGCGGCTGTACTTTTCCAAAGAAGCATTTGCTGAGAGCCTCCCTGTGAACACACTGCGCTCCCTGTACCTTCAGCCCGTGACATCACCTGGTTAATTACCCCGTTCGGTCTACCCACCAGGAGCTTTGAGGGATCCGCGCGGGTGTTTTCAAACCTTGACTATGTCCCACCTCCACTTCTGCCGATTTGCCTCTTTCTTCGTGTTTCCCAGACTTATCCAACCGTTCACTCGCATCCCTGTGTTCTCCCCCAAATGATTGCACTAACTCAGATCAACAGATAGTGTCGGGCAAACCACGGGATCTGCAGTTGGGTCCGATAGGAAGGGTATGGTCTTAGGAAGCTCTAGGACTGTGTCCAACTCATCACATTCCTTCGAGTGCGTGTTTTCTTCCTTCATCCTCCACGAAAGGAGGGGTGTTTGTCTTGAAGCTACTGTGAAGAGGAGTTTTTCCCTGATTTCTTTCTCCGCATCTTTGTCACTTATAAATAGAAAGGTTACCGGGTTTTGCATGTTGACATAGTATCCTGCAGTTTGCTGAAACTGCTCATCAGGTCTGAGAGTCTCCTGGTGGAGTCTTTATGTTTATATACCCTAACTTTTCCCATGCACACTGAATTGGTGACTCTAACTAGACAGTTCTCAACGGTAGAAAGCATTTCATGTTTCTTTTTAGTATCCTCTTTACATTTTTATTGTGTTATATGTATAATAGGTACCCACAATTATAATTGAATAAATTAGATTTCCTTTTGATGAGGCCTAAGATGAACTAATAAAATGCAACTGGGAGTATCAGGCTAGGTATATGACTCAATGATAGAGTGCTAACCTAAATGCACAAGGCCTTCTGATCTCGGCACAGTTTTAAAAAATGTATTAAGTTTTATTTTGCACCTAGGATTATAGTGCAGCCCAGATTGCCATCTTTGTTTCTTCAGTTCACTAGCATTTGGCATTTCTAACAATACTAAAGTACCAACTGTAGAACCAAATACAAATGAGTCATTAAAATTCTCAGATTACTATACTCCTATATCTGCTGAAAACAATATTATTTCATCTATAAGACACTATATAGTCATTAAATGAATAAGATAAATTTACTAGTTGTCCCAGAAAATATAGCCTCTGGTTACATTAGTTTTGAAAAAACATGTATGGTCCCACCCTGCCTCACATACCCACTGTGGATGGATCCAGTAAGCAAATACTTAGGAAAAAATAAACACGGGATTTGTTAAATGCTATGCAGTTTTCCTCGACACTAAAGATAGCATGTTTTATAGTTGCATGGCAACAATGAGCAATCAAAGACAACAAGTAGAGGAAGAAATAACTCAGCTGAAATTCAAAATTTGCCAGGAATAATTGCAATAGCAAACTGAGACATGAAGGAAAGGGGAACAAAGTGATGGAGTGTGAAGGATGAAGTCAGGAGCTCAATAACCAAGTGCCTAGTGAGTCTACTGGGAGCTTGCTCTGCATCCGGCTTTGTTGTGGAATAGAGTATTTGTTTAGCCATGTGTTGCATTTGTTTGTGTTATAGAGTAATTGTTAGCTATGTAAAGATACATTGTATTTGTTAATGTTGCAATTGTTTAATTATATAAAATATGTTGCTTTTGCTTTACACTGCATTTGTTTAATTATGTAAAGACATGTTGCTATTTTACCTTGCCTGCTTAAGGCACCTGACTGGTCTAATAAAAAGCTGAATGGTCAGTAGCTAGACAGAGGAGGGATAGGCAGGGCTGTCAGGCAGAGAGAAAAGGGGCGATGGGCAGCCAGCCAGTGACCAGCCAGCAAGGGGTCATACAGACAGACACAGAGGAAACAGGAAAACAGAAGAGGCAATATATAGACAAGGTAAATGAGCTTTAGGGAAGCACATACATTAATAGAAATGGGTTAATTTAAGTTAAAAAAAAAACTAGCTAGAAACAAGCCTAGAGCTAAGGCCCAGCATTTACAATTACTAATAAGTCTCTGAGTCATGATTTGGGTCTGGCAGTCCAAAAACACCTGCTGCATGGCTTAGTGCTCAGAATTTCACATGCATCATCTCAAGCATGGCTTTGTGCTGTGGAATATCAGTTAAACTTGTGATACATTTGTTTATGCAGTGGAATATGATGCCAAGATATGTTGCATTCTTTTATGTTGTATTTGTTTAACTCTGTGAAACTATGTCACTTTGCCTGCCTAAAATACCTGATTAGTCTAATAAAGAGATAAACAGTCAATAGCTAGACAAGAGAGTGATAGGTGGGGCTGCCAGGCAGAGAGAATAAATAGGAGAAAAAGAGAAGAGAGAGGAACAAGCAAAGAAGGAGAGTGGACATCAGGGGCCAGCTCCTCAGCTACACATAAAACCATGGAGTAAGAAAGAAGTAAAGGTATATAAAATATAGAAAGATGAAGTCCAGAGGCAAAAGTTGGATGGAATGGTTTAAGAAAAGCTGGCTAGAAATAAGCCAAGATAAGGCTAGGCATTCATAAGAAAGAATATGTCTTTGGGATTATTTGGGAGCTGAGTGGCTGTTGGCAGAATTTTCTGCCCTGTAAGCCACTCCCAAGTAACCACACAGAGGCTTAGTAAGAGCTAAATAAGAGACCTACGTGTCAGACTCTGGAAGTTTGAACCAGTGACGGCTGACCAAGTCGAGTTGAACTGAGTTTCATTTTTACGTCACCCAGATTGTTTCCCTGCCAACCATAAAGACTGCGGAGACTCCCGCACTAAAACACTGAGTAAACATGATGACTCGAATTTGTATCCCAGTACTCACAGGAAACCAGAGGCAATAGAACATGGTGTGATTCCAGCACACCTACATCAAGACAGGAGGGATCTCCCAACAACAGGAGAATCCCAGGAACTTCACAGTGCAAATAGGTCCCTGGTCTCAAGCAATGTGAAAGGTGGGACCAGCGTCAGAGGTTGCCCTTTAACCTACACATATGTGCATGTGCTTACACACACATGAGCTTGAGCACGTGCACACACGCGTGCACATGCGCACACACGCATAGAGATAAATTACTTTCAGTGAAAAGAACTAATGATTCTAAACATAACATTTACAGGGGTTTTTAGTTTATTTTTTGATAAAGTCTCATGTATACCAGGCTGGCTTCAAGGTGACTATATAGCTGAGGGTGGCCTCAAAATTCTGATCAACCTACCTCCACCTCCCAAAAGCTGGGATTTCAGGCATAAACCATGTCTAGTACATGTGGTGGTGGAGATTAAAGCCTGGGCTTCATAAATCCTAAGCAAGCACTGCCCACCGAGCTATGTCACTGGCCCCACTGCAGCAGATTTTGAGGATAAGATACAGTCATGACAGAAAAAAGAAAGACATATCTTGAGAGAGCAGAAGTTTTTAGCAATTCTATCATAATTTTTAAATCGTGAAATCCGAGGGTAGTTATAGAACATCTATAATTCCAGAATTGGGAAGCCGAGGCAGGAGGATTACTATAAGTTGGAGGACTCCATGATCTACAGAGCAAGTTCTGAGCCAGCCAGAATTACACTGTGAAACCCCGTCTCTCGAAAATAGCAACACCCAAATCTCTGAGATGAAAGGTGGCTAACCTGCTTTCCCCTTCCTAGAGGAAAGCCTGCCAGGGACTGGGAGCTCATGGGAGTTAGGTAGGGAGAGGTGGCTTTCTTCAACTATTCCATCTTTAACTAAGTGCTCGCACACAGCCAAATATGTCTCAGTTTATTTTGTGTTGATGTTTGATTTTGCTTAATCTTGTTTTTGGCTCAGCATCTTTGTATGTAACCCACACTGGCCTTGAGCTCCACCTCCAGACTCCAGTGGTTACAGGCATCACCCCAACTCTTCCACACAAGCACTGGAAAATGTGTACTAGTCAACATTAACCAAAACTACTTTTGCCACATTTGGTAATTAATTGAGAACAGTGAATTTACCCAGTGAGATTTTTAAAATTAGAATTTGACCTGAAAATGAATCCTTGAAACCTCAGTGATTCAAGGAAACATAATTCAGATTTTTGCAGTAATTTTGGTGGTGTCAGAGCTAAGCTTGTGTCTGCCAATCAGAGTTACGACAATGCTGATTTCCATGGGGTAGAGACAACCCAAAACTCCAAATGGATTCCCAAAGAGACCCCACTCTCTGTTCCAAAGTCAGGCACAGAAAAAGAAATAAAATAGTGAGTTCTTGGTTTGTTTTTTTTTATGTATGAGTGCTTCCCTTCACTCTGTACCGTGTGTGTGTGTGTGTGTGTGTGTGTGTGTGTGTGTGTGTGTGTGTGTGTGATGTGGAGGCCAGAATAGTGTATGGGATACTCTAACCCCATCAGAACTGGAGTTCCAGATACTTGTGAGCCATTATGTGGGTCCTGGAAACCAAGACATGTCTCCTGTAGGAGCACCAAATGCTCATTAGTGCTGAATTATCTCTCCAGCCACCCATCGTCACTTTTTAAGAGGAAAATGATCAGGGAAAAGCAAACAGTGTTTAACCAACACAGGTGTCCGTTTTTAGTACTACCCATGGTTATGTTATTGAGGAAATCTCTCTTTCAGTCAGGCACAGAGGTGCATGCCTGCAATTTCAGCACCTAGAGGAGTCTGACAGTAGAATTTCAACCAACCTGGAGCACACAGTGAGACCCTAACTCAAAACAGCAAAATAAGGGGGTGGCAAGATGGCTCAGCCACTAAGAGCACTTGCTGCTCTTCCAGAGGACGTGGTTCCCAGAATCCACCCTGGGCATCTTACAGTTTACCATTATTCCAGCTCCTAGGGAGCTGATATTCTCTGGTCTCTGAGGGCACCTATGAATGCGTGCGCACGCACGCACACGCACACACACACACACACTTAAAAATAACAAAACAAAAACACATGATAGATGCAGAAGCGTGCTCAGTCATCATGCCCTTGCACCAGCCATGCATATACTCTTTAGAGCTCATCTCTCTGAGCTAATAGCGTCTGAGAGATGTTATATGAGAATATCAGAGCCTTGCGCATACAGTAAATGATTAAGAAATATTAATTCTAGGCATGATGGCACACACCTGTGATCTAAGCACTTGAGAAGTGAAGATAGGAGGACCAGGAGCTCAAAGCTAGCCTGGGCTATCTGAGATCTTGTCTTAAGAACAAACACAAAAAATATGAATTATTATTGCATAATAGATGTGCATAAACAAATGAACAGCATGCTCCAAGATTATGCTACAGTCTCTGAGTCAAGAGCAGGTTTTGCACCCCACCCATGTTTCATGGCATAGTTCACTGCAGTTTTTGGCTTTTCATCTGTTTCTTTGCTTTGAGTCAGGGTCTTGTATAAGCCCAGGCTAGCCTCAAATTCACTCTGTCGTCAAGGCTCATTTTGAACTCCTTGATCCCCCTGCCTCCACCTCTTGAGTCCTGGGATGGCAGGCTCACACCACCGGGACCAGCTTTCCCTACACTGTGAAAATAGGTTATCTGAACCTGGTGCTTATTTAAGTTGGTCGGTTGTGAATAATTAGCATTCCATTCCAAGGACTTTGGATTAAGAAACATTGGCTCAAATTGCAAACATTAGTTATAAAAGAAATGTTAAACATTGGAACCCAGTTACCTCAGAATATAGGAAGTTTCAGTACTTAAAAAAAAAACAACTAAATACCACACTGTTAATCTGCTCATTAAATGAAATTCTGAAGGACATTTACTCAAGTATTCCAGGCCATAAAGTTAATTGGAAAGTAACTGTCCTAGCTTGGTGATACATTACTATTTCCTTAATTCATACGTCTCCTCCCAGATTGTTCTAAGTTAGCATATGTCCAAAACATTTTCCATTATCTGCCTCCTAGATATCTTCTTAAATGCGTCAACAAATTAATTCCATAAAACATTCACTAAACTATTCATCATGAATTTAATCCAGCAATTTTTTTTTTTTTTTTGGTTTTTCGAGACAGGGTTTCTCTGTGGCTTTGGAGCCTGTCCTGGAACTAGCTCTTGTAGACCAGGCTGGTCTTGAACTCACAGAGATCCGCCTGCCTCTGCCTCCCGAGTGCTGGGATTAAAGGCGTGCACCACCACCGCCCGGCCTAATCCAGCAAATATTAAGAAACTATTTTGTATAAGAATATACCTGGGTGAGGGGGGAATGGGAAAGCTCAGGGCGTTAGTTAGGGTTCTCTAGAGTCAGAGAACTTAAAGAATGAATCTCTCTAGATAGATAGATAGATAGATAGATAGATAGATAGATAGATAGATGTACTTTTTTTCTTTTATATACATTTTCTTTTTTTAAAATTTATTTATTTATTAAGGATTTCTGCCTCCTCCCCGCCACCGCCTCCCATTTCCCCCCCTCCCCCGATCAAGTCCCTCTCCCTCATCAGCTTGAAGAGCAATCAGGGTTCCCTGACCTGTGGGAAGTCTAAGGACCGCCCACCTCCATCCAGGTTTAGTAAGGTGAACATCCAATCTGCCTAGGGTCCCCTAAAGCCAGTACGTGCAGTAGGATCAAAAACCCATTGCCATTGTTCTTGAGTTCTCAGATAGATGTACTTTATATTTACACGTGTGTGTGTGTGTGTGTGTGTGTGTGTGTGTGTGTGTGTGTGTGTTGGAAACTGTGCAGCCTAGTCTTAGATCAGCCTTTGTCTACTGTCCAATGGGTTTCCTTGGGACAAGACACCTATGGAAATGGACTCTCACTTGGCAAGGATGAGCAGTCCACAGGACAGCATAGAAATCTGCAAATTTCATGCAGCTCTTTTCTCTCCCATTGGACTGGTGATTCTTTGGGCCATTTTTCGTTTTACTTTGTCAGCCACACATGCAAAAGCTGTAATTTCCTTAACAGATGATGGCAGAGCCTTGCTCCAAAATCCCAAAGGTCTCTTCTGTGGTTCATATATAGGAGCCTGGCAAAGGCTCCAAACAGCATCCCTATCTACCACTGGCTCCTCAAATACCATAGGGTCTGCCAGGTCATATGATCCAAACAGTGGAGCAGCCTGGACCTGTTGAAGAGACTTCTGTCCTGGGCCCCACCTAAAACTGAAATAACCACACAGATACTGTATTAATTAAATCCTGCTTGGCTCATTAGCTCTAGCTTCCTACTGGCTAACTCTTATATCTTAATCTAACCCATCTCTATTAATCTGTGCATCACCATGAGGCTGTGGCCTACCAGCAAAGTTTCAGCGCATCTGTCTCTGGCAGGGCTCCATGGCTTCTCTTTGACTCCTCCCTCCTTTCTCCCAGCATTCAGTTTAGTTTTCCCCACCTACCTCTGTTCTGCCCTGCTCTGCTATAGGCTCAAAGCAGTCCTTTATTAACCAATAGTATTCACAGCATACAGAAGGGCATCCCACATCACTAGTAGCTTTCCAAGTCTTTTGGTCTATGGGCTGGAATAACACACCCAAAAGAGGAATGTACTGTCTCCAAAATCCAAAAAGCCCACTAAGCACTGTGAGTCTTTCTTGGTGGTGGGCGGGGCCAGGTGCAATAACCCACCCTTCACTTTAGAAGGAATATGTCTGCATGCCCCACACCACTGGATTCCTAAGAATTTCACTGAGGTAGAAGGATTTATTTTCCATTATCTGATATGCACTACCAGTGAGTTCAAACTGGTTGCTACCTCCTGCTCACTTGGTCCAATAAGCACAATGCTATTAGTATGGTTTACCAGTGTTACATTTTGTGGATGAGACAGACGGTCAAGATCCCTTCTAACTAAGTTATGATACAGGACAAGAGAGTAACGTATACTGCTGGCCTTGCCAACTGAAAGCAAGCTGCTCTGGTGGTCCTTACAGACAGGTACCAAGAAAGAGACATTTGATAAACCAATAGGTGCATACCACGTGCCAGGAGATGTGTTCATCTGCTCAAGTAAGGACGCCACATCTGGTACAGCAGCTGCAATCAGAGTCACTACCTGCTTGGTTTTCAATAGTCAATGGCCGTTCTCCATGATCCATCTGCCTTCTGCAGATGGACCAAATAGGAGACATAAAAGAAGATGCGGTAGGAACCACCACCCCTGCATCTTTCAAGCCCTTGATGGTGGCACTAATTTCTGCAGTTCCTCAGGGATGCGATGCTGTTTTTGATTCACTATTTTCTTTGGCAGAGGCAACTCCAAAGCCTTCCATTTGGCCCTTTCAACCATAATAGCCCTCACTCCACAGGTCAGGGAGCCAATGTGAGAACTCTGCCAACTTCTAAGTATATCTATCCCAGTTGTACATTCTGGAACTGGGGAAATAGCCACAGGATGACTCGGGGACCTACTAGTCCTACTGTGAGTTGGAATCAGCCAAAACTCCATGGTCACCTGACCTCCATAAGCCCCTGTTAACTGGAAGGCCACAATGTTTCTCGGGGTTTCCCAGAATCGGTGTCAATTCAAAACAGAGTATCCAAAGGACCCCATAAAGTCTGTTTGTTTCCTTTTCCCTGGGGTACAATTACCCTTGTAAAAGGCCTCAGGTCCCTCTGGGGAAAGGACTGAAGAAAGACAATCAGTAAAAGTTCTAGATGTCTAAACAGGATCCTTCCTCCAGGCAACCTACCACCCCCTCACTCAAGCTGTTCTGGGTCTGCAAACCGACTCAAACCTGGAGATTGGCTCACTGCCCGAGACTGCCTTTTGCTACAATCATGCAACCTCTCCTTCGTTGGCTTGAGAAGTTTTCTGCTTATACAGATCAAGCGGAAATGCAGTAGGCTTCTTATCTATTTCATGCCTGGAAATAGCATGATTGATTAGCCAGTACCAAAGGTCCGTATGAGTCATGCCACCATAAAATTCACCTTGCCTGTGCTGACCACTGTGAGTTAGGCCTTTATGAACATGATTTTGTCTACCTTGTCCATGACAATAACTCCAATCACCTTGCCCAGTTAACTGGGCCCATCCAGTTGGGAAGCAGTATTGCCAACTCTAAGGTGTGGCACAAGGAAAAGGACCTCAACAAACCTTTTCACATTCCATGTCTTATAGGACTTGTGAAGGGCGAGCCTCCTGGGCCTGGGTCTTCGGGTTGTGGAGGATGAGGTTCCACCCAGTGTACCTACTCTGACATTGCAATTTCCCTGAGCCTCAAAATACCTCCATCAACACTAAGCTAAAGGATATTAAGCATCTCCAACTCCTTTTTATTAGGCCATCTTTTGATAAACATTTCCGCCAACCATTCAAACAAGCTATTGACACCTCTTTTTTAACTGTGCAGGCTTCCGTGTTAAACCTAGACTCTCTACCCAGAAGACCCATATCAATAAATTCAGCCTGTTCTACCTTTATGTTCCTTCCACGTTATCCCACAGCCTTAAAATCCATTTCCACCCGGATTCCCCAGACTTTTGCTTGAACGAATTAGCACAATCATCAAGCTCCGTAGCAGTGTCATGCACCTCCTCACGGACTGCACTTCCTACCTTCCCTCCTGGAGCCTGCTTTGCCTTGAGTCTGGTTATAGGTCTTAAGACAACTGTTCGTGGGACTTGAGGGACATCAGTATTGTCTTGCCTCAGAAAAAGTCACTGCTGGTGTAGCAGACACTGAAGGATTAATTCCCTCAGTGAAAAGGGAAAAGGGCGAGGGCTGGGGTTGCAGTTTTTAAAAACGCCACGAAGAGAAGTCACGCCATGCAAGGCTCACATGTGAGGCTTTATTGTAAGAGGAGAGAAAAGGGGCAGAGAGGGGGACAGAGACCAGTCCCTGGGGACAAGAGTGGCGGAAGAGAAAGAGTCAGAGAGGGAGAGAAAGGTTGAGAGAAGAGACAGAGAGAAAGAGAGACAGGAGATGGGCAAGGCCCACTTTTAAAAAGGGAACGGCCAGGCGATGGTGGCACACGCCTTTAATCCCAGCACACGGGAGGCAGAGGCAGGCGGATCTCTGTGAGTTCGAGGCCAGCCTGGTCTAAAAGAGCTAGTTCCAGGACAGGCTCCAAAACTACAGAGAAACCCTGTCTCAAAAAACCAAATAAATAAATAAATAAATAAATAGAGAACGTAGTGAGTGAACACAGGAGATGCTCTTAGTGGCTGCTACCGAGGACGTACCCTGTCAGGACCCCAAGGGCAGGCCAGTTCCGATGCCTGAATACTAACATTCCTCCCCTTTGTTTATTACAAAAGCGTGAGGAGTAAGACAGGGGTAGCAGGTGAGGCAGGGATGAGGATGCCATGTTCTCGAGATTGCTTCATGCTGACCCGTGGGGTCTGGACCATCTTTGGGGGACCTGAGAAAGGTGGGGTGCTTTCTCAGAAAGCCAGAAACACCTGACTATTTCCCTTTGCTATCTAGGCTCTGAGGGGCTGTCCTGTGTCTCTTGAACCTGACAAGATACTGTTGGGTTGAATCCAATAGTTTTTTTTGTTTGTTTGTTTTTTGTTTTTTGTTTTTCGAGACAGGGTTTCTCTGCAGCTTTGGAGCCTGTCCTGGAACTAGCTCT
>NC_022022.1:47524285-47532210 GCF_000317375.1 Microtus ochrogaster | reverse complement strand
AGACCAGGCTGGCCTCGAACTCACAGAGATCTGCCTGCCTCTGCCTCCCGAGTGCTGGGATTAAAGGCGTGCGCCACCATCGCCCGGCTCCAATAGTTTTTTTTATTAAGTAAGGATAATGGCTTGAGCCATTTAGTGACTCGTCAGCCAAAAACTGGGCCTGGGGCAGTAAGGCCAAAGGACATGAGTCCAAGATGAGAAGGTACAAATGCTGAAGGGCTGAGCCCGAAGGACCCTTGGGTCTGAGATGAGAAAGGCATGGGCTGCCCAGTGAAGTTGGAGGCCAAGGAACTTTGCCTGAAGGACACTTAGGTCCCAGATGAAAAAGACCTCAGTTGTGGGGAACAAGCTGGAGGTGACTGTCGGTGAAAGGGGGGTCCTCCATAGCCCTGAAGATCATGGCTGGAGGTGCTCTCGCTTCCGAGAACACCAGAAGGGTGCCAGACAAAGGTTCAGGGAAGAATTTACGCCAACCAGGAGGAAGGGGACTCACTGAAGTCGAAGCTGTGCGGTCTGTTAGTTGGAGAAGCGAAGCTTCACATATGGACCCGGTTCCAGAGTACCATCGCACCTCAGACTCTCTGAGAGCAGGAGAAAGCACCAGAAGAGCCTTTCCTGGTCAGGGAACCAATGTAGAAAAAAAAAAGGTACGAAGAGAAGTCCCGCCATGCAACAAGGCTCACATAGGGGCAGAGAGAAGGACAAAGCGCGGTCCCTGGGGACAGGAGTGGCAGAAGAGAAAGAGAGAGAGGCAGACAGAAGCTGGACAAGGCCCTAGTAAAAGAGGCACCGTGTGAAAACTGAAGCTACAACCTCGGGAGGGTTGCGGGGAAGCACTTCTCTAGGATGTTCACTGTGTATAAGGACTTAGCGACTATACCTAAAGCCAAATATATACATACAGCCAACTGGTGAAAGAGAAGCAGTTTTTCTGAAAGTATATTTCTGTCCCTTTGGGGGACAGCTAACACACAATACATACCACTTAATGTAAATTGATTTTTAATATTTAATTTTGTTCTTTTGTTTTTATTGTTCGCTTGCTTGGTGAAGTCAGGGTCTCACTATGTTTCCCAGGCTAGCCTCAAACTCACAATCCTCTTGTCTCAGCCTCACAAGCGCTGACGTAGCGGGCATACGCCAACATGGCCCGTTCCGAACGAATTCTTTAGCTTTCCTTAGAACTGTTATCGGACTATTTCTTCACTGTTGCCTTGGAGACAGATGCCTTTAACCCATTTATTTAGATCCCAGAAGCACACTGTACTGCGCTGTACTGAAATAGCATTGATAAAGAGGACACTTATCTAATGGCCTCTGAATTCCAATGGATAAAAACTAAACAAAACGCCAATGAAAACCACTAAATGTGGGGCCAGCAAGATAACTTAGTAGGCAGAACTACTTATGGCCAAGCCTGATAACCTGAGTTCAGTCCTCAGGACCCAGACAGTGGAAGAGAGAAATCACTTCTGCAAGTAGCCACGGCACATGCGTGCCCACACAGGCATAGCTGCATACATATGTAGTAATAATGAAAATACTTCAGGGGGAATACTTTTGCCTTACACTATATTGGTGGTCACTGGTGATGACCATAAAATTAAAATAAAAATTCTGCCTGCTTCTGTTTTCCAAGCACTTGTGTTAAAGGCACGGTGCTGCATACTACATTGCTATATTTATATCCTTATGTTGTGTGACAAAACTCTCCCTAGGGGGATGCGACACACACACATACTCACCCCTCAAAGTGCAGATACCACCAAAGTCCAACTTAGTGAGCCAGTGAGTTTTGTTGGGGTTACTTACAGGAATATGGGTGGCGGTTTACTTACAGGAACAGAAATGACTCCCAGACAGCTGCCTCACCAAGGTCCACCCTAGCATGGGTGACAGCTCGCAAAAGCTGGGAACTTGGGGCACACTGCACAATCTGCTGGCAGCTCAACGGGTTTGTCCAAACGCTCTTCCAGGCGACTTCAGTGGTTTCTGCTTCTTCCAGCCTGCAGCTTGGCTCTGCTCAGTCTGAGGAAAACTCCCAGTTTGTACTCTTTTCTGAGGCAGGGAGGGGCCTAGAGGATCTGGTTGGTTTCAGGCACTTCCTGGGACTGCTATGAGCTGTTTACTTTCCTGCTTGATATCGTTCATACACAATAATTTTTGTTATGCCCAAGTTTCTGGTCCCCAAATAAATTCACAGAGCTGGATTTCCGATGCAAATTACATGAGGGTTTTATTTATTTATTTATTTATTTATTTATTTGTTAGGTATACAATATTCTGTCTGTGTGTATGTCTGCAGGCCAGAAGAGGGCACCAGACCTCATTACAGGTGGTTGTGAGCCACCATGTGGTTGCCAGGAATTGAACTCAGGACCTTTGGAAGAGCAGGCAATGCTTTTAACTGCTGAGCCATCTCTCCAGCCCTTTTTTTTTTTTTGGTTTTTCAAGACAGGGTTTCTCTGTAGCTTTGGAGCCTGTCCCGGAACTAGCTCTGTAGACCAGGCTGGCCTCGAACTCCCAGAGATCCACCTGTCTCTGCCTCCCGAGTGCTGGGATTAAAGGTGTGCACCACCACCACCCGGCTACATGAGGGCTTTTAATTCAAACTCAAGTTTGGACCACACCTCCACCACACCAATGCAGTGGGTAAGGAAAACGCAGCCTTAAACTCAGGGAAGGGGCAAACTTTTAAGGGGAAACGCCATAATCAGGGGAGTTCGAGTCCTGTTGTCTTGGGATTGGGTAAGGAATACCTAGAATAAGGTAGTTTCTGAGACCATTGGTCAATTTGGGGGCACGAAAACCCAACAAAGGGCCATTAATAACTGACAAGGTATCTTCAAGGACAGGATGCCTCCTAAGACCTTCTGGACCTTATTAAATTTTATGGCCCTGCTCCCGATCTTCTTAATTGGCCATTTTTAGGGTATCTGCTCAAATCTCTGCTAAGCCAGCACATTTCTGGAGCCAGGGTCAAGGCTCGGTTATTTGCCAGGTGGCCTTTAGGAAAAACCGAATCCCTGTAAAATGAAAGCTTAATTAAATCTTTGGTCTCACATTTTCATAGGCTAAGATAATCAGATAATTTGGGCCTTGGATGTAGCTCATTGGGTGAGATCCTGAACTCAGTCTCCAACACAAGAAGAAGGGATCAGATAATTTCATATTGCCATTGGTATAGAAAAAAAATGTGTATCTGCAATCAACATTTAAATACCAACAGATAATGAAAGCAACTAGATAATAGCTTTAAACTGTGTTCTTATTATCAAAGAGTCATAAAACAAAATCACCAAGACCCCACAGAATGCCACTGTACATAGTACACACATACATGTACATAGTACACGCATGTATGGCTTGTGTGGTTTGAAAGAATGGCCCCTACAGACTCATATGTTTGGAAACTCAGTCCCCTGTTAATAGAACTGTTTAGGAAAGATTAGGAGGTGTGGCCTTGCTGGAGGAGACGTGACACAGGGGTCAGGCGTTGAGGTCTCAAAGCACCAGCCATTCCCAGTTAGCTCTCAGCCTCGTGCTTGTGGATCAAGATGTGAACTTTCAGCTACGGCTCTAGTACCACACCTGCCTGCCTCCCTGCTGCCGTGTGACCTATCATGACGGCAATGGACTCTAATCTTCTGAAACTGTTTGCCCCAAGTAAACTCTTCCTTCTGTAATGTCACAAGCCCACAAGACTGCACAGCGCGTGCACAGCTGACTGACCAATAGGCAGATCCACGGGAAGTGTATACGTACACATCCATATGGAACAACCCCATTCTGCAGAGCTGTGGGAAATCTTGTCTTTTGGAAAAGTCGCTGCCATATCTGTGGGAACCTTGTGAAGCCATGATTCTTCCCTTTGAAATGGGATTCATCCCCAAAACATCTCAGCAGAGACTTCTTCACGGGCAGTGGAGTGACCTTGCTCCGTTCCCCCACACCACAAGGCTCTGGAGCAACTGCATTGTTCTCACAGTCAAATTTACATAAAGTCAATCCCACAAAATTACCTGCTAACAGACCACATGGAAATTTCTATAGAAGACAGGCACTGAGCAGGAAGACAGCATGCCCCGCCTTTGCTAACAAAAAACCTGGGCTTCCCCAAAGCTGGTTATCACAAAAGAGACGCGATGAGGACGGGGTGGATCCAGGACTCAGGGATGGTTAGTAACTTTATCTAATGGTTTGGAATGGCAGGTACTTCCCCTTGAATGCTGGCTCTTTCCCGGGTGGTGTCACCTGTTCCAGAGCACAGCTTTGTCAGGTTCTACCTGCCCTTTTCGTGATTTTGATATGCATATTATTATTGTCCTTGCTTACGGAATTTTCCAACTACATCTGTAAAAACTAGAAGTCTCGTGGGGGTCAATTCTTCTCTTTTTCTTCTTCTCCTCAGCACCCTTTCGCTTCACTTTCTCCCGTCGTATGGAAAATAAAGAACACACAGAGGTAACGGATTTGAGCTAATTTTTACCCTCAGATCCTCGTCTGCCATAGACATCCAATTCTGAGCCCTGAGGGGTTACTGAAACTGATACTGAAGGCCCCCATACTGTAAGTTACCTTCATCACGGGATCTCGTCACTGCAATAGACCAGTAACTAAGACAAATTAACACAATTTGGGACCTCTCCCACTGGGCAATTTTGTGACTCTAATATTGGTGTGTATTTGTATAAATCTAGATGGATAATATACCAGGCTGGGTACACACCTGCACAGCGTATTGCTGCCCTGAAGACCATGGGCTATTGTAACGCAACCTTAAATGTTTGTGTTCCTAAATCTAGCCTTAGCATCATGGCATACACCTGTTCTCCCAGTACCTAGGATGCTGAGGCAGAGGCTGGTAGATCCTAAGTTCATGGCTAGCTATAGAGTAACAACACCCTGTTTCAAATAAGTAAGCTTTAAAAAAAAAAATCAGTCTGGCACTGTAAACCTAGTGAAAACACATGGCTGAAGGAGTCAGGCTCTGGGAGGGAATTGCTGCTTGTTTAGCTGAATTGGCAGACTACTGTGTGAGCATGTGTTTATATCCGTAGTCAAACGCCTTGCTCAGAGAAGCCTTGCTTTACGGCAAACAGGAGGTGTTTGGCTGTCCTAGGTGCTGAGGATAACTGACAGCTGTGTGCTCTGTCCTAAACAGAAGAGCTAGACCACGCCATCTAAGGCTCCGTGAACCCAACAGAACGGAGGCAAACGAACTTAAGAGGTAGACAACAGGAAGACCGGTGGGTGGTTAACACCATCTGGGCCCCATGCAGCCATTGCAATCACGAACTCAGCAACCAGGGTCACCTGTACTGAGCAAGCCCAAGGCTGCCCTTGCTCATTGTCAGTCTTGGGTGAGGGTTGCCTACCTGCCGGACCTTGGGCTACCAATAGATTCTGGGAGATCAGGAGCCACTGTTGTCAGTTGTGCGCATTGTTAAACCCATCTGCTCTAACTGGCAGCTCCAAATCCATGGTCACACAGACAGCCCTGGTTAAATTCAGGGGTTCACGAAGCATAACATGGCATGACCGTGGGAAAGCCGTCTGCAGGCAGGAGGAGTCTTAGCAGTGGTAGAAGGGAGGTGAGAGGCATCGGGTGGGACCAATCTGAAAGCATTATATACATTTATGAAGTTGTCAAAGAACAAATTCAATTTTTAAAAAAATTAAAAAGAAAAAGGTTTCAGTAAAAGGTTAAAGGATATTTGAAACACAAACTACCTTTTTAGTTTTATTCCCTCTATCAATTTTACAAAACTTTATCCGCTGAATCCTCTCTCCAGTCCCAGCATTGAACTCTTGGTTCTTCTGCCTCCGACTCCCGAGTGCTGGGAATGCAGGTGTGTCTGGCCACACTGAGCTTAGCGGGGTGCTGGTGAGCGACCTCAGGGCTCGCTACAGCTCCAGCCTGTTTCTGTTTCTGAACTGTTAAGATAATGAAATGCAGACAGTAGCTATGGCTCCGTGGGCCTCGGGTCCAGCATTCCCCATAGCAGAGAGCAAATGCTGCACCCCCCGACCACTCGGACAAACTCTTAGCTTTCTCGCCAGCCCTGCTTCGCTACATTTTTCCTATCCAGCCTTTAGCTTCCTCTTTTTAAAACTATCTCAAAGCTGCGGTGGTGGCTCTGAGACCAAGGGCGACCACTTTAGTGCTAGATCAGCACCACCTCCAGGCATAGACTGTCTCCAAAACAAAACATTATCTCAAGAATGACTCCATAAATGCAACCACTCCACTCAGAATTCTAGCAGCTCAGCAGCCACGTTTCATTTTGGAGGAATTCCTGTCCCGGCACGTCACACTGCAGCCTGTGTCACTGTAAACTTTCCTGGATAAAATGTGCAGGAGTTTTTCACCTCCTCCTCCTCCTCACCATTTACCCTTACATTTAACATAACATCTTTCACCTTCAGAATCGTTCACTGTTTTATTTACTGGGTTGGGGCATGTGTAGGTGCCTGGCGTGAGTGCAGAAGTCAGAAGACAACTTTCAGGAGTCCGTGGTCTGCTGTGTGAGCTCTAGAGGTCAGCGGAGGTCATAAGGCTCGGCAGGAAGTGCTGTCACCTGCTGGATCTCACAGACCCTTTGAAGATCTTAATTTGTATAGTTGAATAACGTTGGATACAACCTTATAGTATTTTGAAAATGATATTGGTATTTTTTAAATTAATAAAGAATTCATCATAATTATGGATTATTATATACTAAGAAAAATAACCTATTTTAGGTCTGAGGGATAACTCAGTCAGTAAAGTTACTACGTGTGAGAACAAGGATCTGAGTTCGATTCCCAGTACTCATAAAAAAGAAAAAAAGAAAAAAAACTGGCATAGCATAGTGTAACCTGTAACCCTGGCTCTGGGTAACAGACCAGGATCCCTGGGGCATGGCGGTCAGCTCAGTCTACTTGGCAAGCTCCAGGCTAATGAGAGACCCTGTCTGAAAACACAAGGTAGACAGATCATGAGGACTAACACTCAGGTCAACTGATCTCTGGCCTCCACATATGTGGACACGCCTGCATGCTCACTTGCACACACACACACACAAATAACTTATTTCAGCATGGAAGCACACACGTTGAATCTCTGCACATGGGAGCTGAGACAAGCAGGTTGCTGTCAGTCAGAGGTCAGCCTATTCCACATATTAAGTTCCAGGCCAGCTAGAGCTACACACTGAGGTCTTATACCAGAAAAAAAAAATGTAATATGTTGAAGTATATATATTTATAAAGTTATAGCCTCATATTTTAAACAACTTGAAGTATAAACTGCATTTTCTCTATATTTCTCCATAAAGAGAAATCTGCCCCCCCACCCTCCACACACACACACACACACACACACACACACACACACACACACACCTGTTTGTGAAGACAGATAGCCATACTACTTTATATATCATTGAGTAAAAATCATGTTCGCTTTGACTTCGTGAGACTGAGGAAAGCATTCCCGAAACTCGAGAAGAGCAGTATTCCTTTCAAGGCCATTTACTGAGTCCAATCACTTACACTAATTCCATCTTATCCATCACAACATCCCAATGACAGTTTCCTAAAAATAAACAAGAGGAGGCTTTTCAACCCCTGCTTCCAAGACAGACCAATAATGGCCGAGTGATGGAGTGATGAGTTAATGTGGACTTCAAAGCCCTGATGATTTCAAGGCCACAAGGTGCTAAGCACCACACAAAAGGGAAGAGATGCAATAAAAGAGTGTCTTGCTTAAAACATCCTCAGATGACTGTTCTGAGCTAACCAGACTACACACTTGCACTGGCAAGCCATAGTATCCTTGGATATGTGTGTTCTTTTATCTATCTATCTATTAAAAACAATCTTTTCTCATTTTACATACCTATCCCAGTTTCCACTCTCTCCCCTCCTCCCCCTCCCTCCCC
>NC_022022.1:47522073-47524055 GCF_000317375.1 Microtus ochrogaster | reverse complement strand
CTCCCTCCCCTCCTCCCACTCCCTCCCCTCCTCCCCCTCCCTCCACTTTCCTCTCACCCCACCCACCTCATCCAGTCCTCAGAGAGGGTAAAGCTTCCCATGGGGAGTCAGCAAAGTCTGACATGTCACTTGAAGTAGGTCCAAGGCCCACCCCGCTGTAGTTAGGCTGAGCCAGGTATCCCTCCAAGGAGAATGAGCTCCAAAAAGCCAGTTCAAGCAGAAGGGATTAATCCTGGTTCCACTGCCAGTGGCCCCACAGACTGCCCCAGCCATACAACTGTCACCCACATTCAGAGGGCCTAGTTTGGTCCTGTGCTGGTTCTCCCACTGTCAGGCCGGAGTTGGTGAGCTCCCACTAGCTCAGGTAAGCTGATTCAGCGGGTATCCCCATCATGGTCTTGATCTCTTTGCTCGTATTCTCACTCCTCCCTCTCTCTGACTGGACTTTGGGAGCTCAGTCCAGTGCTTCGCTGTGGGTCTCTGCATTTGTTTCCATCAGTTGCTGGCTGAAGGTTCTATGGTGACAACTAAGATATGCATCAATCTGATTACAGGGGAAGGCCAGTTCAGGTTCCTTCTCCACTGTTGCTTAGGTCTTAACTGGAGTCATCCTTGTGGATTCCTGGGGATTTCCCTAGTGCCAGGTTTCTTGCGAGCCCATAATGCCTCCCTCAATCAAGATATCTCTTTCCTTGCTCTTCCTCTCTGTCCTTCCCCATCTGGACCACCCCGTTACCTCATGTTTTTTTAACATAGGAAATGCATGCTTTCTTTTTGTAGACAGAACAAACATCTCTAATAAGTAGCTCTCCTGGATTTGTTACAATGTAAAATTATTTTAGCTATACAAGAACTAGTAAATTAAACATTTTTTTAAAGATTAAAAAAATGTGTATGCTTTGCCTGCATGAATATTGGTGCACCACTTGAGTGCCCAGTGCTACAGAGACCAGAAGAGGTGTCCCCAGAACTGGAGTTCCAGAGGGTTCTGAACCACCATGTGGGTGCTGAGAACCAAACCAGGGTCCACTTGTAGGAGCATTAAGTGCTCTTAACCTCAGTCCTCTCTTTCCAGTCCCTAAAATGAACATTTTTAAAATCAAAAGTACTCTCACAACTTAAATCTGAAAAATTTAACACTTTACTATTACTATTAATTCAACATTTAACAAACAGAAACTGGGCACTTATTACATTGCGAAGAATTACGCTCCCTCTAAATTTATATAGCTTTGTAATCTCTTCTATTGCTGCCACTGAACCACAGCCCCAGCCCCAATAGCTATGGACATTATTTTACTACGAGAATAATTGTCTGCTAAAAAAAGCTCTGACTGAAAGCTAACTGTGTTCATAAACTCTTTATTTGCCTTGGGGAAAATGTTTACTCAGAAAGATTGTAGTAAGTGCTGGTTCATGGCAGATGTGGTGTGAACAGCGCAGTCCTGTCATCCCAGCACCCCTGGGAGGCAGGCAGGAAGAAAGACTGCCATAGCCAACTGAGCCACACAGGAATACCACACCAGCCGGGGCTGCACAGCGAGGCCCTACCTCAAAACAGACAAAATAAACACACACAAAACAAACCAACACCAACAAACAACCCAGTAGTTAGATACTGTGGGTTTTGAATGTGAGCTACAACCATTACTCCAAGACTTTAGCTCTTTCTATTTGTAAGAGAATTTCCATGACGTTCATAGATACCGTGACTACCTCAACTCTCTGGCATTTTTTAATTTTCCATTTGCAACTAACATTATCACGAAAAGCAGATGGGTGCTTCAAGAGCTGAAAGGGAAGAATGGGGAGTGACATGGGCTTCTCATGGGAAAGACACATAAATGTACTAAATCCATTAACATACACTAGAAAAGGGCATGAAGAAGCCGGGGCATAGTTCCAAGGTCAGAGGCACTTTGTGTGCAGAAGGCTCCCAATCCAGTCATCAACACCAAAAAAAAAAAAAAAAAAAAAAAAAG
>NC_022022.1:47514820-47521973 GCF_000317375.1 Microtus ochrogaster | reverse complement strand
AGGATTTCTCTGTGGTTTTGGAGCCTGTCCTGGAACTAGCTCTGTAGACCAGGCTGGTCTCGAACTCACAGAGATCCGCCTGCCTCTGCCTCCCTTATGAGAATTGTTTCAATAAAACCTCAAGCTATATGCTTATTATAACTTACAAAGAATTTCTAAATCAATTTACATTCTACTAATTTTATAGGGCCCAACATTCATACATATATATATTTATAAATGAATATTCATAAACATATATGTATGAATATGCATCATTCTGAACGTTGTTTTACAAAAAAACTATCTCATAACATTACTTTTGATAGACATAAAACAGAAGGCAGAATAAGTTTTAAGTGTAAATATATTTAAAAAATTAAAACACCTAAGAAACACAATCTATATACATGAAAAAGTAAGATATTTATATGCATAACGACTAGGAGCAACATGACCCATGAGCAGCAGTAGTGTCTAGTCTGTCCATATTTGGTTTAACACATAGTGGTAGCTCACTGTTCTTAGGGAAATTATGTAAGGTACATATAGCATATTATGAGGATAGAAGACTATAAATGGAAAATTAATGATAGGTAGCAGTATTTTCTCTAAAAACAAATGTTATTAAACAAATTATCATAAACTAATAAACAAAATGAGCTTATTGTATTCAGTTCAAGATATATAGTCAAAGTTGCATAAAAGTACAGGTGGCCATTTAACAATGGTCAGTTGCTAAAATATCAGTAACTCGGGTTATTGGGATTTCCACAGGAGATAAACTGTTTTATCTTCTTTTCTTTCATGAAGAGGGCGGCTCTAAGAGCACTGCAACCATACTCTTAAGAAATGCGACAGCACACGCGCGCGCGCCGTCACCGTGGAGAACCGCACGCGTCAGTACTTTCGTCTACTGGTACCAGCCCGAAGGAGCATTTCTGAAGGTGGCCTGGGTCACACTTCCACGTGACCTTGTCTTTTATTCTCCCCCACATATTACATGTACAGGTAAGAATTTTAATTTCTACTAAGGAAATCTATCACATTGATCATTTAAAGACACACACAGTAAAGTACTCGGGCGATCTAGGACTTTACTAGAGGTATATCTACTGACCACAAAACCAACTTTTACTTATAAATGAAATACTAAAAGTTTCTGATTTGGGAGAAATGAAATACAATACAGTGAGTGATTTTTTTTCTTCAGCTCTGCTGTAAAAATCCACTTTGCCTATTTGACCCGTCTCTATCCATGCACTTTAATGAACCCTCAGAGGCGTTTACACAGCTCTACAGAGAATGCACATCAGTCCGCTGCCATTCATTTTATATTTTCAGTGTCTTATCAAAATATGGGTAGCAAGGTTCTTCTCATTCTATGAGGCAGGGAGATGCTTCCTAAGGATCTCTTTGGATGATGACGATATGACATCTGGGAAGGACACATCAAACTCTATTAACAGGTCACCACGCTGGTTGGGGTTTTTTGGAAACGGCAGCCCATATCCAATAATTCTTCTCCTCATCCCAGGTTTCACAATATCACTGATTGACATAGGTATGTTTCTTCCATCCATTGTTGGCACATTAATTGAGCAACCACACAGTGCCTAAAGTGGACCAAATAAAATGAAGTTAATAAACTTCCAAACTGGACAATACAAGATCTTACTGGGTGGTAAAGGATAATACCATGAAGGTGATATTTTAATTTCCAAAAGGATTACAACAGTTATAAAATCTTTTCCCTGTTCTAGAAAATCCATTCAAGGGAAGCATAACCAGATGATACCAGAGACAGAATAGAAAGGAGAAGAAAAGAAAGGAGAAGCAACAGATGTCTTTCACAGTGCCTTAGGAAGCAGTTTGAAGCCGGCAATATTCAAGGTGCAGAAGTTTGAATGGAAGAAAAGGGAGAACTTAGAACTGAGCAGAAGCAAGGCCTGCTTCTCTAGAAGGCCTTGAGTGTCTATTAGATGCTTTACAGCTCCTGTTGAGCCACTGAGGGACCACGAGCCAGGACTTCACCACCAGAAATGCACAAGGAACTCAGAAACATATGAATGAGTTAGTGACGTCAACGGAGTAGAGCATGAACAGAAAGGTATGGTAGAGGTCTCGTGACAGAAAGGACACACGGATCATCCCTTATCGACTGGGACTCGCAAGGACCTAAACTAAACAAGGTCTGCACTGCATCAGGCTGAGCAAGCACAGAGTGTAGCTCTGAGTCACAGAGAAACTATACAAAGGAAAGACAGCACACTCAGGGAAAGGAAAACATATTTGGGGATGGAAGTCATATTTCTGCCTTTTAAGATAGTTTGAAACACATGGTAAGGATAAAGAATTTAAACAGGGACATGACCCCATTTCATGGGGTACAGCTGACTCTGAGAAGCAGTGCACATAAGGACTCCAGGGCTGCAGTAAAGTGGTGGCATTATACATCATGTTATATATTTATTATACTTTAATACTTGTTATATAAATCTTACTCCAAACTAATCATTTCAGAACTGTATAAACCAGTGGTTCTCAACCTGTGGATCGCAGGCCCTTTATGAGGCTGGTCAGAAGGCCCTTTCACAGGGGTCTCTGAAGACCACTGCAAAACACAGGTATTTAATTTATGATTCATAACAGTGCCAAAATTATTCTTATAAAGAATCAAGAAAAAGAACTTTATGGTTGGGAGTCACCACAACATGAAGAACTGTATTAAAGGACCGCAGCAATCTATTAGGAAGGTTGAGAACCACTGGTCTAAATGGATTAAAGAGATGGGGTTTCCAAATGCAGATCTCACAGACCACAACCTAAAACCAGACTAGAGCTAACCCAACCCCAGGCCATGGAGTAGTTAATTAAGCTTGCACTAAAACTGACATTTAAATAGTTAATGTCAGCAGTTAAATTTAGAAACTGTGATGTCATCCCTAAGATGGTAGTGGTAGCACTTCCTAGAGAACTGTTAGAGGAGGGGAACAGAGGAAGGAAACGAGGAGGGAAATTGCAGAGCACTGAGGGAAGCCAGCTCCTGTAGGAGAGTTTCCTACAAGCTATCAGCAGAATCCCAGTCTTACTAACTTACCTCCCGTAAACTGATTTTAGCGGTGTAAACTATATTTGATCCATCTCTTTTAAACTTGGGATGTTCTTTATCTTTAATAATAAAAACAATGTCTGCTGGGATACTGTTTGGTGTTTCGTCACCTTCCCTCGGAAAAGTAATTTTGGTGCCTTCTTTCCACCCTTTTTTAATCTCGATGGTGAGAATTTTGTCCTCAGATCTGTAACTCCTTCCATCAGGGTTTAATCTTTTTCGAGAGATCTTCATCCGTTTGGTGCAGCCACTATATATTTCTTCAAGAGATACTCTAAGTTCATGAATAACAGGAGGGTCTTGCTTGAGACGGGAGGGTCCCACAGAATTCCTGTCTCTTGGATATCCATTCATGCTGAATCCAAAGGCACTAAAGGGGTCTCCGTCTATCTCCATCTCTTCAGAATCTCGACCTCCACCCATCCGTCTTCCAAAGAAAATTTCAAAGGGGTTGGAGCCTCCAAAAAAGGCTGCAAATGTGGCATGAGGATCCCCATGAAAGGTGTACCTGAAGGTACCTCCTTGTCCATCAGTGCCTCCTGCGCCTCCTTTCAACCCTGGTGAAGAGATAAGTGTGATTAGGAAAAGGGTGGAACGCCAGACAGGTGACCATTACGGCCAGAAACATCATTATAATTAAATGGAATAGTTACACAGCTTCTGAGGAGCCACCCTAAGTTAGAGGTTTAGCTTTCAAATCAGTCCTCCAAATTTTTAGCTTTAACAATTTCTTCTTGAATCCTTGTTTCATAATAAATATGAAAAATAAAAGGAAACCAAGAATCCCTTACCTCAAAAGCTACTGTTCCAAAATACTGAAGTATTACAAATTTAAAAGATTTAAAGATGTGTATTAAGAGGAATTTAATAATCAACAAATAACCTAAATCCTTAAATGCCACTATAACTAATTGATGTAATCAATGATAAGTAATATAATATTCATACTAAGTAGCTCTATTTCATTTCTTTTGCTGATTTTTAAGATTTTATTATTATTTTTAACTATGTGTAGGCATGTGTGTCTGCATGTGGGTATGCACACATGAGTGTAGGTGCCCATGAAGGCCAGAGGCATCAGATCCCTTGCAGTTAGAATTAGAGAGGGTTGTGAGCCTCCTGACATGGGTGCTGGAAATAAGCTTGACTCTTAAGTGCTCACCAATCTCTCCAGCCTCCAGCCAGATCTTTTACTGTTTAAGAACTAAATAGAACTAATTCTTGGGAGCAAGGGAAAAAAAAAACTCTAATAAAGAGGACAGTATGGAAAATGTTTTTGTGTACACTAGATTATTATCATCTAAGATAACAAGACTCCTTAGGTCTACCTTATTGTATCCTGACTCAAAGCATTTAAACCCAGGACTGAAATCAAGAGCCTCAGGTCTTTCTAGCATGTAACCTGGGCTAGTTATTTCTGTTTGACAGCAGTACTGTGACCTTTTGCCCAACAAAGTAACATGTAGCTGACAAAGATTACATAGCATTTCTACCACATCCCAAAAGAAGATTCAACTAAAACCCACAAAACAACATAGTGATGTTTTAGGAGGCCAATCTTGGCAAAGATTTCTATCATTGGAAGTGAAGTTTCTGGAGAAGCCTTAGAAGAATTCCTAACCAAAATGTAAGGAGGGAAAGGAAGATTACAAAACTATGAAAAACTAGTTTAAACTGGGAGATTCTTACATCCCAAATTGATTTAAGGGCAGGGAAAATATGTTGCTAATTTTTGCATTGCTCATACACATGGGGTTGAAAATGACAGGCACTCTAGTCTACTGAATGAAGAAAATCAACCAATTCTTAAAGTCCTCCTAAGTTGAAACTAAAGAAGGTGTTCTGAGGATCAGCCTGAAGACAAAGCAAAAGAAAATAACACATGCAACATGAGATGTAATCATTGTAAGTTCCAAAAAGACTTAATTTTCATATCTTACTGTATTGTTAAAGGGCACACGCACACAGACAGGCAGGCAGGCAGGCAGGCAGACAGACAGACAGACAGACACACACACACACACAGAGTTAGGGGGAAGAGAAGGAATATGAGTGATAAATCCAAATAGTAGTTGGGGTTTTCTTTGTAGAAGTGGACTGACAAGTCTGGGGTGGGCGTGGTTAAAGTGCAGCTCATTCAGTCTTCCTCTTATAATTTTTGTTAGTAAAATTGCAACTCCAAATGTGAAAACGTTAATGACAGACTTCCTTAGATGACAAGAGTAAGTGTAGAACTCAAAGTCAGGACAAGGCAACTAAATGAGGACCTAAGTTACCTCAATCCCTGTGTCCCTCCTCCCAGAGATCTCACAAAGTAACAGTTAACAGTTGGGTGAATGAGTTTGTCTACCCTTAGCTCTCTAAAAGGCAAAATCTAAATGCTTAGGGCACATAACAGAAAAAAAAAAAAAAGAATAACGTTTTCAGTATTACATCATAGGTTTGGCTTTTCTCTAAAACCTCTTCCCTTGCTCCCAAAAATGGTAATTCAGTCAGTATTATAGTCTGTGAGAAAATTTACACACAGCTGAAGTGACTTACTCATCACGGCTGACAAAATTCAGCCTTGGGATTTTTCTGGACATAGAATGGTCAACTATGTAGGTCAGATAAAGAATGAAGCTACTTTAATAATGAGAAAATCCTACCAAAATGCCGCCGTAATATGGCATGAAGTTCTTGCTGTCTTCTGCACTGCCAAAAACTTGATTCCAACAAGCACATCGTTGGCTAGATAGTTAACCTTAATCCTGTACACTGCAACTCCAATAAAAACAGTCAGCATCCAGCTGGATTCCCTCTGCACTGAAATGCTTTCTAGTTTCTCGTTTTATGAAACGACCATCTAGTCAGGGAATGGACTCTAATCCCACTTCTGCCTGAGCCTGAGATCCAGTAGCCAATTTAATATGCAAAACAAATACATTTTGGGGACACTACTCATAGCAATGACTTCTATTACTTATCTGACAAAAAATTAAGAAAAGAAGAAATACTAAAGAATTGAATTTGCAAAGGAGAAATGATGGGGTTTACTAATCTTTACTTCAAAGAGACAGAATGTATAAAACTTTTTGATTTGTAGCAAGACTTCAGAGTTATAGAACAAGAGCCTTTCAACAGTTCAGCTCACAAGAACCGAGTAACTTACATATCTCCAGAACACTGAAAACAAAGAGGTGCAGCCGACTAACTGAATTAAAGAGAACAGTAGACTAGATAAAGGCTAATATACAAAAGACTTAAGTTGGAAGACATAAAAGAACTTCCAGCAGCCAAAGAAAATTACTGAGTAAGCAGTAATCAACAGGCAAGGAGGAGGAAAGGGAGTCAGAACACCAGAGCCCTCCAAGGTGTGTTTTGAGGGGAAATTTTACTTCTTTATTTTTTTACATCTTAAAATTGCATTTATTGTGGTCAGCCGGTTGGTCTGTGGACACATGTGTGCCATGGGATGCATGCAGAGGTCAGAGGACAACTTTCAGGAGTCTGTCCCCTCAATCCACCATAGGTCCCAGGGATTGAACCCAGGCCAACAAGCGCCTTTACCCAGTGAGTCATCTCTGGCCCAATTGAGAAAAAGAGTTTAAGTGTTTAACACAAACTTCTGTTTATGTCTGCTTAGCCAAACCTAACACTTTAGGGCAGAGAATATGTCAGAATCCATTCTTAAATTTCTGTAGTTCCATGACTGTTTTCAAATGTTTCAGGTGTGGAGAGACCTGATCTATTATTTAATATGCAGACTACATGACAAAGCTAACTAGTATGCAGTTCAAGTGTAAAGAAATTACACAGTTTTACCACTGCCGCCATTCTGAAGCGTTCTCTGCTTCTTACAGCTGACACCTACCTCTCCCTCCAGCCCCAAGCAATCTAGCCCAGCTATCTCTATAGAGCTGTCTTCTCGAGACATCTCCCCTAAACTGAGTTATATAATATATATAGTCTCTTATATCTGGGTTCTTTCACCCAGCATATTTTTCAAGGTCCATCCAGCTGTGATATATTTCATTAAGTGGGTACTTTTAATTGTTAAGAACACCCCATTTGGATATATAT
>NC_022022.1:47503442-47514720 GCF_000317375.1 Microtus ochrogaster | reverse complement strand
ATATATATGGACATATATATATGTATGTATGTTTGTTTACTTACTAAACCAGGTGATGCATGCAGGGCCCTCACTAGAGCTGCTGTGAACAATCAGGCACATGTCTTTGTGTGAGCAAATGTCCCCCCCTTATAGATTCCTAAGAATAGAACTACTACAGACCATAGTAACTTTAAAATAGAGCTATTTTATTCAATAAAAAAATTGTAAATTTCAAATGTTAGAAGAATCTCACAGCATGGACAAATCAGGTTATCTCATACACTTCCCATAGTTCCTTATTTCCGCTCTCCTAGTTCTAAGATGATAATTGGTCGGGGAGGAGGCTCTAGGTAGTAAGTCAGTAATTTTGCATTCTTAGAATTCAGTATTATCTTACTACTGTAGAGGGCTATAGACCGAGGACTACAAGTATAGACAATAAGAAAAAGAGAAAGAAAAAGAAAGCTGCTTCATGACCTCACACAGTGTCCCTACAGGAGATGTTTGTGGGGAGGTGCTAAGGATTGAGAGCAGGGGCTCCCACACACTTGACAAGTGCCAGGACACTGAGCTACCCTCCCACCCCAGAGGGTTTAAACTACTGTGTGCTCGTCTACTGAACGGTAAAGAAATGAACCACCTTTCTGTGAGGGAGGAGCTCTAAAAGCTCAACAATTTTCCCTTCCCCTGTATTTACAAACAGCTTATAACTACATAGCATCCCCGAATAATGTGCTGCATGCTGTAAGACGAGAGTCCTGCCTCCACTCCTTTCCTTGCTTACACTCATCTGGGCTAGGAACACCAAGAATGAAAAAAGACCCAGGGCATACAGACAATGCTGATGTAGGTTTTCAAAATTTAAGTCACTTTGGTAATGATCAAAACAAAACAAAAACAAAAAAAAAAAAAAACAAAGTAGCATAATGAGGGATCACTCAAGAAAAGCACTGCCAAAAGGGGCCTTAAAGAACTAAGTGTACCATTGAGTGACTTGAAAACTCTAACATCAAACATGTTTAATAAAGCCTGAATCCTACATGGCGTAGTCACAACAGAGATGTGCTTGGAAGGAACCAAATAACCTGCCTTTACCGAGGGGCTTTTATGGGAACTCACAGAACCTCTCCACCTTCTCCAGAGAGGCCAGGGTCCTGGAGATGTCTGGAGGTCCTGCCCGCTCCTGAGACATTTCCATCATGGCATCAGTGGGACCATACTGAGCAGAGAAGCTGAACTGTCCACTACTTGCTTTTTTTCAGTTACTCATTTTGTAAGAACCTGACCCTGTAGATCCGCACCACTACCAACGGCAGCAGAATAAACCTTAATTCTTGGTACTCTGACCAAGAAAAGGAAGCACGAGGAAAAGAGCCTCCCTACTACTGCACTGAACTGCCAATTTAGTTTGCTTAAATTGCTTAGTTTGGTCACTGCATGGCTGTTTGAAGATTTATTTCTGATTAGGGAAATCCAGTGTTTAAATGCTATAAACAAAGGGAAAACAAAGCTGTTTCCATAGCCACGGTGACTTGGAAGACATTTGAGGAAAAGTAATGAAAGAGAACGTTAGTCCCAATTTTAAGACTTGAAAGCCCAAACCCCTATGAAGTAAAGCAGTGCTGCTGCTGACTGATGGTGTCGAAGTCCTACTTTGTGTGCCGCTCATGGAGATGCTGGACAGACCTGAGCTAAGGCCGGAATGGTAAAAGGAGACTATCAAGGTCTCCCGTGCACTGAGCTAACTTCTGCTCTCAGAGGCAAGAAAAAATATGACTGAGGGAAAGGGAGCTGTCTGTCACGCTTTCCTGTTCACACGGTAGGGAAATTCTGAAAGGAACAGTTAACTAAAAGAAAATCAGTCAGTGCTCTAACTAGGTGGCCATTTTAGGTTTAAAAAAAATTCTGAGACCTTGTTCTCCTGGCACACAATTACTGTTTACAATTAAGCTAAAAAACTTGTCCTGGTATTTTATGACATCAGGGAAATTCTTTCTTCTCTAGGCAGATTGCCAAAAACAACTAGAAGCTAAATGTCTGTGCCTTCTGCGTCTAAGACACACGGCTCCGTCTTGCTCAGTCTCACTGGATTGCTCTACAAAGGCAAAAAACTTCTTGTTTTTTTCTGAGTAAAATATAAATGTCACAGAACTGAACTGCCAATCTTAAGATTTTAAATGACTGAAGATTCTATTAATTTTAACAAAAAAAAATCCATTAAGAAAGCAAAACAGGTTGCATAAGACTCTTAAACAATTCATTCCTCAGTACAGGAATTTAAGGCTTCTTTTAAAATATAAGATGCTAAAACTCTAAGTCTACAGTAGAATATATATAATACAATATTGTTTTTTAAAAAACCCAAAAGACAAACATGAGCATTTCATTCATAGCTCACTCAAATAATCAAGAATTAGATCTTGTTATTACCAGTCATTTTTCTTTTTATTTTAGGTATATCTGACGATCTAATTTAATGATAATCAGAAAGCTGAGAGACAGAAAAAAAGGTAAGATTCGGAGCCAAGGAACAGAAATGTGCAGCTTACCTTCTTCTCCAAACTGATCATATATCTCTCTCTTTTTAGGATCACTCAATACTTCATAAGCTTCTGCGACCTCTTTAAATTTCTCCTCTGCTTGAGGGGATTTGTTCTTGTCCGGATGAAATTTGAGGGCTTGTTTTCGGTAAGCCTTTTTAATATCTTCATCTGTAGCTCCTTTTTCAATTCCCAAAATTGAATAATAGTCTTTCCCCATTTCGAATGCCTTGAAATGAACTTAGATTTTCCTTTGTAAAAGAAAACAGTGTCCCCAGTGTTAGCGATACAACGATTCCGAGAGAATAAAGCAAGCTGGGTGTCTTAAAAGTTAAAGCAATCAGCGATTGGGCTCAGCTGTCTGGAGGCAGCAGGCAGCGTCTCTATTAATTCCTTCCCCAGCAGCTCACTCACAGATAAATATCCACACCAGAGCCGGCCTCCTTCTAGACCCTCCCATTTTCACTACGTGTCTCTGTACTTTCTAGAACGGCAAATGCTACAGGACGTCACTTTCCCAGCGGCCTCTAGGCAAAGTGCTGAGCTGTGTGCCTCCTCCTCCGCGATTAACTATTCCCTTTCCTCTGGCTCTACCATTTTATTTCCTGTGGATTTAGCAAACCAGTATTTCAGCACGGAATGCCGTAACTGCAGACGTAGTTACTCCATTAGAGGTAAAAAGGCAACAGAAATAATTATAGCCATTATGTATCCCACGTTAAAGTAATTATAGAGATAGGAAAGCCCTGAATTTACTGTAGGTATTCCAATCTCAAGTTACCTGGCTGTAAGATATACAGAACTAAAATATGAGGTGTTTACACTTAAAGTCTTCAAACAATTTGGGTCATTTTCAAAATTCCTAGGGTCTATCAATATGAAAAGGTGAGGAAGTCACTATAATAAAATTTCACATGGTAAAAAGGCTATAATAAAATTGAAAAGCAGAATTTTAACATAAGTGACTGGAGAATGATTTTAACTAGTTTTTAGTAATATTTAATAATTTACTATTTGTAAAAGCTCACTGTCTGTGTTCATTACAAGTCAAGCAGATCTCACTCTGAGGGTCACTGTCTCTAGGAGAAAGGATCAGATTTCAACAGGCTCGGGGCAGAGTAAATCTAACCCTGATCAACCCAAAATCTGAACTACTTACAAGAGGCAGCGAGGTAACAACTACATCAAAACCACATTTCTCCTCATTTTAAGTATACACTTACTGACAAAGATTTTTGAAAACATGGGGAAGAATTCTCCCTTTTTAACATTCCCTGTTATTATAAATATATTTTCTTTTAATTCTTTAAAAAAATTGTTGCTGGGGGCTGGTGAGATGGCTCAGTGGTTAAGAGCACTGACTGCTCCTCCAGAGGACCCGGGTTCAATTCCCAGCCCCCACATGGCAGCTCGCAGCTGTCTGTAGCTCCAGTTCAAGAGAATCTGACATTGTCATACCAATGTGCATGAAATAAAGTTGTAAAAAAAAAAAATTTGTTGCTATTTGCTGCAATTTTTTAACTAACGAAGTTTAAATCATATTTACCTTTATATGCACGTGATGCTTTCTCCTATAATGTATCTTGAATAAATATGAGAATTTTTTTTGTATGTAGACAACTCATCTTTTATCTCTTATATGGGTTTCCAATCTTGTCTGAACATGTTCCCACTTCTAGGTGAACACTGAAACTCCAGGCCTTGGGTATAGTTACTAGGCAAGACTCACTACTGAGCTGGACTCCAGCCACCATTTCTGCTATAATATTGAAAAGATGGATTGCTAAGACAGTGTCCAAATACATACTGTATTTAAAAACCCTCTGTGTTTGTAAACTTGAAGGGGGCGCAGCTAAAAGGAAAAGGAAATGGACATACATGCTAAGAGACTTGAAAACTTGGTGGCAACGGAACCGCCCCTGCTTGCCAACGCTCTGATGACTCAGCACTTCTGCAGGCTTGCTTTTGCTGCACAGCCATGACTTCCTAGGTCTGAAACCTCCCACAGCACCTTGCTGCTGGGAATCTCTCATGTGGCCTCCCACAGTCAGAGCTGAGTGAGCTAGCTCACATTTTTTCATCTACCAAGAAATATCAGTATCAAAAAAACTTTTTTTCAAATCCAAAGAATCTGGGAGAAAAAGTCACCATGAGACTGCTATTTTGAAAATGCACACATCACCATAGTAAATTATAAATATCTACTTGCTAATACAGGTGTGTGTGTGTGTGTGTGTGTGTGTGTGTGTGTGTGTAGCTCTAGCAGAGAAGTTGAAGAGAACTACAATTAGTAACTAACATTCTTCTCCCCCCCGTAAAATTAAAAGGTTAATATATTTTTGTCCAACTATTAAATCAGAGCTTGCACTTATGATTTTCACTTTCCCATTAACTGGTGGGATGCCATGAAGCTGCAATTCTCTCGTTTTTATTATAAGTAGCGAGGCCAGATGTCTTTCTCCAGTAATCTCGGTACTCAAGAGCATGAATCTACTCTCTAAGTCTATCAAAAGCTTAAATGTGGTGGCTTTAGCAACGCTAACAGCAACCAGATTGTTGTGCACAACAGCATGTTGAAGGGAAATGCCGCTCTATTCTGTCTTTTAGTCAAGTTCCCTTCCGTGGAATATTATGCTTTAATAATTACAGAAAAGGTATTTTTACACTGAAGATAGCATTTAGTTGTTTTTTTTTTTTGTTTTTTTTTTTTTTTTTGGTTTTTCGAGACAGGGTTTCTCTGTAGCTTTGGAGCCTGTCCTGGAACTAGCTCTGTAGAACAGGCTGGTCTCGAACTCACAGAGATCCGCCTGCCTCTGCCTCCCGAGTGCTGGGATTAAAGGCGTGCGCCACCACCGCCCGGCTGAAGATAGCATTTAAACCCCAAAGTTTAACACATCATTCCACTGACTCCATCTTCTTCTAATTTGGTATTCCTGCCAAACAAAAACAAATTTCAGCTGTTGTGATGGTTCATGCCGAAATCCCAGCACTCTGAGGCAGCGGAGGCCAGCCTAAGGTACAGGGTGAGCCAGAGGCCAGTCTGAGCTACAAAAGAAACCCTAACTTTTTCTTCTGAGTCACAAGTCAGTCTCAGTTTATGGTAAAGTACAGAGTCTTGCAGGCTGGGCTGACTTCTATATAGGAGAAGGAATTAATTTCAAATTAGGTCACTCAGAAGGCTGAAGGAGGACAATAGCAAATTTGAGGCCAACCTAAGCTACAGAGAGAAACCCTATCTCAATGAATTAATTCAAATAATCTCAAATACTTGAGAACGAATTACCTAATATTTTACTGATACACTTGTTGAAAACGTTTTCGATAAATACTTAATTTTTGAACAGGTCATGTTCAGTCCTGATGTTTCTCATAGTGAATTTGTATAAGAAAATCGTGACTTCCAGTTCCCCACAATTCCTACCCAAGAATAAGCAATCTTAGGCTCTTAAGTTCCTAATGCTTTTGATAGTCGAGTATCTAACCTCAAATCTAAGTATGTCCAATAGTCATTAAGTCTGCCAAGGTAGTCAGGAATGGCAGTATACCATAATCTCACAGCTTGGCAGGCTAAGGCCAGACAACTACTACTGAGCTTAGCATAGCCTGAGATGCAGCTGAAGAAAATAAAAGGCGGGCTGGAGAGATGGCTCTGCTCTTCCAGAGGTCCTGCATTCAGTTCCCAGCACCCACATGATGGCTCACAACCATCTGTAATGAGATCTGATGCTTTCTTCTAGCGAGCAGGCATACATGCAGGTAGAACACTCTTTACATAATAAATAAATCTAAAAAAAAAAAAGGAAAGGAAAGAAAAGAATGGTGTAGATCTCAGTGAGTGGTAAAATGCTTGTCTGCTATGCAGAAGGAAGGAGGGAGAGGGGGAAGGAGGGAAATACAAGGTGGTGCTAAGGAGAATCTACAATGGTTTAAAACAGTCATTTAAAGCAGATTTTGGAGTCAGGACTTCCTGAATTCAGATTCTGTGTGGCCTGAGATCTAAATTCCGTGTCTGTTTCCTTATCTGTCGGTTGGGTTAATATCAATATCGACTTTACAGGGTTACCATGAAGATTAAACATGATATACAGTGTATTTAAATATCGTTGACACTGTGAAGATTACTTTTACGATTTTATTATATGAAATCCAACAACTTTCAGGAAACAATCATGCCATGCATAAAACTCTTACTTATAAAAAAAAAGTAAAAACCATGCTGGTGGTGGCAAATGCCTTTGATCCTAACACTACAGGGAATGAGGCAGGCAGACTTCTGCGTTTGAGGCCAGCCTGATCTACACTGAAGTTTCTACGCTAGCCAAGGCTACAATAGTGAGACCCTGTCTAAAAAGTCAAAACCATTAAACACTCCACACAGCTGGTATCTGTCACACTTGAAGCCGGATTTATTGATTTATAAGCAGGGGTCTCACTGTGCTACCCAGTCTGGACTCAGGGTCCCAGAGTCAGCCAGATGTGGTACACACCTGTAATCTCAGCATTTAGGAGAGGAAGGCAGGACCATCAGGAGTTCAAGACCAGTCTTTGGTTACATAGTAACTTTGAAACCAGCTTAGGCTACCTGAAACACTGCCTCAATACAAAAGAGCACCCAAATCAAACTCCTTTCTCCTCAACCTCCAAAGTAGCTGGGATCATGGAAACACATCCCTTTGCTCAGCAAAAAAAATATGTTTGATCGATTCTGGAGTCAGAGGATCTCCCCAGCCTCAATTTCTGTCTATACTTCACAGAGCTCAGTCACCCAGGATCCTTCAAAGTTGTCCATTCTGGCTAGAAGGCAAGCATAAAGAAGCTACAAATAAAGCTGGGCATTGTGGTGTACAACTTCTATCCCAGCCCTCTGGAGGAAGAGGCAGCGAAATCTCTATGAGTTCTAGGAGAGCCAGGGCTATGTGGACAGACTCTGTCTTAGCCCCTCCCCTCAAAGAAAACAAACAACAACAAAAATAAATAAAAACACCCTTGAAAAAAATGAAATTTATAACATATACATAAATTTTACACTATTTTAAGCTGTACAAACTACTTTGCAGCAGTAGAAGTCTACTGATAAAGTCTGCCTTTCCTCTGGATAGCAGTTTGCAAAAACATTAAGCTGCACAGACCAATAACTGCCAGGCTGACCTCAGAGGAGTCAGACGTTCCCCATGCTATCATGCTGCAAAAGGTGCCTTTTCAGGCTTTTCGATCTGAATTCCATTCTTCTCTTACACAGCGGATCTCTTCCAAGCCTTTCTGATAACAGCAATTATATAACGGCAGTTTAGAAAATCCTTTGTTATGCCCTCTGATGTCTATGCTGTGTGTGTGTACATCTGATATTTAAGCAAGAGAGAAATTTTCATAAAGCTTTTCTATAACTATGGTCTAACAACAAGCTATGATATTCTTTTGAATGTTTTTATTTGGGTTTTGAAACAGAGTTTCCCTTCAGAGCAAGTGGGCTCTGAACTCATGGTCCTGCTGCCTCAGCCTCCTGCATGCTGGAATTGCAGGCCAGAGCCATGATGCCCAGAGCTGCTGTAATAACAATAATTAAATAGACATTCCTCCAATATTAGCATGAAAAGAACATTTTGGCCCAGCACACACCTGCACTATGATGGGCTGGTGTCTTTAACTGAAGGAGCAGGGCTGGGTACCACACTCTGTAAAGAGTCCAGAAAGACAAACAGCCTGACAAGCAGTGCTTACTGACCTCTTTCATTCTGCTGCTCATGTGTCATGCAGCAGGGACGCTTCTGTCAACAGACTGAACCACACAGATGACAGCAATTACATAAGATTCTGTCGCCTAGTAATATCACAGACATCTTGTGTTAACATGCTGACATTCACACAATGACAAAATCACCCATGTCAACAAGACGTGTGATTCTGCTAAGAACTGTATTTGGTTCTCATCTTGGCCTTTACTCTCTGCACAAATACAAGCATGCTTTCAAGTATACAGTTGACAATTTGGCTCAGTAAAGTGTGGTGCAAAACAAGTGAACAATTTTTTTTTTTTTTTTTGGTTTTTTGAGACAGGGTTTCTCTGTGGTTTTTGGAGACAAGTGAACAATTTAATCACCAAATAAATACTACTTACTCAGGGCTGGAGAGGTGGCTCAGGGGTTAAGAGTATTTGCTCTTTCAGAGGACCCAAGTTTAGTTTCCAGAACCTATGATGTGGCTCACAATCATCCATGTCTCCAGTTTCAGGGGATCCAATGCCTTTTTCTGACTTCCATGGGCACCAGACATGCATGTAGTACTATGCATACACGTAGGCAAAATGCTCATGCATGTATATATTTTTAAAAAAACCAAGTTGGGCTGGAGAGATGGCTCAGAGATTAAGAAACTGACTGCTGTTCCGGAGGTCCTGAGTTCAATTCCCAGCAACCACATAATGGCTCACACCCATCTATAATGAGATCTGGTGCCCAGAACACTATATACATAATAAATAAATTTAAAAAAATAAAAATAAAAAATACTAAGTTATTATATGGGTTATAAGACAACTACAATATAAAAGAAAGACTTGAAATGAGGGTCTAGAGAGATGGCTCAGTGGCTAAGAGCACTTGCTGCTCTTGCAAGAGGACCCAGGTTCAGTTTTTTGCACCCACAGGATGGCTCACAGCTATTTGTAACTCCAGGTCCAGGGGATCCAACACCTTCTGACCTCTGTGTGTACTGCACACATGTGGTGCACACACAGACATTCTTTTCTGCACACATGTGGTGCACACACAGACATTCAGGCAAAAGACTCATCTGCCTGGAAATAAAAATTAAGATGGACCTTTAACCCCAGCACTTGGGAGGCAGAGGCAGGCAGGTCTCTGTGAGTTCAAGGCCAGCCTGGTCTACAAATCAAATTACAGGACACACAGGGCTGTTACACAGAAAAACTCTGTCTGAAAAACAACAAAATAAAAATAAAAATCTTCAAAAAAATAAAACCTTGGAAAGGAGTTGGCTCTGCATACTTAGCTTTGCCCCCTGAGTTCTGGTCTGAGGTCTAGAAAAGTCATGCACTAAGTCTTGAGCCCCTCATTTATACAATGACTAACACTTTCTGCCTCATGAGAGGGACCCAAGAATCAGAAAACAGGGGCTGGAGAGCTGACTGCACGGTGAAGAGCACAAACTAGTCTCTTGCAGAGGGCCCGAGTTCAGTACTTCCCAGCATCAGTGTTGGGTGACTTATCCCTGACCAGAACCCAGGGGGTCTGCTGCCTGTGTCTACACAGATGCAGTCAACTGTCACATACTTACACACAGATTCACAGACACAATTACAAATAAACATTTACAGGAGCAAGAAAATACATGGCAGAGAAATACTGTGCAGATATTAGCTGTTGTCCTCCCTCCACGCCGACTGGTTGGTATGGAAATGGCTTCAGAATAAACAGGGATGCAGCTCCATGGTAGAGTTTGTCTTGCATGGCAAGGTCCTGAGCTCAATCTTTTGGAAAAAAAAAAAATAGGAGTAGGAAGAGAATGTGAGCAATGACTTGAACTTCTGATAGATTCTGAAAGAGAGGGAAGGGAGAGGGTTTAACACGTGGATCAGGAACACAAAGTCCGGATGAAGAGATCACAACGCTAGTCTACAGAGGAGGAGGCTGCCCAGGTAAAAGTATGGGAACGAAAAGGACTAGTCAGACTGTTCAGTTTCATTGTTATTTTGAAAACGGTGCGTCCATGCTCTTCAAAAGGTACTGCTTCGGGGTCGCAGAGGTGGCACTGTGGTAACAGATTTCCATCTTCTAGAAAATCTCAGTTCCATTTCCACTATCTCAGCATCAGGGGATCCGACATCCTCTTCTGGCCTCTTCAGGAACGGGCACACACGGCACACACCACACGCCTACACACACACACACACACACACACACAATTGGATAAAACAGAAATCTTATTTTTAAGAGGCCACTTTAAGGTCAGCTTTGTAGGTATAAGCACTTGCTGCTAAGCCTGAAAACCTGTTTCAATCCCCAGGACCCATAAGCACGTGGTGGCACACAGACCCCACGTACACAAACGTATTTTTTAGGTGCCAGTTCAAGGAGCTTGCATAGCACAGAAAAGGCTCCAGCTTCCATCCCCAGTGCTGAAAAAAGAAAAAGGAAGGAAAAAAGCAAATTCTGTCCAACTGTTTGGTCATCCAAATATTAAGTGACAATTTATTTTGAAGCTTGTGAAATTATTTTTTGGTTTTCTCAGCAAGGTAATTTAAATGAACATTTAATTAATATTTTAACTGTCCAAAAAGCATTTAGATGTTGAACCATAAAGGTCAACAAGAGATAGAATTGTAGCCGGGCGGTGGTGGCGCACGCCTGTAATCCCAGCACTCGGGAGGCAGAGGCAGGCGGATCCCTGTGAGTTTGAGGCCAGCCTGGTCTACCAAGGGAGTTCCAGGACAGGCTCCAAAGCTACAGAGAAACCCTGTCTCGAAAAACCAAAAAAAAAACAAAAAAACTTTCTTATTAGATTGATTTATTTTAGGTGTGAATGTTTGCCTGCGTGTTTATGTGTGCACCACATGCATGCTTGTGCTCTCAGAGGTCAGCAGCAGGGTATGAGGGTATTGAATCCCCTGGAACTGAAGTTACAGATGGTTGTGACCTGCTGTGTGGGTGCTGGAAATTGAACCCAGGTCCTCTGCAAGAGCATCACACGCTCTTAGCTTCAGAGTTATCTCTTCAGCTCATATAATTTTTTTTTTTTTT
>NC_022022.1:47482967-47503342 GCF_000317375.1 Microtus ochrogaster | reverse complement strand
AGTTTGAGGCCAGCCTGGTCTACCAAGGGAGTTCCAGGACAGGCTCCAAAGCTACAGAGAAACCCTGTCTCGAAAAACCAAAAAAAAAAAAAAAGAGATAGAATTGTATCAGGAGTGGTTCTCCAGGAACTACTGTCTCTCTTGTCTAAAATATCCAGCAGTCATCACTATAGCTATGTAATTCCAAAAATTTTCAATTTTTGATACTATGTTATTGCTCAATTTTATAATGCTTTCCTTATACGAGTGGCTCTCAATCTTCCTAATGCTGCAACCCTATAATATAGTTCCTCATGTTGTGGTAAGCCTCAGCTATACAATTATTTTCATTGCTATTTCATAACTATAATTTTGATACTGTTAAAAATTGTAATGTAAATATCTCTGTTTTCCAATGGTCTTAGGCAATCCCTGTAAAAGGGTTGGTCAACTCTTGAAGGGGTCATGACACATAGGTTGAGAAACACTGCCCTATACAAAGCATAATAAAATATATACATCTAAACTAATTTTAATTATCTTCAAAGAGATACAAAGTAAAAATTTTTAAACTTAAAGAACAAGCCTTTTAAAATAACGTGAAAGTAAAACTGCTTTAAGCTTACTAAATATTATAACGAGCAGTCAGCACTGGCGGCACACCTTTAATCCCAGCACTCAGGATGGGGAGGCAGGCAGATTGAGTTTGAGGCCAGCCTGGTCTACATAGTGAGTTCCAGAACAGCCAGGGCTATGTAGAAACACAAACAAAATCGACTAGTCATTGGGAAACAGTAATCAGAAATATTCCCTGCTTCAAAAATTTCCTGAATGTGAATAATTTTTTTTGAGTACAGAATTTCTTCAAACTGGGACATTTAAATGTTTCCTAATATAATTTCCAAGTAACAATTAGTCCTTCTTTATTACTTTCTTTTAATAGGAAGTAACCCAAAGTTTACTCGGAACTTCAAAACAAAAAGGGAGCTAGTATACTTACCTAGCATCTTGTGATCTACATTATAGTGTTCCTGGAGCGGGGGTGGGGCCTCAGTGGGTAGAGTCCTGTGCAGATCCCCAGCACCCATCAAAGCCAAGTGCCTGTACCTGTAAGCTGGGGAGTGTGGGAGGAGCTACAGAGACAGCAGATGCTGGGCGCTTGCTTGCCAGTCTAGCTGGAACAGCTAACTCCTAGCTCTGGGTTCAGTGAGATACTGTCTTAAAAAGAAAGGTAGAGAGTGATTGAGGAAGACATTCCATATTTACCTCTGCCACACACAACACACATACACTTTTTTGTTTTTCATTCGATATTTACCTCTGGTAGAGACACAAACACATGCACACTTTTTTTGTTTTGTTTTTACACTTATTTTAAACATCAATTTAGGAAGCCAAAATAAACTGAGATTCTCGATCATTTTATATGTCTTGATACACTGATGACACGCTTATAATAAGTATGTTAAAAGATCACTGTGACATGCAATCCACATACAACTGCCAACAAGAGACTTTATTTTGGGGGGACTAAACCTTTGAAATCAGTGTGTAGCCACACTTACGGCGTATCCTGCCCTCAAAATGTTTCATACCATTTGTTTAAAAAAAGGATAAAGGGATTTGAAACAAAAGCCAGTACTGTCTTTAAGGTAGTGGTAATGGCTGATTACATATGCTCAGGAGTTGGGGATTTAGCTCAGCGGTAGAGCACTTGTCTGGCAAGAACAAAGTCCTGGGTTCAGTCAGTCAGGGCAAAGGGGAATGGGAGGAAGGGGAAAGACAAAATTACAAACAAAACAAAACAAAGAACCAAATCAAAACCAAGATACCTTTACATGCGTAAGGAAGAAATACTAGCATGACGCTCAATTTAAATTAACATTAGGAAACAGATTGGTGTGGTTTTTCATTTCTTCATTCCTAGAATTTTTTCCCTCATAAACAGGCAGAGAAGGAATTAAGTGGCTGTGCATAAAGTAAGAACTGTAGCTTCGCAGGGTGGTGATGGTGCACACCTTTAATATCTGAGTTCGAGGCCAGCCTGGTCTGCAGAGCAAGCGCTATGAAAGCCAAGGCTATACAGAGAAACCCTGTCTAGAAAAACAGAGAGAGAGAGAGAGAGAGAGAGAGAGCACTGTAGCTTCCCATGCAAGCAGTACAAGGAAAGGATGTTTATGACCCGAGAAGAAGCAGGTGGAGATGGGTTGCCCCACGGGAACATAGGGCTCTTAGCCAACACTGTGACCAACTGGCTGCCCAGCAGGATATTTAGCTTGTTTTGTATTTACAGCTTTAAAACACTTGAATTTAAACAGTAACAAGTTTTACTACAAATCACATTACACCCATACAGGTATAATCAAACCGATGCTACTAAGGAGACTTAACCACAACTCAAAGATTTATTGACAGCTACCAAAAATAAGCAATATGATATTCATAAAAATGAGCAAACCCTTGCTAAAGAAATTCACGAGCCACTATAAAACTGGGTAACTGATTGCTTAATTCCAAATACAGTGGGCTCAAACTTGCTTTCTGCCTAAGGAGGGCAGATTTGAAATAGAAATTGCGTAAATGTTTTTTAAGTAAAGTGTTTATTGGCCAACAAGATAGCTCAGTAGGTCAAGGTGCTTGCTGCCGAGCCTGATGGCCTGAGTTGAATCACCAGAGCTCACAGGAGAGGAGCAGAAACAGCACTCTGAACTCCAACATTAATGCCTCGGCCCACATACCTATCAATATTCACAAACAGAAATAAACGTAGTAAAAAACAAACATATAGTCTTTTGGTTATCTGGACAAAGTCAGCATATCCAGACAACACTTAGGAGACCCCACTGGATAGATCATTGTCTGTGTCGTGACCATACAGAAGGCAGTCACTGGCCCACAGAGGTTTCCACTGTAAATACAGAAGGTACTTACTATCATGGCCTTCACCAGACAGTGGTGGAATTGAGCAGTTAAAGCCAGGACTAGATGGCTGATAATGCCTAAATATTTACTGACTGGCCACTATCAGGAAAATGTTTGCTGACCCCCACTATGTACAAAATTATTTCTCATGAAGGACAGGGCAGTATTTTAAAAAGTACTAGACAAAAAAAAAAAAAAAACACCTGAATTTTGCAAAATTCTTTTGACATATACTTTATATAATAAACTCTCAGCCTGGGCATACCTGCCAGAGGGAACATATAATACGTATAAGAATATCTGGGGTGTACACTGAGCTGTTCTCAAAGGCAGTGCATGTGTTATAAATTCTGTGTCATTATCCCTAAGGGAAATAGAGGTTCCTGCAAGCCTCTGCTCATATTTTCATCAGCCACCCCAATACATAACCTTCTTTTTTTATGTATTCCTACTTAAAGATCCCTATTTTATATTGTTGACTCACTGACATTCGCTCATGGCTAATAGCAGTGTAAGTCACGCTGGAATGAAGTTAAGTGAAGATAAAACAAGAATGCAGAAGACCTTGGGTTGAATAGTTGGCTCAAGTGCTGAACAAGCGTGAGGACCTGAGCTCAGATCCCCAGCACTCACAGAAAGGCTGCCATGGCTGTGTGTGTCTCTAATCCCTGCACTACGGGAGCAGAGAAAGGAAGACCCTGTATGCTCACTGCAGCTAGCGTAGCTTCAACAGCAAGCTCCAGGTTCAGTATGAGGTCCCAGCTCAAAAGAAAAAAAAAAGGTAGAGTAAGAAAGGGAAGGAACCCATTTAGCCTCTGGTGTATGCGCACATGCACACATTAAGTAAATAACTTTTTAAAAAGAATGGTTCATAACTTGAGCTGTTTCATAAGATGCACATAATACTCAGTATATGTGCATCTTCAAATGACCCTAAATAATTTTGAGTATTGATCTGGGGATAAAAATAAATTTTGTGAAGAAGGCAGATTCATATATACAGAACTGGCAAGAAATAAGGCTTAAATGTATAATGATGTGTCACTACCAAAGACCTAAGACCAGCTTAAAAAATTCCAAGCAACAGCAATATTGAAATTACCTGTCCCAAATGGTATGTCATGATATTTGTTATCTTCAGAGCAAAGGTGCCACCCTTTATTCCAGAAACCCTCCACACAGCTGATTCTGCCTTGAGTCCAGCTGGAGGTTGTGCTGCTTTGGCCCTGAATGAGGGTAGGCTCCTAACCCACACTTGTCGCCAGAAATCAGCTCACTTATTACTATATAAATGTATCCCTTTTCCACTAGGCTGGAATCTCGTTCTCCCTTCTTTCTCCTTCCTGTTTTCTCTACCAGAACAAGACCTTTACCTAACACACTGCTAAACCTCTGCTGAATGAAGGAGCAGAAATGGGTAACTACAGGACGTAAAGTAAGATGTTTATGATATAAAGAGACAAATGGAAATTTTCCAACCAGTTCAATGTGTATGAAGTTGAATGTCAAGCTCATTACATATACGCTGCATTTCTGTTTATAACAAAATTTATATTATGTTTGTCCCAACAGACAAAAGAACAAACAACGCCTCAAGAAGTTCATACTCTAGAAAACAGGATCTCAAGCAAAGAACTGGACAGTTAGCATGGAACGAGTTAGGGGCCAGCGTGGTCAGATGCGCTCAGTGCTGCCTGACCTGTTCCCACTTGTGACTTGGCCAGTACTCAGCTCTGTACTCAGGGTTAAAAACAGACCCTAAGGATTGAGATGACAACAATGAGCAGTCATGAAGTTATTTTAAATACTGTAACTTACACTAGGAGGGAAGTTTTAGCTAGATGAATGACCTATCTGGTCGTTAGGCTTTTCCCAACCCAATCTTTCAATCCATTGTCTACTAAAACAGACTCTTACTACCCAGACTGATAGAAACGGAGACTTGACAAAGTGACTCGTGATTTCACTGACCCTATGGACCAAGACTATCGTCATGAAGGTGGCATTTTTACTGTCTACTCTGCCTGCCCAGACTTCAGCTCAATGCCCAGCTTTTTTTTGTTTGTTTGTTTTTGTTTTTCGAGACAGGGTTTTTTTTTTTTTTTGGTTTTTCGAGACAGGGTTTCTCTGTGGCTTTGGAGCCTGTCCTGGAACTAGCTCTGTAGACCAGGCTGGTCTCGAACTCACAGAGATCCTCCTGACTCTGCCTCCCAAGTTCTGGGATTAAAGGCGTGCGCCACCATCGCCGGGCTCCAGCTTTTTTTTTTTTTGCATATAAAAATTTTACTCTTATGTAAAGTAAAAAATTTGATCACACTGAATACATTTATAGGGTTTCTCTGCAGTATGAATTTTCTCATGATTTAATTATTCATACATGCAAATGCTTTACCACACTGATTACATTCATAGAGTTTATGGCCAGTTGTGATCTTTCATGCATTTAGAGTACTGTGAAGTGAAAAGGCTTTAACACACTAATTATATTACATTATAATGCCCAGCTCTTTTATGGACTGAATAAATAAAAGAATTACTGAGTACCTACTAGGTGTCAATCCTATCAATCTTAAGTTTAAGGTCAGCCTGGACTGCATAAGATCCTGTCTTGAAAAGAAAAAATAAAAATGAAAACAAAAACTACCATTCTATTCAGAAGGAAAGTATCCTTAGCTATTACAAGACAAAATGGCGTAAGAAGTGCTATCATAAATCACAGGAAAACAGTAACTTTAGATGCTCTGTGTAAAAAAAAGTTTAATTTTCCTCTTAAGTATGTCTCTTTAAAGGCATTTCAAAACAATATGAGATCTATTAATATAAAGCAAAAGAGATTCAGAAGACAAAATCCAGAATGTTCATAGCTAGACAAAGAAATAGAAATATCATTAGAGAAATAAAACTCTACTAAAAACAAAACTGCTATTCCAAGTGAGTCTTATATCCCGTTCCCACCCATCTTTACTTAAGGGTTTCCTGGTTAAGATCTTCAGTTTTTTACACAATCTATTTCCAGAGGGAATGTTATACAGGAAAAGTAGAGGTCCCAATTACAAAAGCATGGCGATTTGAGTTCTACACATTTAATATGTGAATCCATGGTTACCTAAATATTAAGGCATGAACCATTGGGAAAAGTCCTTTTTTAAAATTAAAGTTTTGTAAGTATTTTGAAATCTTCTCTTAAATTGCCTGTTCTTTCTAAGATTTAAGTATGGCATTTAAAGAAAATATTTTTAAGTTCAGATTTAAAAAAAAATAGATTTATATTATGTTGCCTCCTTAAGCAGTACAGCTAGAAATCATCTAAGAACCAATATTCAGGGGCTGGAGAGATGGCTCAGTGGTTAAGAGCACTGACTGCTCTTTCAGATGGACTCGGGTTCAATTCCCAGCACCCACATGGCAGCTTACAACTGTCTGTAATTACAGTTCCAGGGGACCTGACACCCAAGGCAAAAAAAAAAAAAAAAAAAAGAACCAATGTTCAAATATTTGATGTTGAGTAAATATGTATAAGTCTGAGCAATATGATCAAAATACGCGTATGAAAATGTCAAGAAGATATGTTATTAATATTTTGAACATACTACTCTATCTTAAATTACAAAGCTGATAGGAGTTCTGATAGGCTGTACTTTGGTACCCCATCAGGATATATATATAGCTCAGTGACAGGAGTGTCTGCTTTTGACCTCCATGGGGAGAAAAGCTCTCTGGCACTTTAAAACTTCAATTTATTCAAGCAAATAGTGATCCATGAATTAGGCAGCCACTCCCAGATATGATTTTAGGGGCCTGCGAGTGACTCTGCCCAACTTTTTATGTGGGTTCTAGAGATCTGAATCCGTCTTCAGACTAATGCAGCAAGAGCTCTTAACTGATGAGCCAATCTACACAGACCCTGGATTTTACCAAGCCCATTTGAACACGGCTATTTAAAATGTACTATAATTCCTGGAATCTCTTCCTGAGCCTGAGAATACAGATGAATTAACGTATTTTATAGTACCAACTTCCAGTGGCATAGAACTGTGTGATTCCTGAAGAGTTCGGAAGTGCTCTTCTGAAGGTGGGAAGGCACTTAGGGGCACTGCGTAGATGAGAAATCTCAGACACAAGATCAAAAGAATGAACTAAAACATAGTTTGGGCCCAACATTTATTTACACAACAAATAACTAGACTGTCAGCCTAGTGGTAGGGATGATAATGATGGAGATGGTGGCGTTGCTCTCCAGTTTACACTCTAAGGGAAATAAGAGTGTAAACAACACAGACAAACGCTGTAAGACATGGTGATAAGTGAGGGGTTGCTGAACTGCTTGACGAGAGCCATTAGAGAGCTGAGGCCTGAAGGACGCAGTCAGATCACGCTGGCGTGGCAGGGGCTCCAGGACCTTCAGCAGAGGAAGAAGCAAGATAAAGACTGAGGCAGGAAATTCGTAGCTAACAAAGTGAACCAACAGCTGCAGGAAGAGCATAAGAGAAGAGGAAGAAATGTATAGAGAAACTAATTACACAGAGCTCTTCTAGGGAAAGGATTCATAGTGTAATTGGAACTGTACAGAAGAGATCTGTTTTCAAGAAATTAAGAAACGATGAATGAATTGTAATATAGTCAGAAAAGCACCTGAACTACAAAAAGGCAGATGAGTATAGTTCTTGGATGATATTTTTCAACACTGGGTACGTTACTTTTGAATCCTTATATATTATATACATTTATACAAATTTTCCCAATTTTTAAAAAATTATTTCATTGTACATGGTCTAGTGTCTTTATGTGTGTGTACCGTGTGTGTGCCTGGTGCTTTGAGGTTAGAAGAGGACGTTGGTGCCCTGGGTCTGGAGTTATGATGGTAATTGTCATATGGGTGGTAGGAACTAAACCTTGGTCCTCTGGAGAAGCAGCCAGGGATCTTATCAGCTGAACCATTTCTCCAGCCCCACAAATTCCTCACTGAATCACAGAAATAAACAGGAAGGACCAAAAACTAAAGTGTCACCCTTTTGGTCCAGAATACAGTGGTGGTAACTTGGGCCGGGGCTGGAAGCAGCAGAGGTAAAAATCAATGGACCTGAAAACATATATTGGTGATATGGTCAGTAAGGTCTTTCTGATGGACAGACAAAGGGCAGGGATACGAATCAAGGAAATCAACAGCTCTCAGTCAGATGAAGATATTTTTAGTTATCACAATTGGTGATGCGCAGGAGGGATATGGATAGCGTTCCAGGCAAGTACAGGCCAACAAGGCTCTAAATACTACAGCATGCAAACCACACAGCAAACAATTATCAGGTTCAAGATCTCAATAGTACCTAGTCTGCAGGGTAGTGGTGGTGCAAGCCTTTAATCCCAGCACCTGGGGGGCAGAGGCAGGCAGATCTATGAATTCCAGGACAGCCTGGCATACAGAGCGAGCACCAGGACAGATTCCAAAGTTACACAGAGAAACCCTGCCTCAAAAAACAAAACAAACAAGTTAGTCTACACTGATTCCAACGTATTCCATTCTAGGATATCCACATTTCCGGTATATATAATGTTTTTTTTGAAATTAGAAATGGAGGTTCTTTTGGTATTTACAAAAAAATTAAATAATGATAGAAGGGAGTAAATAATACTCTGGATTATTTTGATCAGAACATTTAATTGTTGTAAATCTAGTTAATGAAATAAAAAAAATTTTACTGATGAATAAATGCTATTTGCTGGGCAAGGCTTTCTTAAAGTGCGACTATTTTTTAGGAACTCTTCGAGGTTTTACACCCTGGTATGATTAAATCTGATTAAATCTGTAGCCCAATACCGTTACTGTTTTTCCAAATCCACAAACATTCTGAGATAATTCAACACATGTAAAAAGGGTGAGTTCAGCTATAAAATGGCCGAGGCAGAGCTGGATAAAAGAAAACCGCTGGTTTTATCTGCTAGCACATGACTTGTTAACTGATCTATGGGTCTTGAACCTGAGGGCACATTAGCTTCCGGTTATCAGGAAGCCGGTAACAAATATTTCTCGCATTCTAAGACTCCTGATAAAGTGTTCTTAGACTGAGACGGGGTGGGGGTGGGGGGGCGGGTACTAACATACAAAATGCCATTCTTTCTTAGCAAGTTGGGGGCGGGGGTCATTGTCGCACACAGAAGTTGAAACAGAACAGGATTTAAGAAACCTCCCTCACCCCAGTAATTGTTTGCATTACATTAGGCATGCTCAGGAACGGTCTGGGGAGATGTGTAATTATTGGCACATAAAGCAAATATTAGAAATCGCCTAATAAAAATCATCTAGTCCAGAAAACTACATATATCTGCGGTCCCGCAGGGGGTGGGGAAAACTCAATCAAGCCAATTTGGGTGAAGAACAAGACCGTTCGTTCACTCGCGTGTGGCCACGAGATTGGCCGAATGACACACAACGCTGCGGGGTCTAACACTGAACGTCACAACACTCACGTTTTTAAAGGACAAAGGGCGGTCATAATTTCACCATCCGCTCACCCACATTATTTTTTACATAGACACTCGATAGGTAGCAATCGATCGGGAACTAAGGGCCCGGCGGGCGGTCTGATCATGCCCACGTGTGACCCCCGACAGCCTGGTAGTCGCAGGCGGCGGCAGCTCAGCACCCCGAAGGATGCTGGGCTCCCGCCGGGGCCGCAAACGGTTCTGCAGCGTCGCCGCGGACGCACGCGCGGCCCTCGGGGGCTCGCGGGACACTGTTGCGTGACATCCACGCCCGGCGGCGTCAAGCGCCTCACTACGGAAACAGGGAAGGACACGCGCTCCGAGGACGCGGCGAGGCGCCCAGAGCCGGAGCAGACGCCACCGCGACGACAGACGCCACCGATGCCACGCCACCGCGAGGGAACAATAAGCCGGCAACGCGCCCGGAAGGGGCACCCCGGTCAACGCCACTCTCGCGAGATCTTAGTCAAATCTCGCGATAGTCTCTACCGGGCCCGTCTCCACGCCCGCCCCCAGCCCCGCTAGCTCTGAAACATCGCGAGATTTCCGCCGCCTAGTCCCCGCCCCTTTACGGCACGATGGTCGCACAAGAATGTGATAGAGCGTCTACGGCCGCCATTTTCTTCCTTTCTTAGCGGTTAGCCGAGCGGGGAGCCTCCGCGAGGAAGCGGCAGCGGCGGCTGTATAGTGGGCATGGCCGACTACTCAACGGTGCCTCCGCCCTCGTCTGGCTCAGCCGGCGGCGGCGGCGGAGGAGGCGTTAACGATGCTTTCAAAGATGCCCTGCAGAGAGCCCGGCAGGTAAGCGAGCAGCGCGGCGGCTTCCCCAGAGCCTCTGGCGGGCTAGGCCCCGTCCCCGCTGGCTTCCCGGGCTAAGCCGGAGACAGCCATCTGTCCCGGGGTCCCAGGCACTCGAGGCCGAGCTCTGCTCAGGTCCGGGCTGAGCCTCCCTTCCCACGCGCGCTCCCCAAACGTGGCCCCGGGGCTTCCACTTCCGCAGCGCGGCCCGGCTCCCTCAGGTCGGCTTCCGTTCGGTAAAGCGCTTGTTGCTGTCCACAGCGGCGGGGAAGGAAGGTTCTGGGAGGCCGGGTCACGGCTAGGGCAGGACGGGCTTGCCCGCCTAGCGGTGCTCACCGCTCCGCCGAGCCCTCCCTCCCCGGAAGGTAACGTTCGCCTGGCCCGGAGAGGCTCCCCGACCGCCCTTTCCCCTGGCGGTCAGCCCTCCGGCCCATCCCTCCAGCTAAAATGGCCTCAGGCCGGTTCTCCCCGAGCTTTGGGTTTGAATCTGCCTCTCCCGAGGCGAGACCTCCATCCTCTTTGTGCTCCGTTGGGACGTATTGCTGCCCCGAAGGCACCACTTAGCGGGTTGAAAGACAAAAGTGCTTGTACTTGAAAATCTATTTTTTCAACTCTGGACTTTCCTGTCTTCAGGTAGCCCTCTGATTTCTTTGTGGTTTAAAAATGTAGCGTTGTCTTGGTGGGCACGTCGTCTTTAGTCCCTGCACTCCAGAGGCAGAGGCAGGGAGATCTCTTGAGTTTGAGGCCAGCCAGGACAACAAAGAGACCTTGTCTCAAAAAGACGTTACGGAATTTGGGTGTAAGCTAATAAAACATCATTTTATGGCACTCTATCGTAGTTTTTAGACATTTTATAATAGTGTTGAACAAATATTGCAAAAGTCGGTTTTGACTATATTAGTTTACTTCCTAATTTACCCCCCTCAGGACCGAAAGATTACTGAGTCAAAGTTTATCAGCTCTACCATGATGTGGCAAATCACGTATTAGGAGATTTACTAGTCTATTATTCATCTAGCGTATTTACCTATCTAGTACACGGATACTAACGAAAAATCGTTTTCTTTATTTGTGGAGAGGCTCAGTGACTGTCGAGGTTTGTGTAGAATTGAGAGGATAACTTGGGAGTTGATTCTCACACCACGTAGCTTTCTTGAGTCGCATGAGAGTGGACAGCCTTAGATATGAGTCTCTTTATCTGGGCCGCTTGAGGAAATCTTTTTGATACCAGGGTTTATAAAAGGAGAGGCTGGCCTGGGATTTAAGGTGTGCTACCTAATCCTCCTTGATGCTTGCAGGTGTGCTCCACCCCCTCGGCTTTGAAACATCTTAACGTTTAATGTGAAATTCGTTTTCTAAGGAAGGTGTGAGATAATCCAGGAATCAAATATCATTGAACAGAATAGCTAATGCTTTGATTAATAAGACAATAAGCACGACAGTTATGTAAATGTTTGCACTGTGAGGCAGGCACTGTGCAAGATAGTGGATGGTGACATTCATGCAGTGCACTGGTGGTGGTGATGGTGGGGTAGCCTTTGGCCAGCACAGAGAAGAAGCAGCGGCCTGTACAAAGGGAGGGTTTCTGGACTGACAGACCAAGAGTAAGCTGGAGCATTAGAATTGAATATGAGGAGGAAAAGGTGAGAAAATGAGGAACACTAGCTAGATTCAAAGTGAATAAGCTTTGTTTGCCAGCAAGCCTCGATTGTGATTACAGTGTCGCTCTCACCTGAACTTTCTAAGTATGTAGTGATCCCTTAGGACCTTGCCCTGTATAAGGTACATGGTGTGTTCAATTAATTCAGCAGATATCCTTAGTGTGTTGTCCCACTACGCAGCTCTGGCTGTCCTGGCACTCACTGTGTACATCAGACCCACCTCTACCTTTGGGATTAAAGGTGTATTTCATCCACGCCCAATTTTAAGTTGTGTGATCTGAAAGTTAACTCCTAGAGATGAAGAGGTATCCTTGCTATCTTGTTATCCTCCAGGACTTGAGTCTGCCTCAGCTTTCTGAGTGCTGGAATTGCAGGCCCGCACTTTTCTTAAGTATAGTGCATCTGTGTCTTTGAGGATAGATAAAGCATTGCTAATTTTCCAAAACACTTTTTTTTTCCCTCTGTGTAGCCCTGGCAGCCCTAGGAACTCACTCTACATACCAGGCTGACCTTGAACTCAACAGAGATCCGCCTGTCTCTGACCCCCCAAATGCTAGGATTAAAGACATCTACCGTGCCTAGACCAAAACAATTTTGAAGTGTTGCTGTGGACTCTGCTTTAGAATTGAATTACATATTGTGATGAATTGGTGAGGGTATGCTGTATGTTAGGATCTGCATTGAACATGTAATCTCCACAGCCATCCTGTAAGGGAGGTGTGTAGAAGTTTCCCATTTGTGAAGATGTGGCAATTGAAGCTCAGAATGTCTGAGAACATTTGACAAAGACACGACTCTAGACAGCACACTAGAAGTAGATTAGCACCTCCACCCTTGAACTGGTAAGGAAAGTGTGGATCGGCATTTAGGAAATAGACTGTTTTCAGGTCATTATCTTTTGGGAATCATAATTTTGAACTCCAAAATGTGTAACAGCAGTGAGAATGGTGCTAAGTGCTGACTTGTTTGAAGAAAGAAAAAGTAGGGCAAAAATCCAAGTGGGAAGCTTGGATTGTACATGTGAATTAAAATCAGACATTACCCATACACAATATATGCTTAATAAAATCGATAGAGCTCATAATTCCAACATGTGAGAAGGGGGAAAGAAAGGCCAGCCTGGGCGACAGAGTGAGACTATATTCCTGTATTGGGAATTGATTGATCTTCAGGGATTTTTTTTTTTATCTTTGTGGTTACCAAAAAAATGATTTTCTAAGATTAATTTTGGAGAGTTATCTGCTTTGTGGTGTTCTAGTCTTCGTCAGTTTTCAATTTTTTAAGGTTTTGCTTTATCTTTAATGAATGAATCAAGCACCAACTTTGATTTTCTTTTGGACAGTTGTAGAACTATCAATAGATATCCCATAGTAAGGATATCTATTTCCTCTAGTTCAGTATGCCATCTGCTCTGGCACTTACCTACTGCATTTATCAGCCCCACACAGTGCACTTAGATCCCCAACTCGCAGTTTGTTTGTTTGTTTGTTTGTTTTATTTTTTTATTTTTGGTTTTTCGAGACAGGGTTTCTCTGTGGCTTTGGAGCCTGTCCTGGAACTAGCTCTGTAGACCAGGCTGGTCTCGAACTCACAGAGATCCGCCTGCCTCTGCCTCCCGAGTGCTGGGATTAAAGGCGTGCGCCACCATTGCCCGCTCCCAACGCGCAGTTTGTAAATGCTGCATTTTGAGATCAAAGGGTGGAAAAGATGTGTTCCTGGGTTTGATTAGGAAAACCTTCAGGAAAGAAGGTTAGGTATCCACAGATGAAATAGGCTTTTAATGGGGAAATGACAGGTGGCTAGTAAAGTTGATCACCACTGAAGACTTAGGTTGTAGGCCTTTTCATAGACTGTGTGTGCTAGTATGGGTAGATGAAGAGGAAAATCTAATAACCCTGGGAGATCGAGTTGACATAGGGATATGACTTCACAGATCCATGTTTGGTGTAAGGCCTTGAATATACTCTTAGCCTCCCCCAATCTTCTGCTTATAATAAACAAATAATTAGGTTAGTTCCACATCAGTGTCTTAGAAATGTCAGTCATATATTTGTTTGTTTGTTTTTCCTTTTTTTTCGAGACAGGGTTTCTCTGTGCAGCAGTGGCTGGCCTGGATTCTGCTTTATAGTAGTCCATGCTGGCCTTGAACTCAGACATCAGCCTGCCTCTGCCTGAAGTGATTAAAGGCGTGCAACCCCAACGCCCAACTGGGTTTTTTTTTTTTTTTGTTTTTGTTTTTGTTTTTGTTTGGGTTTTTCGAGACAGGGTTTCTCTGTGGCTTTGGAGCCTGTCCTGGAACTAGCTCTGTAGACCAGGCTGCTCGAACTCACAGAGATCCGCCTGCCTCTGCCTCCCGAGTGCTGGGACCAACTGGTTTTTTTAATAGAGCTTAATCCCATACCGTTCCTTGTTAGCTCCCTAAACTACTAATGATAGTTTTAATTAATCCTAACAAGTCAATAGTGTATTGTTGTAGAAAATTTAGAGTAGTAAGTTAGTATTGTAACCTTTCTGATTTTTTTTTCAAGATTGCAGCAAAAATTGGGGGTGATGCTGGTACATCATTGAATTCAAATGACTATGGTTATGGGGGACAAAAGAGACCCCTAGAAGATGGAGGTAAGTTATAGCCAGGACTCATTATAGTTATCTCGCACAGTATGCAAATGATGAGGGGTTTTCACTCTTATTTATTGAAATAATTTGTTGACATAGTACTATGTGTCGATCTCAGAAAGGGGGGAAAGACAGGCCTAGAAAAAAGGTAGGTAATGTGAGCCTAGGAGAAAGTATTATTGGGATAGTAAACAGTTCATTTTTTTTCCTGTTTTAGGTGTATGCTTAGTTTGCACAGGTTTCTTGTTAATACTGAAAAAAAAACAAAAATATAAATTGCTTAGGAAACACTTTCCTGGTTTTCCCAATTATTTGGTATGCTGCTTATTCATTTACTTCGAAATTCACTTCAAAGGCTTTTATAGTGGATTTATAGTGCTTCTTATTTTTAAAAAACATTGACACTTCTGCAATTAGAAGTGTATGCTTTTTTTGTTTTAGTTCTGTCTGTGTGAATTTTGATATTCTAATTGAGCATATAGAAATGTAATTGTAGCCCTGAGTGGGAATACTTGGTTTCCTTTTAAGTATTTACAAGTGAGGTTTTTAAAATGCAAGAAAAATGAGCTAATGATGCTTCAGATGTTGTGTGTAATGTATTCTTTTTATTTTATGTGTAGATGGCTCTTGGACAAATCCGAGCAGTACAACACACTGGGAGGGAATGCCCTCTCCTTTTAAAGGCAGGAATTTTTATTTATTACCTGTGTTCAGTATGTAAACGCGAAATAAACAAGCCAGTGGATTCTTAAGTGGACACAACTGTCTCTTGGTTTATGTGTCTGAATTTTTGCTACACAAAAGCCTTGAAGTGGGGAAAATGACAATAATAGTGCTTTGAACTATAGACTGTCTATTCTAATGTATGTGTTTTGTTTATTTGAGAAAGGCAGTCACGTAGTTGCTTTGAGGTTTTTTGTTTGTTTGTTTGTTTGTTTTGCTAAACTCATGTAGTGAAGTGTTTCATTTGGGAATAAAACAGTTTAGATTTAGCTTTTTATTAAAGCTTTGTGGTCACTGTCAACTATCCTTGTCTTTTGATATGTCAATTTTTATATAGCTGATAATGTCAGATTTTTATATAGCTATCTATACCTAGTTGTCAGTTCTTACCATAGAAGAAGCATCATTAGCTTTTAGCATATGGTATTCACCAGCATTTAAATACTTTGTTTTGTATCATTCTAAACTGTCAGGAGCCATTTCCCCCAAAATTGGCAGAGCCTATCCCACACCCAATTATCTGTTAATGGAGAGCTATCTGTTAGTGGAGCCCGCCCCACACTCCAATTATCTAGAGAACTAGGAGTGTCAACTTGTGACTTCCTGACCGAGGAATCTTCATCCAGGGGCTATATAAGCTGTAACCATGACTCAAACGGAGGCTCTGACAAACCTAGCATGGCCTTCTTCCTCTCTCCCGCCCATGTCTTTCAGATAGCGCCTCTCTGACTGATCTGCCAGGCGGGTTACAGCCCTAGACTGAGTGACCCGCCAAGGCGGTCTACACTAAACTATTTAAAGTGTCTGTGCATTGCTTAAACAGGAAGAGAATGAAAGAATTTAGGTTTGGTGGGTGTGATTGTTTTATTTGGGTTTTTTGTTTTGTTTTTTTGTTGTTTTTTAGAGTTTTGAGTCTAGGTTGAATTGTGGCAATTTTGGTTGGTTCAAGTGGTAAACCTTTATATCAGGTATTTTGATAAACATTGGCATTCTTGCTGGGGGGCAGCTTTGTTTTTAATTGACAAAAATAAACCACATTTAATTTTGCAGATCAACCAGATGCAAAGAAAGTTGCTCCCCAAAATGACTGTAAGTATTTCAAGCTGAGTTTTTGTTACGACTTTTTAAATTGTTTATATATTTATATATAAAATTATATGTGTATGTGTGCATCTGTGTGAATTTGTGTGCACTCGGGAGACCAGAAGATAGCATGGGAATTCCCCGAGAGTGGAGCAGCATGTAGTTGCAATCCTTTGTGTGGGTGCTGGGAACTGTTATACTTTTGGATAGATTGAGGATTTTGTTTTTTGAGCCAGGCTCACTCTATAACCCTGATTGGCCTTGGCCTCACAGAGATTCATCTACTTCTGTCTTCCCAGTGCTGGAATTAAAGGTATGCCTTTCCATGCCAAAGAGGATAGGTAGGTATTAAGAATGTCTAGTCAGAATTGTTTTTACAGATGTATGCTTTTTTTCTTAGATAATAATTCTGTTTTAATTGTGACCATGTATGTGTAACAACTCCAGTTTTTAGGCATGTGCCACTTGAAAAAAAAAAGTGTGCCATTGCTAGTATATTTGCCCTTTTTGGCTTTCTTGCAGCCATCAGTGATGATTTGAATAGTCTGAATCTCTTATTCTCTTCAGTATATGCATCAAGGAAAGAATATAGAATACTTGGTGTGCTTGTGTTGAGTAAACTTAAACTCTGAAGTTTTGTTTGTTTGTTTGTTTGTTTTTTCCTTAAGCTTTTGGAGCACAGTTACCTCCGATGCATCAGCAGCAAAGGTATAGTCAAAACCTTAAGTACTTTGCAAGTCTTAGTTGAATTGTGTATATAACCAACCAAGTTAGTTTATTGAAAATGTCTATATACAATTTTGTATGTGAGGTTTATTTCTGTCCTATTGGGAGGATGATATAGAATCTTTTTCTTTTTATGTAAGAAATTGGTAATGTGAAAAATAATTGAAATTGACACATTTTAGAAGAAAGAAAAGTAAATGGTAAAATGACATTCGCTCTGACTCTTTTACATACTCAGTTAGCTGTCTTGCTCACTTACACATGCTGCCAATTTAAGAACAGGAGTCTGAGCTTTTAGGAGACCTTGATTGGATTTATAAAACTACCTTTCATGTCCAAGCACACATCTCCCTTTGAAGAAAATACTAGTTTTTGTTATTTCTTAGCAGATCTGTAATGACAGAAGAATACAAAGTTCCAGATGGAATGGTTGGATTTAGTAAGTAACTTTTTTTTAGTTTCCAAAATATAAATATGCTTTAAAAATTTAAGGTAAATAATTTTTCCTTTTTCCTCCTTAACTAGTAATTGGCAGAGGAGGAGAACAGATTTCACGTATACAGCAGGAATCTGGATGCAAAATACAGATAGCTCCTGGTAACGTTCTTCTTTTTGTGTATGCATTTTGTTCTTCTGTCTCCGGCCCCTTTTTTGTAGTCCTCGAAGTTTTTTGAGAGTGGCTAGAAAATATGAGTATTTTTTAAGTTTCTGAAGATGGTGATGCTACTTTTTATCTATTTTTAACCTAAGCTTTTCTTTCTATTTAATTATAGATAGTGGTGGCCTTCCAGAAAGGTCGTGTATGCTAACCGGAACACCTGAATCTGTCCAGTAAGTTTAAAAATGTTAAGTCTGCTTAGATAGCAATGTGAAGACTTTGTGTTTTCATTCCTGCCTCATCAGTGTCTTCTACTAGTGCCTTGAAAACTTCACTTTAAAGTTTATAAATAGCATGCCTTTCTTGAATAATAGAGATCATCCTGTAAGACAGAAAATTGTTAAAAACAGGGACCAGGGAGGTAACACATCCAGGTTCTTGCTTTCCAAGTAGGAAGAACCGAGTTTGTGCTTAAGAGCGAAAACCAAAAAACTTGGCATGGTAATATGAGCAGTCTTGTGGTGTTGGAAACATGCAGACTTTGGGGGCTTTGTAGTCAGCCAGCCTACACTGTTTCATGGCTTTAAAGCCATTGAGAAGACCCTATTTCAAAAGGTGATACTACGTCAAGAATGGCACTGATGGTTGTAATTTGGCCTAAACACACATGAGTTGTATTCATAGACACAAAATTACTAAAACTTGATTTGATTTACATATAAATAAGTTGATGTTGTCATCTAAAACTACCGAAATCTTCTTAACACCCATTGTCGTTTGTTTTGTTGTTGTTTGGTGGTTGGTTTTGTTTTGTTTTTCTAGACAAGGTTTCACTGTGTAGCCCTGGCTGTCCCTTTGTAGGTCCAACTGACCTCAAACTCACCTCCCAAAGGTGTCCACCATCCCTACCCCACTCAGTGTCTTGTTACTTCCTGTTGCTGTGGCAAAACACCAAGGAGGGCAACTTAGAAAAGAGTATTTTATTGGGCTCATGAAATCAAACAACCATGCCAACTTAAGCTCATTTACTGAAAACTTAAAAGTTGTGAGAAGTTACTACCTCATCCTACACTGAAACAGCCTTCCGTTGTATTCATTTGCCTAAGACCATTTCTTCCTACTTGTAGACATCTTTCTTATGACTAAATTACTGTATTTATTTGGTTCATGGTCGCTTTATCACTGCCCCTTTTCACATTCCCTTTGGCTTTGCTTTTTCTTCCTGCCTCTCGCCATGCATATGTGTATCCAAATTCAACTGCTGTATGACACCAATGATTAGAATCAAATTGATTGACTCTGTTATGTTTCATTTTTGGGTAAGGTTGGTTATGCTACACATTTTTATATTAATTTGTTTACAGATCAGCAAAAAGATTACTGGACCAGATTGTTGAAAAGGGAAGACCTGCACCTGGCTTTCATCATGGTGATGGACCTGGAAATGCAGTTCAGGAAATCATGATTCCAGCCAGCAAGGCAGGACTCGTTATTGGAAAGGGGGGAGAGACTATTAAACAGCTTCAGGTACTGTTATGATAACAATTAATATTGTTATTCTGTCTTTTAAAAGCCAGTTACTATTATTTTTTGTTGTTGTTAACTTGCATTATTTTCATGATTATAATAGGAACGGGCTGGTGTTAAAATGGTTATGATTCAAGATGGGCCTCAAAATACTGGTGCTGATAAACCTCTTAGGATTACGGGTGACCCATACAAAGTTCAGGTAAGCCTTACTTTGTCATTTATATAAAACGGCAGGGGAGGAGTGATAATAAGCATTAAACTGTTTTGAGAATTTTTCTAAATTAGATAACTCTATTTTAGCAAGCCAAGGAGATGGTCTTAGAATTAATTCGTGATCAAGGTGGTTTCAGAGAAGTGCGGAATGAGTATGGCTCAAGAATAGGAGGAAATGAAGGGATAGATGTAAGTAAACATGCTGGATCCGGAATTGGGTCCTATCCACAAAGTGCTTTCGTGTTCTGTTCGGATTTCTTTGTTACTGTTAGACATGATCATTTACTCTATTTTTATGATTTGGTAAAGATTAATTTTTGAGAAATTATATATATATTTTGAAATATTTATTTATTATGTATACAATATTCTGTCTGTGTGTATGCCTGCAGGCCAGAAGAGGGCACCAGACCCCTCTACAGATGGTTGTGAGCCACCATGTGGTTGATGGGAATTGAACTCAGGACCTTTGGAAGAGCAGGCAATGCTCTTAACCTCTGAGCCATCTCTCCAGCCCCGAGAAATTATATTTTTTAATATACTTCATCTTTTACTTCCTTAAGGTCCCAATTCCAAGATTTGCTGTTGGCATCGTAATAGGAAGAAATGGAGAAATGATCAAAAAAATACAAAATGATGCTGGTGTTCGAATTCAGTTTAAGCCAGGTAAATAAGGTATATTTGGTGTTCTAAGAATTGATAGCTACTAATCCCCACACTCATAATTGTTTTGTCACAATTCCTTGTTTCTTTTTGTTTTTTGGGGTTTTTTTTGTAGATGATGGAACAACACCTGATAGGATAGCACAGATAACAGGACCTCCAGACAGATGTCAGCATGCTGCAGAGATTATCACAGACCTTCTACGAAGTGTTCAGGTTTGATAGGAAATTAATATTTTCAGTTTGTTTTCTGTTTTTGGTTTTTCAAGACAGGGTTTCTCTGTGGCTTTGGAGCCTGCCCTGGAACTAGCTCTGTAGACCAGGCTGGTCTCGAACTCACAGAGATCCGCCTGCCTCTGCCTCCCGAGTGCTGGGATTAAAGG
>NC_022022.1:47479139-47482627 GCF_000317375.1 Microtus ochrogaster | reverse complement strand
CCCGGCTTAAGATAAAAATCTTAAGGGCAGAAGAACTGCTGCAGAAAAAGTAGGGTGTCAAAAGCTGTGTCAGAGACAAGTGTTCATGTAACCCCAAACCCCACACACAGGGTCTGATGGCGGACATGGAAAGGTCCAGGAAGGGCTTCTTAAACGCTTGTCACAGTTCTGTGAAGACAGGCAGAGCTACACAGAAATCCTGTCTCAAAAGAAAAAGGAAGTTATTGATTAAGTGAATATTTTTGTCAAGTAATATTTAAATCATCTCTTAATTTCATTGTTGAGAAATAGGAAAGTTTGGAAATAAAACTATTAATTTTGTTAAAGCATTTCTTTGTTCATTTTTTTTCCTCCTTTCAGGCTGGTAATCCTGGTGGACCTGGACCTGGTGGGCGAGGACGAGGTAGAGGTCAAGGCAACTGGAATATGGGACCACCTGGTGGACTACAGGAATTTAATTTCATTGTGCCAACTGGGAAAACTGGATTGATAATTGGAAAAGGCAATGTATTTTAAATTCTTTGTTAAACATAACTGATTTTTCTGGACACTTTATTGTACACAAATGGTATTGATTTTTTGTTTTTGGAAGTATTTTAGTAGGAAAGGGATTTTACATGGCAACTAAAACAACACTGTTAAAAATGGGATTTGTGTTTCGTTGGCTTCTAGGGAAAGGGGTCAGTTATCCGTTGAAGAAATAAAACTTGATTCTAAGCCGGGCGATGGTGGCGCACGCCTTTAATCCCAGCACTCGGGAGGCAGAGGCAGGCGTCTCTGTGAGTTCGAGACCAGCCTGGTCTACAGAGCTAGTTCCAGGACAGGCTCCAAAGCCACAGAGAAACCCTGTCTCGAAAAACCAAAAAAAAAAAGAAAAAAACACAAACTTGATCCTAATTGAATTAGGGGTGACTGGTTTTGTTTTGTTTTTTGGAATTGTATTTAGGTTAATTTTTTTTTTTGTTTCTTACAAAAGCTCTTTATTGAAGTTTTACTGTTTTACCCATGTTAGGATTTATATGTTTGAATAGACTTTATTTGGTATGAGTTGTAGATAGAAGACCAGAATAAGTAGAAAATCCTAACAAATTATTGTCCAATGGAATACTATCAAACTTTATTAAATAGGTGTTTTTTTTTTTAATTACAGCATTTCTTATATTCTTTGAGCTAATTTTTTTTTTCTTTTTTTAGGAGGCGAAACCATAAAAAGCATAAGCCAGCAGTCTGGTGCGAGAATAGAGCTTCAGAGAAATCCTCCTCCTAACGCAGATCCTAATATGAAGTTATTTACAATTCGTGGCACTCCACAGCAAATAGACTACGCTCGGCAACTCATAGAAGAGAAGATTGGAGTGAGTACCCTTTAAACTTGTTTATAATGTAGTTCCTGGTACTTAATTCAACTGTACCATGGGAAAATGTAATTTGTCATCTGAAATTACAGCATTTGTGGTACAGCACACGATCATGTAACAATATAGGAAAGATATCCAGAATTACAAGTATTCTTGTTAACCATGCCACTTCACAGCTGAGTGTCCATAGATCAGAGATAATATTAGATCTGCCTAACTAGTTACAGGAGTTCAGTGTTTATCAAGGCCCACACTACCCATCCCTGCTGCATCAAAGTAGTGAGTTAAGGTATTTATCTCCCATTCTGCCGAAGTAATTTATAATTTCTGACTGTTGGACTGGCTACCAATCATCAGAGGTTTGAAACATAGACTAGTTTGATTCTTTTGGAGCTCCTTGGCCACCTAGCCCAGCAAAATCCATGTTTGTAGGAGGAGGGGGCTACTTGTTGGTTCCTGGCGGCCCTAGCTAGCTTAGCCCTAAAATAAGCACACAGAAACTGTAGTAATTAAATCACTGCTTGGCCCATTAGCTATAACTTCTTATTGACTAACTCTTAATTTAATCCATCTCCATTAGTCTTTGTATCGCCACATGGCTGTGGCTTACCAACAAGATTCTAACTGGCATCTCTCACAGGCAGAGGATCCATGGCTTCTCTCTGACTCTTTCCTTCTCCCAGCATTCAGTTCTGTCTTCCCTGCCCTATCAACAGGCCAAGGCAGTTTCTTTATTCATTAATGGGAATGACAGCACATAGAGGGGATTCACACATCACGTTTGCTTAGAGAGACCACTCAGTGAAAGATACTGGAGGAGTCGGTGTTGATCCTGGCTTCCACAAGCACCTGTGCATCTGCACCCACACTGACAAGGCACATGGAGACAGCACCTTACACAGAAATAAAATGAAAGTAGAGTACAACAGTGTCTATTTTATTTTAACAGAGATATCCCACCTGGCGTTGTTGGCATACACCTTGAATCCCAGCACTTGGTGGAGGGCTGTTGCAGATTTCTGAGTTCACGGCCAACCTGGGCTACAGTGAGTTTCAGGACAGGGCTAGATAGAAAGTTTTTTGGTAGTGCAACAGAGACTTGACCACTATGGCTTTATAATGAGGCAGATAGGGGTTCATTTCATTGGCTTTTTTTTTTTTTAAACAACAAAGGAAGTTTGTAAAAATGTCTTAAATTTGAATATACACCTTGTAATTGTTCATAAACTGAAGATATTTGCAAGTCAAGCAATGCCAAAAACTGACACCAAAGAGTAGAAAGATGGGTAACCACATTTTCATTTTTCTGGGTTTGTTTTTGAGACAGTGTAGACAAGGCTGGCCTTAAATGCAGAGGTCTGCCTGCCTTTTCCTCTCAGTGGTGGAGTAAGCATAAACCACTGTGTGCAGCTGATTTTTTTTTTTCCTTAGCCTAATAGACCTAGATCAGGGTTTCTGTTGGGTCATATTGAGAAACAATATTAACAGTTTGGTTTAGTGCTTACTGCAGCATAAATGTCCTAGTAAACATTAGTAGTGAGGAAGTTGATAGCCAAATTCAGTTTAGGTATTTTGTCAGGCTGCTGAGTTGTCTTAATGTGCCACCAGAACTGATGACTGGAGTGCTACATGGAGTCCTCATGGTGGCAGGAGAGGACCAGCTACCAAAAGTTGTCCCCACATTCACAGTGTGGCATGTGCATGTTCATACTCAAAGGAAGTAATTTTGATGGGAGAAGCATTTTCTGGGACTGTAGAGATGGCACAGCAGTAACAATTCTAGAAGACCCAAACTGAGTTCCCAGAAAGCCTATAACTCAAGTTACAAGAGTAACATCTCTTGTTACTGTTGATGTTTTGAGACAGGGTTTCTCTGTGTAACAGCTGGCTTGGAACTCATTATGTAGACCCGGCTAGCTTGTAACTCACAGAACTGCCTCCCAAGTTGCTGGGATTAAAGGTATGTGTTGCCACTGTCCAGTGGATGTGGTGGTGCTCTTTAAGGTTGATTGTTATGTATACAGTATTCTAGCTGCATACTAAAAAAAAAGGGCACCAGATCTCATAGATGGTTGTGAACCACCACGTGGTTGCTGGGAATTGAACTCGGGACATCTGGAAGAATAGCCA
>NC_022022.1:47476850-47478998 GCF_000317375.1 Microtus ochrogaster | reverse complement strand
GCCTGCCTCTGCCTCCCGAGTGCTGGGATTAAAGGCGTGCGCCACCACCGCCCGGCTTGCTCTTAACTTCTGAGCTTTCTCTCTAGCCCTTAAAATTTTTAAAGATTGTAAGCATTTTGTTCAAAAGTATTAATATTAGTTGTCAGTTGTAAAAAAGATTCTTGTAGGTTTTGCAGGGTGGCCTATCAAAAAAACAAATGAAACCAAGTATAATAGCACATGTCTTTAATCCTCCCAACACTTGGAGGGTAGAGGCAGACGAATCTCATGAGTCAGCCTGGTCTACATAGTCAGTGAGATCTTACTTCCAGATAAGGGAGGAATGGTAAAAAGTGTTCTGTTGGTTATATAGAATAACCGTGATGTATCAACTGTGGAGGAACTTTATATGCTATTTAGAAAGTTATGATGGGCACAACATGAGGATGGTAGATGAAATTATTGGTTTAAATGAGATTCCTGTGACAGAAAGTTGTTTGGGATACTAGATTGAGAATTAAAAAGTGTTCCCTAGACAATACGCAGTTTGGGAAATATATTGTCAGAATGGTTGTCTGATATTAGGAAAGTAAAAGAACTACGTGGTCTGATTTTTTTTTTTTTAAAAATGAGAAATAGCATTGTTTGAAAAGGAGTAAAAAGCTAAATGGAATTGCTAGTGCTCATTTTAATGAATTTTACATTTTATAATCTGAGATTTTTTTGCAGCTTCAGGAAAGGAAGGTAAATTTAAACTTGTTCCTTGAGTAGAAATGAAAGAATAGTTGGCCTTTGGGTTGCTTAGCCATTACACTTGAGTGTATTTTATATATGTTTTGTGTGCCTTTTTTGTTATTGTTTGGTTTTTCTTTTTTCTTTTTGCAGGGCCCAGTAAATCCTTTAGGGCCACCTGTACCCCATGGGCCCCATGGGGTTCCAGGTCCTCATGGGCCTCCTGGGCCTCCAGGGCCTGGAACTCCAATGGGACCATACAACCCTGCACCTTACAATCCAGGACCACCTGGTCCAGCTCCTCAGTAAGTACTAAATTTGGTTGGTTCTGGGTTTTCCCTAAAGATCCTAGGCTGGAATGGCTCAGCAGTTAAAAGCACAATACTTTTACAGAGGGACCTGGATTCAGTTCCCAGCAGCACACGGTGGTTTACAACCATCCATAACTCCGGTTCCAGGGTATCTGACACCAGTTGTATGTGGTTGGTTGCACATCACCACATACACAGGCAGAACCTACACATAAAACACATTTTTATTTCTTTTAATAGAGATTCTGACTTTTGGTGAATGGTATTTGTGTTTCTTTTCAGTGGTCCTCCAGCCCCATATGCTCCCCAGGGATGGGGAAATGCATATCCACATTGGCAGCAACAGGCTCCTCCTGACCCAGGTAGAGGATAAGATTATCTATGATTCTACTTTGTATATAACATTTTTGCTGTTTTTCAGCAGTGTTGGGCAGTCTCCCTGAAGTGTAAGATTGGTAGAATTTTTTTGTCTCTGCTTTTTTGAGCCAAGGTCTCAGCCTATAAAGCTCAATGTGGTCCTCAGCGTCTCTTACAGTGTAATATAGCTCAGTTTGGCTTAAAATTAACTTAATTAGCTGAAATCAATTGCTATAAAATACAGTGTCTCAAGCTTTAGATAACATTGCTGTTTCATATGTTGTGACTGTAGTAGTTCCTATTTATAAAGTGTATCTAATAGTGCAAAGTTCTCAGAGGATGAATATAAATTATTTTATTGCTGATAAGATACCTTAAAATATTAGTAAAAATTAAGTCCCCATTGCATACCAAAACTCTAAAATACATTTATTTTTTTTCTTCTAATCTGAATTTTCTTTATCATCCTGTTCTCATTTACATTCTCACAAAATGGTTTTGTTTCCCCTCCATCACAAGCAAAACCGTCCACTTATAATTTGGTTGTCCGGCCCCCAACACACACACACACTCACACTCTCTCTCTCTCTCTCTCTCCAGCCTCTGTAGTTTAGAATTCAGTGGAGAAATTTCAAAGAATATGTTCTTAGTTGTAGATTACTTTCTACATAGTATTTTTTTTTTCAAAAAATCAAAGCAATTGTGTTAAATATAATTGCTTTGCTGGATTTGTTAAACATTTTAAATTTTAATTTTTTTTTTTTTTTTT
>NC_022022.1:47442597-47476470 GCF_000317375.1 Microtus ochrogaster | reverse complement strand
GTATATAATAAATAAATAAATATTTAAAAAAAAAAGAAACAACTTGAGAGCTGGAGTGATGATGGCTCAGCAGTTACTCTGTCTGCTCTTCCTTCCAGAGGTCATGGAGTTCAGTTTCCAGAAACCACATGGTGGTTCAAAACCATCTGAAATGGGATCTGGCGCCCTTTTCTGGCCTGGAGGCACACATACAAATAATTCTCTAAACATAGTAAAAAAAAAATTTTTTTTTAAATGAAAGAAACTGCTTGAGCCAGGTGATGATGGCACATGTCTTTAGTCCCAGGAGGCAGAGGCAGGCAGATCTCATGAGTTTGAAGACAGCCAGGGCTACACAAGAAAACTCTGTTTCAAAAAAGAAGAAGAAACACAACTTGGATTATGGCATCTGAGTGTGAGAGATGTGCTAATAAGCCTTTTAAGGTACATTCCCAGTGTAAACAGACTTTTAGGGTGTGGAAGAAGCATCAAGTACGATTGCCTTAAAAATTAGGAGTTTCCTTCATTCTAACAAGCATTTAGGAGTGGCATGATTAAATGAAAGACTTTATATGAGTAACTTACATTGCGTAGGACTGCACTAGGAGTGGTGTTTGGGATAGCTACTGTGGTGGTTAAGAAATTCTATAAAGGCTCAGTGGTTAAAAGCACTAGCCACTTTTCAAGAGAACCTGGGTTTGATTCTCAGCACTCACATGGTGCCTCATAGCCACCTGTTTAGGCTTAAAATCAGATAGGTTAGCTATATTTCTATAACTGGTTGATTTGAATTTTTACCCAAGACTGTTTTCTTCATCTTAAGTGGATAATTGGACTGATACTGTGTTAAAGAATAGTGATTCTCAGTACATTCTAGTTACAAGGAAAACACTTATTTAGGTAAAGAAAGCTTGGTGCAGGGGATGGTAATCATAATCAGAGGCCGTGGTGACTGGTGACAAGTCCAGCGTTTTTTTCGACTTTGAGTGTTGGGAAGTCCCAAAAGAGAGAAATGGGGCTGATGGAAAGGACAAGCATGAAGACCCAAGGTCCATCCTTGCCACCTGAAGTGACTGCAGTGCTGAGGAGGAGCCCTGACCTTTCCTCAGCCATAACTCCTTTTCCAAGAGACTCCTCACTCACCTGCACATTTGTGTAGATGCACACATAATACATAATTAGAAGTAAAATAACTTCAGTTTGAGAACGTCCAAAGTCAGTCATTGCCCTCTATGCACATGTGCACACAGGAGCAAACATGCTTCCACACACACCTATACAAAAGGATAAGCCAGGAGGTTGAATCATGAAAGACATTAACAGTGGAGGCCATACACATGTAATTCCAGCACTGGAGAAGTAGAGGCATTGGGCACCTGCCTGAGTCACATGGGACATTTTTTCAGAAATGTTTTTGTGGGTAATATTAAGTGATGTGCTATGCTTGGGATATCCTAATGGTTGTAGAAAAATTACAGAATAATTTCAAGGTTTTGACAATGGTGAAATACAGACTATTGTACAAATTAGCTCGTAGATGTCTTCTCTACAGAACTGTTGCTGAACTTATTTTGGGCGCCGGGGGTGGGGGGGAGCAAAGATAAAGGATTACGCCTAGGCAAACCATTTGAAGCCAAAAGGTCTATCCTTCATATCCTGGTTCCATCATTCACTAGTTTTGTAACCTAGGAAATTACTTTACCTGAGGCCCAAGTTTCTGAACTAAAAGTTAAGTGTTAACAATTATACTAAAAAAAAAAAATTGAAAGTTTTATTTGCTGTTGTCAATTTTTCAGTTTGTCAGGAATCCCCAGAAAGATAAACATTAATTGTGGAGTTTACATATAAACCTTGAAATTTTTCTTTCTGTTTAAATTCTAGCTAAGGCAGGAACAGATCCAAATTCAGCAGCTTGGGCTGCTTATTATGCCCACTATTACCAACAGCAGGCACAGCCCCCGCCTGCAGCTCCTGCAGGTGCACCAACTACAACCCAAACGAACGGTCAAGGTAACTACGGTAATTAAAAATTTTATTTTCTATTTTAAAGCCAAAGCTTGTGTTTCGATTTTATATATGTTTACTAGTGTGTCATACCAAAACTTCCTTTATTTTACTTTCAATCCTGGGAATTGAACCCTGGACCTTGTGCATACTGTGCTAATACCATCACTAGGTTAGATCCCTGGGCCTAAGATTTTGAAGAGTCATTGTGACTGTGGGTAAGCATACTAAATCACTTTGAAGTAGTAATAAACTTTAGTCTTTGTTCTGTTCCCCTTTTACTCCATTACCCGGATATAGATGTCTGTTAATTATGAAAAGCACTACTGAAAGCTGTACCTGGAGACATGAAGTCATATTATCCTTATACATACTTTTGTACTCATTCCAAAATGAATAACCGTCGTGGTCTTTTAGAGTCCGTACTCAGCATTGATATGCCACTGCTGTGCCCAGCCCTTGCTTAGATTCGCCAGTTGTCCCAGTGTTTCTATCGAGATAATCTAGTATCATACAACATATTTATTAGGTCTGTTGTGTCTAATCAGGCTGGAGCAGTTTCTTGGTCTTTCCTTTTATGTCTCTAAGAAGAGTATAACCCAATTGTTAGGTAGCTGTCAGCTTAAGTCCCTTGGAGTACTAACCTTGATCTGCCATGTTTTTGTATTATGGTACCACCATTTACTATAAGAAATTACTTAGTATTTTTTGGTACATTTTACTAGAATTATATCACTAGTTGGTTCATCACACTTCTCCCTCAGCCTTAGTCCCTATTAGTAGTCTGCCTTAGTAAACTACTGTTACTATAACTGTTAACTGTTGGTTGCTATCATTGTATACTGCTATTTTATTGCAAGGAATAGCTTTCCTTTTATTTTAACTGCTTTCATTATATTGTCCTAGATTTGGGTGGTTGGGATTATCTTCAAGGTGGCTCTGGTGTCCTTCTGACATTCTTCAGGTGCTTCCTTAGTACCTAACACAGTAAGATACTTTGTCTTCTGAGCTCCAATCAATGATTCATTCTTTTTTCTTTCAAGGGTAGAATTTTGAAACCAGACCGAGTATACTCATTGATATTTAAATGTCACTGATCGTAACCCTTTCTAAAATAGAACTAGAAAGTATGTTTTGGGGCTGGCGCTTAATAGTACTTGTTCCTGCAGAAGACCCAGGTTCGATTCCCAGCACCCATGTGGTGACTCACACTGTAACTACTTTCAAGGGATCCAGTGCCCTCTTCAGACCTTTGAGAGAACCAGACACCTTCAGTGCGCAAAAAAGCATGTGTGGGCAAAACAATCATACAGAAATAAAATGATCTAGAAAAGTTTTTTAAATATGTTTGTATATATGCAAGCTAATACATACCTAATAAAAATAGCATGATTATCTGCTTATTTTTTAAAACATTGACATTCTAAATTGTTATCAGCTTTTTAACTTTTGTACTTAAAAATGGCCAGAAACCTCATGTCCTATGTTTCTTTCATGTGCATTTTCTAGTAGCCCTTGTTAGCAGTTTCTCTGCATCCTTTCGTGCCTACTGTCGTGTGTCCCCCACTAGTGTACTTACAGCTCCAGGATAGATAGTGTGAACTCCACGTTCATGGTGCAGAGTCGCCTTTGAAACTTAAATCTTGTTTGTTGTTTTGTTTTATTTGTTGTTTTGTTTTTTAACAAGGAGATCAGCAGAATCCAGCTCCAGCTGGACAGGTTGATTATACAAAGGCTTGGGAAGAGTACTACAAGAAAATGGGTATGCTGTATATTTAATTTCATTAATTAAATCAAAGAACTTAGTAAATATGTATTAAAATGCTGGGTTTTACTTAGAAATTTGTTTTTAATATTTTAGATAAATGATCCATATTTTTATAATGTTGAAATTAAGAATATCAAGGGTGTCATTCTAAAATCATTGAACTTGCAGCATATAAAGAACATTCTGAGAAATTCTTAAATTTGTGCTTATGTAGCAAGAAAATGTATTTGTCAGCAAGCTAGTAATTAAAAGAAATTTCCGTACTAGAAAGTAATACATAGCTTTAATTATTGCTATACTTTTGTGTGATGTTCTAACTAGAATAAGGTTAAATTTTAGAGCCCCAAGCAAAGCGATTGTGTCATCTTCAATATTGCTGTCAAATAAGCAGGAAATTAAGACACAATGACATAGCTTTAATCTTAATTATTTACATGCATTGAAAAGGAGAAATTACGGCTTTTTAAAAAAAAAAAAAAGCTTGTGTTTGACAACTATTGAATGTATGCCTCACATAGCCATGATGGCTATGTAAAAGTACTTCCAGCCGGAGATACAGCTTTCTACAAAGCTGCTTCCAGATTAAAGAGGTTTCCTACTTGCACAGCTGTTTAGAGAAGTGATGTGCGTCATACTCCTGAGACTTCACAGATGTGCTAGCTTACTTTTTTAACCTCACTATTCTCAGGCAGGTTATGACCGTTAAGCATTTGTACTAGAAACTTTCTAACCATGAGACAGTGTTCTGTGTGATTAGCATGACTACATAATTTGTTATCTCAACTGGGGCACTTTAGAGAAAGAATTGAAATGTATTAATCATTCTGTGATAGCCAGTGGTAAAGGCATATAGCCACCCTAACTCTGCTGAAATAACGGTACTTTTTTTAAAATAAGGAATTAAGTATGAAGAGGCCAAAAAGCATTAACTCCATGTGTAATTTCACCATGTGTGTTGATTTGTTGGAGACCAAGGCCTGCTAACTGATATAGGTGATTGTGGTAGAATGAGTTATAGCGTGTTGTTTGTTTACATGATATCAAATTAGTTTTGTTTAGTTAATTGTAGCTTTTGTTAAATATAGACATTTTAACTCACTTTGATTTTAGTTTTCTGCTTTCTAGCACTTTCCAGCACACCATTCTGTGAATATCTGGGTTCAAATCCTTATTGCATCTTAAAATGCCAAACACGGCCAGTGCATGTCCTGGTAACCCCAGTTGGAGAGCTGTTTTCCAGGAACTTGCTGACCAGTGTATTTGAAATGGAAGAGAGAAGAAAATAGAGGAAAAAAAAAGTCTTGAAGGCTCTTGGTCTAGTTTAGGTAGTACCGTGTTTGGCTAGCATAGATGGGCTCTGGGTTCATCGTGTGTGTAGGTGTGTGGATTATCTCCAAAGGCATTTTTCTTACTTTCCCAAATAGGCTGACCAGGTTTCATAATTATAGTCATTGTGAACTGCTTTGAAAACACCAAAGATATTTTCTCCCTCCCTCTCTCTTTCTCTCTCTCTCGGGGTTTCAAGACAGGATTTCTCCGTATAACAACAGTTAAGGCTGTCTGGGAACTTGCCTTGTACCAGGCTGGCCTCAAACTCAAAAAGATATGTGTGCCTCTGCCTCCTCAAGTGCTGGGATTTAAGGCGTGCGCCACCACTACCTGGCAGCTCCGAAGATTCTTATAGATGAAGGAAAAGATGTTTAGAGTCATGATGAAGAGCAAAATACAGAGTGGAAGAGGGTGCAGGTTTGGGTGTTGGTTTTCTGTTTGTTTGGTTTTTTTTTTTTTTTTTTTTTTGGTTTTTGGGGACAGGGTTTCTCTGTAGCTTTTTAGAGGTTGTCCTGGAACTAGCTCTTGTAGACCAGGCTGGCCTCGAACTCACAGAGATCCACCTACCTCTGCCTCCCAAGTGCTAGGATTAAAGGCATGTGCCACCACTGCCCGGCTGAGGTTGCAGGTTTATTGCAGGTTTAATAAAAACTTCTGTAATCAATAAAGAATTAGGCATCAGATAAAGGTAAGGTAATTCCTGTTTAGAGGAGAGTAGGTGAAGTCATCTTGGGTAACAAGGAAGGCATATACTACAAATTTCTGGTATCTACATACACATACATGGCTTCCGTGCCCAAACACACATAAAACATACACAGCACAATTTTTTATAGCCCTTACGTTGTTAAGTACTAATTTGGTGCTCTGGAGGCATCTAATACCTTAAAGCCCAGAAGACATAGCTGTGGAACAAATGCAGGTCTATCAAGAGATAATTGAACACTGTGATGTGTTTAATAAAGACGACTCTCAACACTGTTGTAGAAGTGATGATGCTTTCTATTGAGCTCTGTGGAAATACTGGGTATGTCCTGCTAAGATGTAGACCAGACTCCAGTGTTAGAAAGGTAGAGACTAAAGGATGAGGACATGGGTGTGAGGTCTAGAGCGAATTAAGTCATTAGTGGTCAGTTGTTTGCAGATTTGGGGTTTTCATAGACACTGTGAGTCTGAAGAGTCCTTTACATGTCCGTCCATAAGTATCTTATGTCATTGTGCATAGCCAGATTTGCGCTCACGTACAATTTATAAAGGATTTTGTGTGATTTTTATACCCTGTTGGAGAGTTTTCTAAGTACTGTTTTGAATTGCATCTATCTCCTTATAAGGTCCAAATGTTAAAACCAAAAAGTTATTTATGGAAGCAAAAGTAGAACTAGGGAATTTTTGTAGTAATAGAAATGTTTTTACATTTCAAGCCCCCACCCAGCACATTGTAAGGTTAAGTCATAGATCTCAGTTTTTGTTCACGTGGCTGACCTTTATTCTGTGAACACGTTTTACGGTGTATGACAGGATGCTTTCTGAAACTGTAAAATATAAAAGGTGTCCTTTTTGTCTTCTCAGAGCTCCATGTTCATACATACTACAAGTGTTCTTTTTTCAGTTTTTTGCCTTGGAAATTTCAAAAGGGTGGGGAAGTTGTACATGAGTCATAGGTTTGGCCAGTGTGTTCAGCTAAATGTACTCAGTTTATATTTTATGCCTGAGCTATTAAAAAGTAAGTTGCAGGCTAGTTTATTTTAAATATATTATACTCTATGTTCCTAACTATTGTAGTAATGTCCCTACCAAGAAACTGTCTCTGCAGTTAACTTGTTTTTGTTTACAGAATCTGTCCAGTATTCCTATGATTTGATGACTGTATTTCCCATTTGATAACTCAAAATGGTCACTCTGCTCAGAAGCAACAAAACTACTCGTGGAAGCTGAGTTTCATTTGATTCATTGATCTTGTCCTTTTTATCAGTTGCCAGATTATTTTTAGCAAAACTGTACTCTGATATGAACACAGTAGGTCTTTTGTGTTATGGCATGTGTGTGTGTTTTATAAATATTTTTATAAAATATTGATTTTAAATATTTATAAATATCAGTAGTTCTCTATTGTAGTTTAAGACAAGTATAACAGATGACCAAAATGGATAAAAGAATAGTGAGCCAGGTGTGGTGGTGCGTATCATTAATCCTCAGGAGGCAGAGGCAGGTACCTCTCTGAAGATGAAGACAGCCAGGTCTACATAGCAAGAACTCTAGGCCAGCCAAACTGAATCTTGAAATCCTGTCACAATGTCAAACAAACAAACAAGACCGAACAGAACCTCCATGGTGACTGCGGCACAAACCTTTAAGTCCCAGCACTGGGAAGGCAGAGGTAGGCAAATCTCTTGAGTTCGAGGACAGCAAGGACGTGAGGAACCCTGTCTCAAATCCAGTGGGGGCTGGGGACGACAACAAAGACAAAAGTTTCTTCTTGCCTGTCAAAGATAATGTCTGAATCTTTGCCTTTGTTTAAGGCTGTGCGAGTTTTCGTTTTTGTCATTGTTGATAGCGCGATGAACTAAAAGACTAAAATCTGTGGTTAAGATGAAAAGAGCATTTTTTTTTGTTTCTTTATGCGTGCTGCACCTTTTTTTCTCATTCTCCCTCTCTCTTTAAGGCATAATAAGATAAACAGTAACTGAAGGGTCAATGAGACACATATATAATCCCAGCACTTGGGAAGTTGGCAAGAGGATTACAAGTTCTGAGCCAGCCTGTGCTGCCTAAGTGAAACCTGACTCAAGATAAACAAGAACCTCTATGCCTGTCATTATAAAGCTGTGCGAACAGTGGGTGGAAATTTGTGTTAAAATCCAGGGGGCTTTCTTTAGGTCAACAAGGGCAGACACAAGATTATTCACAGGCTTGGGAGGAATATTACAAGAAGCAAGGTATTATTTTTACTAGCCAAGATATTCTATGAGATTTTTTATTATATATGGTTGGAGCAATAAAGTTCTTCTCTTTCCCTGAAGGTCAAGCAGTTCCTGCTCCTACTGGGGCCCCACCAGGTGGGCAGCCAGATTATAGTGCAGCCTGGGCTGAATACTATAGACAACAAGCAGCATACTATGCCCAGACAAGTCCCCAAGGAATGCCGCAGCATCCTCCAGCACCTCAGGTATAATACACTTGCTTTTTTGTGTGTGTTTTTGGTTTGGTTTTGGGTTGTTTTGTTGTTTTTTTTTTTTTTCCTCCAACCATATTTTTTGCATGTTTGTGTGTTTGGGAATGTGTTTTACTTTTTGGTTGATAAAGTATAACTAGGAAATTGTGACGTGTTTGGGGATTTGGTTTTTAAATAATGCTTTCTGGCATCTGCGTGCTATTTTTATAATGCCTTTGATTTTAAAAATAATTTTCTTCCCCCAGGGATTTGCAAATCATGCAAGAAGCCACCATCATTTATATTAACCAGTTTTTCTTTCTTAAAGGATTCACTCCTGAATTAGCTCCATTTAAAGGATTTTCTTTAACTTTTTGTGTATCTCTTATGTATCTCTTCTGCACAGGGCCAATAATAAGAAGTGGACAATACAGTATTTGCTTCATTGTGTGGGGGAAAAAAACCTTTGTTAAATATATGGATGCAGACGACTTGATGAAGATCTTAATTTTGTTTTTGGTTTAAAGTAGTGTTTTCCCCCCCTTTTTTTATTTTGAAAATGTACAAAATATCTATCACTACTGATAGGAGGTTAATATTTCTGTGTAGAAATGAAAACTGGTTTGTTTTTAGTCTTTAGTGTAGATGTACACATTCCAGCAAATGTATTTGCAACTATTATGTGGTCAATGCTTTGTGATATAAATGTACTTTTTCAATGTATACTTTCACTTTTAAAATGCCTGTTTTGTGCTTTACAATAAATGATATGAAACCTCCTGTGTCGGTAAGTTGGATATGTGGGTAAAGGATTCATAATTTCTTAGCAGTGATAAATTAAGATACATATACACAACTATATATAAGCTTTCCCCATGAATTACTGAGTTTTTAAACACTGGCATGATGTTTTTCCCCTTGCAGTATAGTGGTAGATTGGAGGATCTTTTCTGTTGTATTTGGCTATTTCAGCACAAGTAATCCTGATATCTTCATTTTTTTCCTTCTATTTGATTTTAAAACTGCATGTATATACAATGATCTTTAGTATACTTCCATTGCATTAACAGTGAAATTTCCTTTTATATGTGAGCACTGTTTATATATGAGACCTGTACTGCTGCTACAACAGTTAACCTTTCTGTTTTTCACTTATTTCCAAGACTGTTTCAGCATAACTAATTTTGAACAGTTTTCAGACAGTGATTTGAGTAGTTTATAAGAAGCTTTTTGTTTTCCATGTAAAGCAACTATTTCAATGTATATAATAGTGTGTTTCTTTCTAAATTTAGGGTAGAAAAGTAAATAGTATGCAAAAATATAGCTACATTGCATCTGCCATTGAAACATCTGGGGTATGAAAACGTTCCAGCTTTTTTCATTTTGCATTATAGATAAGCCGTGTCTTGTAATTGCACAAGTCCAGTCATTGAATCAAATTAATTTTTTGTGTACTTGAATCATTTTATTTCTCTTAACATTCATACTGAAGTTCTGATATTGTTGAAAACCATTGTTTTATTCTGCATATTTGTTGGCTCTTTGCATATTAATATATTAGACTACATGCAAATACAGTCTGTCTTGCCATTGTCTGTTGAAGTGCAGGTTTGATCCAGCCAGTATAGGACTAGCTCTGTAGGGGTGAGGAGGACTGTGCTGTGTATCATCCTTGATTGTGTTCCTTCAAGGAGCATTGCACTGTAAGTACATCAGAATGACAAATTGATGAACTGCAACAGTGTCTCTTTGTCAATGTTCCACATAATGCAATTGCTATATTTTGTGTGAATATTATGTTGGAATACAGTGCTGATATCATAGGAAAACATAAACTGCCTTTTAACATAGAATAATACATAGTTCTGTATTTTTTTAAGTGAGCTTAATGGGTAAGTATTTTTGATATGCTTTAGCTAATAGCTAAAGAAGATTGATCATTATCAAAGTTGAATAGTATTATCTATCGGTGCTCCTAAAATGCCGATTTTTCAGTGTAAGATATGCATCTTTAATAGTGATATGAAAAACTTGAAATGTGTAAGACAGTGTTTTTCAGATTGCAAATTATAAGCAATGTAGCACTTAGCATCTTTTCATAAATATGTTTTATCTGTGGTGAGCACCATTTGCATATGCTTTAAAGGAAGAGGTATGAGGACAGAAATGTTGAGGTAATAGGGCAGAAAACAGTTCAGCTCATTGTGGATGTTTTGAAATGTTTTTGATTGTTTTATGTAACTTTGAGTGACTTCCCTTACCCTTATTTAGATATGGATACATAGTCTAGTTTGAAGTTTACTGGTTAAGGAGTTAACTATTAAGTGTAGGGTATTGACATGAACAGTTTTCAGTACTGCATGATGTTGTTGCATAGATGGATGACCTAGGAAAGTGGTGCATTTAGTAATTAAACTGAAGGAAATAGTTGAATTCAGTATCATTCACAAATTGGAGGCTGTTGATTTTGATTCGTTTAAAGTTTAAAATCCTTATTAATTGCAAACAGTGCAATTATTTATACTTCACAGTGCCTTCCCAGACCTTCCACCTTAGGTTCTGCTGCAAAAAGCAACAGGTAAGCACAACCTAAGGACATATATATAAATATATCAGTACATTAATGTTGTCCCTGTGAGGTTTTGTGGTTGTGTACTCAAAAGCAATCTGCTGCTTCCCCAAATGTATTTTGTTATTTATGCTACCATTCTAGTGGAAAGTCTGTTAATTTGTTGAAGCAACTGTTTATAATTTTGGGTAATGGTTTTTATTTTAATTTTTTCATTAAAATAAAATGAGTAGATTGCTGGAAAACATCCAGATCTTTTTGTACCCATTTTCCCCAAGTTATAGAAGTGTTACAGTAAGAACAGTTAAATAGTTAAGACTTAGAAAATCTTTTGGTCAGAAATTTCAACAGCCTTCACAGCCTGTTTGTATAACTGACAGGACATTTTCTTTACCCTCCAAGCCTGTGGTTTTAGTTTTGGTTTTATTTTTTTCCTCCTTTATTATTACTGCTTTAAAGTATAGTGATTCAGTAAGAACATTTTGGGTCAGTTTCCTAGACAGTTCTGTTTTCATGACTTGTATATGCTGACAAGGAAGACTAAGGAATACTGGCAGTAAGTTTTGAAAAAAGGCATGTGCATCAGTGAAATGATAACTGTGTCAAATAACTTTCATAGTCTGCATAACCAAGTTTCTGGTTTATATTTTAATAACTGACGCTGCATTTATTTTTTTTTTGCCAGTTTACAATGTTTGTGTTCTTAGGAATGATGTTTAACTAGTACATATTTTGACTTAAGATGACTGTCTTAAAACAGCACCGTATCAGTTTTGTTTTTAATTCAGTTTCTAAATGTGCTGATCCTATTAAAAACTCCTGCTTATCTTTACAACAAAGAAAAATATTCAAAAATACTGCCTTCATTTTCACACACAGTGCTGAAGATGCTGCAAGCACCAAATCATAGCTCATAATATCAGGTCCTGAGATAGTTACCCATAAAGAGGAATCCTTTGAGTGTATGCCATTGGTGAGCCGATGAGCATGGACCATAGAAGGGCTCAATGTAGAAGGTAAAATTGGCAAATCATAATTGAGAAATATGAAATGTATTCCCATACATAATATGGTATAGGGTATGATGTACCTGCTCTTAATCTTGATCACTTTTCATTTTAAAGTGCTATTCACTTAAATGTTCCATGAACTGTTAAAATTATATAGTTGTTACACACACTGTGTGTGTGAGTGCGTGTGTGTGTGTGTGGGGGGGAGAGAGAGAGAGAGAGAGAGAGAGAGAGAGAGAGAGGAGAGAGAGATAGGTTGGGTCGGTATCTCTTTAGAGCCTGTGAAGTTTTGGTTAGCTGTAGTTGGCATTTGGAAATCTGGATGAATGCTTATAGATATTGGGGATTATTTCTGTCTTGTGAGAAGTTTCGATTCATTACCATAAACCTTCACTGGTTTAAAGCATTTTAAATAGCACCAAACTTAACTTGTAAGTAAACTTGAAAGCAGAAAAGGTGCCAGTTGATTTGAATTCAGCAGATTTTTAAGGTAGAAAATTGAATGGTTTAGCTTGAAATTAAACTCATATTTAAACAAGTTTACAGATTTTTTTAATAACATACATGTTAGTGGAGTGATAACTTAGTGTTCATTGCTTTGATGTTTGTTTCAAAAATGTATACTTGTTTTTTAGTAATGAGAATCGTTTTAATATTAAAACTAGTAATTTGATACTAATTATAAAGTGTATTAAACAAATATCTTGGTAGTTAATTCATTAAAGTCAGTTTAGATAGGAATAGCAAGTGCTTCCCTAAGTTTTCATTCACTTTTGAATGCTTTGCCAATACAACCAGTTCTTCCTAAAAATGGTTAACATGTTGTATAGAATGTTGATGTAGAATTAACTGATCACTGGAGATGTCTTTCTTTTTTTGTTTTTATTTTTATTTTTTTGCAAATTCTGCCTGGCTTTAAAATGCATTTTCATAATACTTAGATAGTTTGACCGAAAATGACCCTACTTTTTGTTTGATCAGTCAGTCGAATTGAGAAATTTTTTTTAAATGATGGCTTTAAAAAAGCAAATGCCAGGGCTTTAGTTTCTTGAATGATACCCTAAAGAAACTCTTAATGTATTTGCAAGTATATATATATTTTCTTATGCATGCTCGATGCATTTTCGTCCTGAGAAAAGTGTTCTCTACAGAAACTACCCGTGTGTTAAAAGAAGATTGGCTTAAAATGGCTACTGTGATGGGAACAGTGTCTTAGGGAGATGCAGCTTGGACTGGAGGTAAATTGAATACTTTACAAACTGGTTTAGAATTTTGCTTTATTGACATTGTATGTAAAGGGCATTGGATTGTTATTTTGTATTCTTTGTTTTCTTAATTTAAAACAATAAATGTACAGTGATGACTTACCAGAGTGCTTTTTTGTCTTTTTGTGTCTTTGATATGTATACTGAGTTAAAAATTTTTCTCCTTTATTTCTGTCATTAAAAATTTACTGTGAAAAAAAATACTGGTGGTGGTTTTGCTTTTTAATGATAAGTTGTTTAAACTTTTAAAAGAGCTGATAGCCCATTGCATAGCTTTCTTTTTGGTTTTTCGAGACAGGGTTTCTCTGTGGTTTTGGAGCCTGTCCTGGAACTAGCTCTGTAGACCAGACTGGTCTCGAACTCACAGAGATCCGCCTGCCTCTGCCTCCCGAGTGCTGGGATTAAAGGCGTGCGCCACCACCGCCCGGCTTTGGTTTTTCGAGACAGGGTTTCTCCATGGTTTTGGAGCCTGTCCTGGAACTAGCTCTTGTAGACCAGGCTGGTCTCAAACTCACAGAGATCTGCCTGCCTCTGCCTCCCATTGCATAGCTTTTAAAATAAGAAAAAAAAGGCCTTTTGATGCACATGTAACTTTATTATGGTTTCATAATGTAAAATAAAATTGTTTTCCAAGAAATTGAATATAAATATAAAACAACCAAACAATAGAACATAAGTTATAATTATTTACAGACTTCTTTGTTGTTATTTAGAGACAGTCTTTCTATGTAGTCTTGACTGTCCTGGAACTCACTATGTAGACCAGACCAGGCTGACCTTGAACTCATAAAGCTAAAATTTTAAAATCACTTTTCCCTGAATCTAATCCTCTTAAATCTTGAAATCTTCAACTGTGTTTTTTTTTTTTTAAGTCACATTTTTTCCTGCATGGAATACTAATATTTTCTCATAGTATCATTTATTCATTCAGGTCACAGCATAAACTTTAGTATGGTCATTATACATTTTGAGACACACGTGTTAATATCTATCACCCTTGGAACACTGCTTAAATGTTGGTTTCTATCAAATTTGATTTAGTAGTTTAGAAAAAAAAAATTTGCTGCTTGGGTTTTTCTTTCCAGCAGTCTTCCTTTGTCAGTGTATCTTCAGAAAGACTGGCGTCTGCAGCAGACTGTCCTCTCTGGCTAACTTTAGATGTAAAAACTGCATTTATTCATGCAAACTTTAAACATAATGGCTATAAATATGGAAGATACAAAGCATTTGCTTAAGGTTCATACAGGAGTACATTTCCCTTCCCTGTCAACTACATTTTGACTGGGCATAACATGGTAACCCGATGTGCATTGGAAAAGGCATTCTTTGGATCAGCTAGTTGGAAGATGTGGGGAGAAGGTGTTAGGTCAAGTTGGTGCCACCTCTGGTCTCCTTTAGCCCCTCCACAGAGATGTAGCAAGAGAGTTGGAGAGAGAGAGTTCCAAGGAGAGAAGGAAGCCTAGTAGTCATCCACTAAAAAAAGAAAAGAGAAGAATGATATTTTTCCCATTTATTCCCTTAATAAAATAAAGGATTAAAAATCAATTCTTACTTTCAATGGTAAGGATGCAGGTACTTGCTGCAGAGCCTTTATTGTTGACTGCTTTACACATATATTCTCCTCCATCTTCCGGGAACGTTTCTGGCAAATAGAGGCAGTAAGTTTCGCCTCTTTCAATGTACTGATAGTCTTCTCCATCCTGTAGCATCTCTCCTTCAAACCACCATGTGATTTCTGGCTTGGGCTCTCCTGTCACTTTAACAGTAAATCTGACTGGCTCACTGTCAACAACTGAGGTGTTTCTTAGAGGCTTTTTGAACCATGGAGCTCCTGATCTGGTTTGCTCCTCATCTTCAGTGGTAGAACCATTAATGATGCTCCCTTCTTCTTCTTCCTCATCTTCTCGTCTCTGTATTAAAATAAGTGCATTTATTTAGTTGTCATTTGTTTTTAGTAATAGAATTTTGGAGGTAAAGAAAAGTTTGAGGTATATATAGCTCAGTGTTAGAGCATTGGCTAGCATACATGGTACCCTGGGTTTCATTGATTGTAAAACCATTCAAATGGCTTGAAAGCTATGAGGACAATGCCTTAATTGCTTGTAAATGGGTTAAGAACTTTCTCTGATAAGTAGGTGCATACCTTCTGTAATGCTGCATCAATTTCTTTCTGTTCAAACTGCGTTCGTAGTAACTTCTGTTCTTCGATTCTCCTTTGTTCCTCCTCTTCTCTTGCTTTAGCCATTTGTTCAAATCTGGCTTTCATATTCACTTTATGAGTAAAGGGAGATTCACTCTTTTTTGCAGGCTTTACATCAACATCGTCGTCCTTAAAAAAGAATAAAAATTGCTTGCCAAATGAATGCATTAGTGATTTGGTAATTTACAAGCATAAAATATTTAACACTTGATTTGCTTTTTGTGATACTGTAGCTATTTAGATTTTCAGGAAAAGTGAGAAAACGTTTAAGTTTATTGCTTCTTCAAAACTGCATTTAGAAAATCAGAGTTGACTGAAAGGAATGTCAAACAGTTAAACATTGATGTTCTCTTCTCTAGAACCTTTGGAAAACTAGACTGGTGTTATGGGAAAGAAACCTAAAGTCATAGGGCACTGACAGTATTGCTGCCAGGATATTAAAGCAGCATAGTGTTCTCCTGGAATACAGCAGGACATTAGAAAACCAAGTCAGAGGCTGAGAATGTAGCTCCATTGGCAGAATGCGGGTTTAGCATTCATGAGTCCTCAAACGTGACTCTTATCTCCATACCTGCATCTGGTGGTCCAACGCTTGGTGGAAGTGAGAGGTTTGTTGCCAGCTTGGGATACTGAAGACAAAGTCAGACACTGTATAACCTTTAATTGGTTAACCAAATGGGTATAAAGTACTATGAGTGGATATTGGATTCTTTAATCAAAGGTTGTATGGGTGCCTTCAAAGAAGTCTGGAATCTTCTGGAAGTTTGAAGGCATAATTTGTAGTTCCCACCCCAAGACAAGATGTCTAGCTGGCCTGAAACTCACCACGTTCAACATTAAAAGCCTAAGTTTGCCTTAGGATGAGAGGTGCAGCACCACTCTTACAAACAAACATTGATAGCTCTCAACAGGAGACAGTTGGAGGTTGGAGAGGAAGTCTATCACTGGAAGTGTTTTAAAGGTCATTAAGGGCCTTTATCCAAGGGATAGAAGAGAATTACACATTCTTCAGATTGAGTACAACCTAATCTGACACCTGTGCCAGAAGCAGAAAAGCATCAAACATACTGGTTCTATTTTTTACACATTTTATAATGGCTATCTTTAACAAAAGAACAACTGCTTGGTAGACTGGGGTTTTGTTTAAAACAAGATCTGGAGCCCAGACTACCCTTGACTCATCCTGTCTCTTCATACCCATCTTTAATTTTACCTATGTTTAAAGATTCTATTTTTTTTTTGTTTTGTACCATATGGCTAGTAAATGCCAGTGTTCTCCAATTATCACAAGACTACTATTTTACTACTTTCCCACTGTTACCAATAATTTTACAACATAGACATGCATCTCACTAAATTCAGAACCAGCGTCAGACTGTCTTTACCTTGCTTAACACAATTTAATACCTCACCAGACTTGATAAATCTAGCACCAGCTGGTTTCCCTGGTGATGGTGCCACAATAGTAAGGTCCTCAGCAACCATCTAGAAGAGAACTTACCCCATTTTGTTTAAAAAAAAAAAAAGTTTTTTTTTTTTTTTTTTTTTTTTTCGAGACAGGGTTTCTCTGTGGCTTTGGAGCCTGTCCTGGCACTAGCTCTGTAGACCAGGCTGGTCTCGAACTCAGAGATCCACCTGCCTCTGCCTCCCAAGTGCTGGGATTAAAGGCGTGCGCCACCATCGCCCGGCTAAAAAAAAAAGTCTTGCCAAGCATGGTACATGTCTATAATCCCAGTGTCAGGAGGTGGACACTGAAGAATCAGGACTCCAGGGGTTTTTCTGTTACCTAGCCTTTGGTCCTGCTTTTATGACTGTTTTCCACTTTATTGTGATGCTAGAATTCTTTGGTAGAACAGTTCTTGTAAGGTGAAGTCCTTTCACACCTAGCCACAAAGTACTTTGACAACTTCTAACCTATTCAGTTCAGTCATACCATTATAAAGTCCTTCATAACCTATTCAGTTCAGTCATACCATTATAAAGTCCTTGGGATCTGTTTGGGAGTCCCTAAATAAATTAGTACAGTCTTGTTGACTTCCACTGTCCCTCTTCTAGAATGTTCCTCTTACCACAACATTTTTTATGAGAATACTTTACAAATGAGAAGATAGCCTTTGACCCTAATGACTGAAAGTTATTTTCTTTCTTTTTTTTTTTAATATTTATTATGTATACAATATTCTGTCTGTGTGTATCCCTGCAGGCCAGAAGAGGGCACCAGACCTCATTACAGATGCTTGTAAGCCACCATGTGGTTGCTGGGAATTGAACTCAGGACCTTTGGAAGAGCAGGCAATGCTCTTAACCACTGAGCCACCTCTCCAGCCCTGAAAGTTATTTTCACAGGACAGTAAGAGGAAATATTTCCGGCAGAAAGCATTTCAGAAACAAAGGCAGGTATTGAGGATACAGCCTGCTTGGTTAAAAAGCATGGAGTCTGGAATGGTACAGAGAGACAGGATACATGCTGGCTAGGGAGCAAAGCCATCAGCACTCTAAAAGTTAAGATTGAGCCATTTCTGGCTTGGATCACAAAGCATTGTGGAAGAATTTTCTACAGAAACCCCAAAGGGGGCCAGGGAAAGCTGCCACTGTTACATCACGCTGAAATGCATCAGCCCTACAAACCTCTTAAGCACACTATGTCCAATGTAGCTTCACAGCAGCAGCTAACATCCAGCACAATAGATTGTCATACCATTGGCTCATTTGTGTGTCCCCAGACCAACTGTCACTTATCCTGCTTTGCTTCTAAATTTAATTTGCTACCATTACACTTTTTCCTCATTTTGCACTCTATCCATTCTTCCCTCATCCTTTTGGACTCAGTGCTATATGATGAACTAAATGGTCTTTTGCTATTTTCAGATTGTTAGAGATATACCAATAAGTAACTGTAAAACTAACTTAAGATTAAGGTTATAACAAATACAATAATAATGTACCTCGTGGAAGTTTTCTGCTTCTCGCTCTTTAATTTCAAGGTCAATTGCTCTCCTCTTTGCTCGCTCTTCTTCTATCTTTTTCTGTATTTCTTTTTCAGACAACTGTCCAATTTTTTCAAACTTGCTTTTTAGATTTTTAGCTTGAATAGAACCACTTCTTTTTAATTTGATTAATTCTTCATATTCTCTACTCAATCCAAAAGTTTCATTTTCTTCTTCCTCCTTCAAGAGAGTAAGATTTCTGTATGTTGATTATCAGTGAATTACAGTGGATCTTCCCATCTGCGCGTGAATGTGGGGCAGGGAGTATGTTCCAAGACAACCAAGTAGATTCCTGGAAGCCACTGGTCAAATGGTATCCTATATGTACTGTTGTAAGAGTTTCATTTCTGGGTTTGGAGAGATGATTTAGAGGTTAAGAGCACTGGGTTCAGTACCTAGCACCCACATGGAGGTTTACAATCTTTAACTCCAGCTCCAGGGGATCTGACACTTTTCAGGCCCGCTGGTACTGCTTGTAACATATGTGCAGGCAAGAACACCAAAACACATCAAGTAAGTTTTAAGTAAAAACATTTACTTATTAAGAACTTCCAGTTCCAGGATAGGTTCCAAAGCTACAGAGAAACCCCGTCTCAAACAAAACAAAAAACAACTTCCAACCTTTCACATGAAGGAAGCCCTGTATAACTCCAACTTCTCTTTGACAGCTACATGGACTCCCAGCACTTAGGAGGCAGAGGCAGGTGAATCTCTAAGCTGGAGCCCACCCTAGTCTACAGAGCTAGTTTTAGAACAGTCAAGGCTACACATAGACTCTCTCAAAGCAAAACAAAACAAGAACTTCTCTTTGGCATATTAAATTGCTAGTATCAATACTACTGTGCTTTGGACCCACAATTAAATACAATATTGATTACTATTTTTTTAGATCTTTTTTTTACATGTATAAGTGCTTTGCCTGTATAATGTTTGTGTGTGCTACATGCATACCCTGTGTAGGTCAGAATAGGGCATCAAATGCCCTTGAACTGGAGTTAATGGATGATTGTGAGCCACCATGTGGGTTCTGGGAATTGAATCTCAGTCCTTTAGAAGAACATATTTACTATCTTTTTGACATTGCATCAGGATACTGTTACCTACAAGGTTCACACAGGAAAAAGACTTTAGTTAACAACAAATAACTAAAAAGATACCAATAGCTTTCAGTTTTGTGTCAGGCCACATTCCTAGCTACACTCTACCAGGTTGGACACACATACCTATATTAAGAATATCTGTCATAAAAGTATTCAGATACCCTTATGTGATTAATAACATAAAGGTCACAGTAGAGCGATATAAGGGATGCACTCAGTTAGATCTCTAAGTGAATATTCTTCCACCTTACCTCTCCCATTTCTTGTCTCAGTTGTTCAAATCCCTCTTTTTCCATTTCCAGTTTATGCCTCCGTTCCTCCTCTGTTCGTCGTCTTTCTTCTTCCATTTTTTGTTTTAATAATTCTTCAAAATTAATTTCCAGTTTTCCAGGCATCAGAGATTCTTGGGAAACTGTTTTATATATCTCTGGGGAATCATCATCTAATACCTATTTAAAATAAATATTTTTATCATTTTTTCCAGAATTGTGCATACTAAAAAATGGTATTGTAGAAACTGATATTTCTTGAATAAAAGTGTTTTATGTTGATCTAAAAATTCAGAAATCATAAACTTGAGGTTACAACTCAAATCAATGAACAAGGGGATATTATCAAAAATGTAAGATTGGGGTATCTGTGGTGTGGAGGATGGTAACCATATGTATCTAGTCTCTAGTCAAATGAACAAAAATATTCATGCGATAATATATTTTAATGACAGAGCATTTTAATTGAAGTGACTCTCCAAATCTGGTCACTGAATAGGACATTTCAGCTAAGTCATAGTTACATCCAGATCATCATGAGCTTTTAGCACAAAAACAAAAAGCCTTCATTCATAGTTTTATTGTGAAGAAGTTTTGTTGCCAAGATGTTTTAAAGTAATCATAGTTATACTCTTGAACTGCCAGTCCACTAACAGATGCATAGATTTAGCTAACCCTGTAACCTTATAAAGTAGCCAAGGGTGATCACCCTTGGTGTACACCTGAGGGCCTGAGGCACTGACTAAAAAGTGGTCCAAAATCAACAGGAAGGCCAGCTAACAAAGCCACAAGTCAGGCTTCAGCATATTTCTAGTGAGGTTATAAATTATATGAAACCCGTAGGAAAGTATTAAGGTGAAACCTAGTGTTTGATACACTACAATAAATTATTTAGAAATGGGGATGATTAACAGACTGCTTTGCTTTTCATTATTTTGTAAATTTCTATGAGTAACTAATTTGACTGTGACCTTGGGCAAGCCACTACCTGAGCCTCCCACCATGATGACTTTCTTAGGGTTGTCACAGGATTAAACAAAGCTTGGAAATAGGTAGCACTCTGTCTAACATCATAGCCGGCTCCCAACAGTAAGGTTTGAAACTTTTTAAAATGTTCCTCTGTCTATTTATTTGGGGGGGGGGGCATTTAGGTCTCAGAAAAAAAACTCTCTTATCATGTAAGTGTCTAGGATTGAACTTAGATCATCAGGCTTAGTAATATAATATCTTTACTCAGCTGAGCTATCTTCCTGGTCCCCAAAACAGTTTCATCATACTATCACATCCTGAGGACAAGCAATCTCCAAACTGAACTAGAAACTTTGCTTGTAAGTTGTTGTCAGATATATCTTACCATGACAAGTAATGTAATTCTGTTTTCCTGGAAGTGAAGACTTCTATCTCTGATCTGAACTGTGGTCTGCCTGCAGACATGGACAAGGAGTGAAACAATCCTCTCCTGGACTCATGGGCAAGGAATAGCAACAATGCTATGGACTACAGTGGTGAAGACGGGAGAATAAGTCAGAGTGTTGAATAAGTGGGAGTTTATAGCCACTTGGGCATGAGTGAAAGGTTGAAGGCACATAATTTCAGGCTCCCGAGTTTCTGATTTGAGTGTACAAGAAAACTGGTGGATCAGATAGCCATGTTATAAACATTAACATGGCATGGAAAGCTTACCTTTGTGACAAATTAGGTATTGTTGTTTAAGAAAGAATGATGGGTGTTTTGAAGAGTTAGATAATTGTGACTAAATGATTTTGGCCATCTAAGTAGACTGAGTGGGATTAAAATGGCAAAAAATAAAGGAGAGAGGGGCAGCAGAGAGAGGAATGGAAGGAGGGACTGTATGGGAAAATTCCCTGACTTTTCTTTTCTTGACTCAGATCTGGTCTAGAAAATGGATCTTTGAGAGAGGGAGATAGTGCCCAACCCTTTATGCATTGGTAATCAGAACCCTTTTGACATGGCCAGAGAAATACTGACAAGGGACTGGTGTTTAAAACCTATTTGCCATTCATATGCTTGCTACAGATTTCAGAGATGACAGACAGGATGTTCCTCAGAGTCTAATCATTTCATTTACAGTCTCAAAAACTGAATCCCTAGCTAGGCTTGATAGCTCAGTCAATAAAGTCCTCATCTTTCAAGCTTGAGGACCTGAGTTCAGTCCCCGGAACACAAGTAAACTAGGTGCACACCAATAACCCCAGCACTGAGAAGGCAGAGACAGGAATCCTCAGACTGCAGCCATTCCTGAGGATGGCATCCAAGGTGGTTGTCTGGCTCTCCACAGCTTGCACAAGTGCACACACGATGCACACACATACTGTTGAGGTAACTTTGTCTTACCATGCTTCTCCTTGCTTCAGCAAATGCCTTCCTCTCTTCCTCTATTCTCCTCCGGGCCGCCTCCTCTGCTTTTCTTTTCTCACCTTCTCTCCTTTGCCTTTCTATTTCTTCAAAACTGAGCTTGAGTTTTCCAGGGCGGTACTCTGTAAAAACTTTTGCCGTATCTTGGTTTTCATCCTCATCCTCCTCATTTACCTAATAAAGAAACTATGCATTACTAAAAGTTGAGACTCACTGGGACAGGAAAGCATTGCCAGGGAAGGGCATGTGCTTAGCAGCTTGACGGAGTATTTCTATTTCCTTGCTCCTAGAATACTTACTCCAAAACCTCTTACTTTTTCTTTAGCTTTTATTTGTATTTTTGATTTTTGAGTCAGGGTCTCTCGAAATAGCCCTGGCTGCCCTGGAACTCACTATGCAAACCTAGTGGTCTTAAACACAGAGTGATCCACCTGCCTCTTCCTCCCAAGTGCTACCATGTCTGGCCAAATCCTCTTCCTTTTTAATGTCCTATATGATAAAATAATCAAATGTGGAGAAGTTACAAGTAAAAATGTACTCAAGATTAAATAAAATTTGTCAAGCTTTTGAATAAAGGTGACTGCATAACAAATTTTAAAGGGCTCAACTGAGATAATTCTCATAAACTAAACAGTTTGTACTTAGAGTTCAGGTAAGTACACACGGAGACACTTTAATCCCAGTTCTCACAGAACTCTGTGAGTTCAAGGCCAGTCTAGTCTACACAGTGAGCTTAAGGACAACCAGAATTACAGTGAAACCCTGACTCAAAAAATTTAAAAAAAAAAAAAAAAAAGAGCCAGGCGGTGGCGCAAGCCTTTAATCCCAGCACTCGGGAGGCAGAGGCAGGCGGATCTCTGGGAGTTCGAGACCAGCCTGGTCTACAAGAGCTAGTTCCAGGACAGGCACCAAAGCTACAGAGAAACCCTGTCTCGGAAAAAAAAAAAAATGAAAATTTCCTCCCTCTGAACTACAGCGATTTTCTTTATACTAATCAGATAAAAGACTGTCATCTGGTATTATTTTATATAAAATTCATACCACAATTACTTGCTCATTTAAACATTAATTGGAATATTTAAATATTAAGCTGATTACCAGTTATATTGAAACGCACAGATTTATCTAAAAGTGAATAACATTTATTTGATTTTGGGGCAGAGTCTTACTTTACAGACCAGGCTGGCCTGGAACTCACAGATACCTGTCTGCCCCTGCCTCTCAAATGCTACAATTAAAGGTGTGCACCACCACACCCTGTCAAAAGTAAGAATATTTTAAATCAATGTCTAGAAAGTCTAAAATGGTGAGCTATAATCCTCATAACTTTAATAATGAAAGCTGATTAAGAAACTCATGGTAACTGAAATTATAGCTATTCATTTTTAAATTCTCAAAACAAGACTGGAATTCATGCTCCCTTCTCTTCTTTTTTTAAAAATATTTATTTGTTTGTTTGTTTGTTTATTTATTTATTTATTTATTATGTATATAATATTCTGTCTGTGTGTATGCTTGCAGGCCAGAAGAGGGCACCAGACCTCATTACAGATGCTTGTGAGCCACCATGTGGTTGCTGGGAATTGAACTCACGACCTTTGGAAGAGCAGGCAATGCTCTTAACTGCTGAGCCATCTCTCCCACCCCCCTTCTCTTCTTATAGTAAAGAATAAAGTGGGGATTAAGTCTCTGGCCTTGTGCATGCTAGGCAAGTGTACTATAACTGAGTACATCTCCCTAAGTTGTCTAGGCTGGCTTTAACTCGGGCTAACTCAGGAGTCCAGGTTAACCTTGGATGTGTGCTCTTCCTCATCCTCCCAAGCAGCTGGAATTATAGACCTGTACTCCTCAAATGAAATTCATTATTTGACTTAAATATATCCTACAGCCATACCATTAAATATACTTCTTAACTCACACACAAAGGGAAGCCAGATGCATTGAGTAATACCTATATATTAATAGAGTATACAGTATTAAAAATAAAAATTTAAAGCATATTGGATAAGATGCCCCAAAGTGAAAGCTCAAAGAAAATACAGATGAATTATATGTATGTATATTGTATATAAAGATGTATATGGTTTTAAAGCCATGCCTTTTGTGATTTGAATAGAGGCAGTGGTAAAGCACTTGTTTAGCATGCACTAGGCTCTGAGTCCAGTTCATAGTGCTAGGAAAACACAATGAAATGAGGCTTCCCCACCAGAGAGAGCCTGCTTGGACCTGCAGTCAGCCTCGTGCTTGATGGAAGGCAAAGCCAGCACAGATACACTTGCCATGTGCCTCCTTGCTTCCTCAAAGGCGCGCCTCTCCTCTTCTAAGCGCCGTCTTGCTTCCTCCTCTGCTTGCTTCTTGCGATTTTCTTGTCTCTGCCGCTCCAGCTCCTCAAAAGTTAATTTCAGTTTTCCAGGAAAATGGGATCCTTTTTTGGCCTCAGTTTCATCATCCTATGAAAACAAACTTGTTACCCAAAGGACAATTGCTGTTAACTAAACTCTGGATTTGTTCTTGTACAAAACCTTCTTACCATGACTAATGACAGACACTTTGCTTCCTTGAGAGATCGACCCTCTTCTTCATTTCTTATTCGTTTGTCGTCTTCATGATTAAGCCTCTCACTCCCTTGCTCTTTGTCCAGGTCCTCAGGATTCTGTATCTTTCCAGATGTTTTGTTCGATTTGGCAGGCACCACTGTTATAAGCAGTGAGTCATCTCCTTCCTATTTGTAAGAAAGACAATTAGCATCCATACTCTTAGTAAGAATGTACGTGGTAGAGTACTTCACTTCCATAAGTGGTGAATTACATTGCTGTCAAGGCTATGAAGGACAAAAAAAAAAACCTTTTATTTTTTAAAACTAGTTACTCCTAAATACATCTTTCTCTGAACTCATTGTGCATGCTACTGAAGCTTCCTGAGATCCACCCATGGCAGTCTCAAGAAGCACTCTGCATTTTGAAAGATAGGATTAATATACCCTATCTAATTAAGTAACAAGACTGTAGTACCATTGCTTGATTTTAGACAATCTGTACATCAATTACACAAAAGGTGATGTGCATGTGAGCATACTTGAAATCAATTTGATGGTGGATAGTTTGGCTTAAACATCCAACTTAGCTTTCTCCATAATCTGCTCCTCCTTCCAAATTTTTCAGTACTTAATATAATAAAGTAGTATTTAATGAGAAAAGCGATTGACTGTTCACCCAAGTGATATACTAACATAGTATAGATAAAGCTGTAAAGCATTTATCCTATTAAATTTTCAAACAAATTGTTTGTTTTGTGACAGGTCTCTCTATGTAACCCTGGCTGTCCTGAACTTGCTACGTAGGCCAGGTTGGACTCTAACTCAGAGATCTGCCTGCTTCTGCCCTGAGTGCTGGAACCAGCCATGCACCACTACACCTAGCTGAAACGCATTCTCTTACAATTGATTTTACTACAAATTTATCATTACATCTACTTTTTTCAAAAATAAAAATTATAAATTGTAACACACGCTCCTAAAATAAAATGTTGCCAATTTTGTAAGCATAATTTTAGGCACACCATCAAATTGGTTGTTTGGATTTTAACCTTGCTAGTTGACTGGGTTATATTTTTAAGGTTATTGGACCATTCCTTCACAGTGATACACGCTACCCTCCACAATGGTGTGTGAAAGCCAGAACTCGAGCTCTTAGGAGCTCTGAGGAAAGAAGATAGATGACGAACAGGAAACTGCCCTTTTACAATGCCAGCTTCAACAGCCAGCGAGGTTAGTTCAGGAACCATGTGGTCTCGGCAGAGTGTCCCTAACAGCCTCCCGGACCCTGTCTTCATGACCCACTGTGCAGGCAGAAGCATACTTTTCTTTAAACACATGGCAGTGTTTGGAAGGGCTCAGGCATGCTCTTGCCTTCACAGAACATTCTTGACTTCTGTCATTGTGAGATTTATAATCAATAGTGAAATAAAAGCCTCTGCATGGCCTTCTTAGATTACAAGATAATTTGTGAATCAGATAATTTTCAGTGAATGTTTCATTAAAAGAAACGTCTGTTACCTCTGATGCGGATTCGGTTCCCGTATTGTTTATGTCCTCAATCTATTGAATGAGAATTTCATATCGTTACATTACAGTGAATTTTCTGCTTGGTGATTTCAAACATACAACTGAAAAGTAATTTAGCTGCATCTTCTGGTAAAATTTCAACGTTTTACTGTGAGCTTATGGGGAACAATTTTTAATTTAGTAGCAATCTAAACTGAGACACACAGAAACGCCCCCATCCTCTGCCCCTGCGGTAGCAGCAGGAACACTTATCACAATCAGATGATTGTGACCCTATTTCTTATCAAGATATATCTGGCAAAAATGTAAGCGACACGATAATAAAGTATGGTAGAAATATTAGCTAGATTAGAAGGGAGGCTAATGCTGGTACTTATAATATTTTCTCATATTTCAGCCACACAGAACTGGGAAAAGGCCATCATCTAAAGTTGGAGCACATTTCTCTGAAGAAATATCATGAGTTAGCTTGATGAGCTGGAGCTTAGCAGACTGCTGAGAGAAAGGAAACGGATGGTGTTAGCAATGCAGTGTTTGAACTTTAGACAAGTCTGAAGTGTCACGAAGCCCGGGCAGGGGGTCTACAGAGCGAGTTCTAGGACAGTCAGGACCACACAGATAAACTATCTTGAAAAACAAACAAACAAAAAAAAAAAAGAATTTAGAGAGAAAATTTATCCAGGATGATCTCTGTGAGTTTGAAGTCAGCCTCATCTACGGTATCAAATTCCGGGACAGCCAGGGCTACCTAGAGAGACCAGATCTCAAAAGACAAAACTTAAAGTACCTTACATTTTAATAATGAATAGTTTTATCAGAATAATTTTATACTACAAAATTTAATTTTTGAGAATAATTTGTTTTATTACAGAATTACTCATTAAACTGACTTGCTATATAAATGGAATAGATTTTTTTACACAGTAATATTTTAATGATTCTCTAATAAAATAATTATAAATGAGTTGTTTTCCAATGAGCAATCAAATTAATTCCTCAATAAAAAGATCCACAAAATGTGAGAAGTCAGACACCAAGAATACAGGAAAGAGAAACAATTCATGAGCCCCAATTCTATTCCTAGAGCTCCCCTGGGTCTGTCTGATCTCTGCTAAAGTGGACAGACACTTACAGGGCTTCTACTTCTTGTTTGCTTAGAGTTCTGTTGTCAGTGTCTTCTTTATCTTTGCTCACTTTAAACCATTAAAGAACAACAAAAGAGAGAACCATGGAGTTCTCCAACAAAATGAAAAATGATGAATTTTGTTCAGGGCTACGCTACTAGTATAGTTAAGAGGAACAAATGTTCAGAATTCAGTTAAGTGTTGACTTTCAAAGTTAACAAAGAACTGTTTCTCAACTTCTTTTCTTTTTCTTGTTTTTTCTTCATAGGAAGCAAATTTGTTTCATCCCTATATTTCTTTCCTTGCCTCTCTCCAAGATCCTATTTCCCACCAATATCTGTCTGTAAATGGTGGACTCTAATTTTGTCCACCAGGACATCTTCAGAGTTAACTAGATAATACACCCTCAGGATTTTCCCACACTTTTTTCTTATTTTAGTACCTAATACACGAGGTATATTCCTTTTTAATTCTATGTAAGATGCTGCAATCTTAGAAGTGGTAAGATCTTGGTGATCACTGTAGCCGTTTCTGGCTCAGGAACTCCTCTTGCATACTGGTTTGTAGAAGTAAACTAGAAACAAATAACGTCATACTGCACTGCACTGAGTCATAGTAAATTTGAGTGGGAAATGTCTTACGTTTTAAAATTAAACTTTACACATTTCTAAGAAGACATTACTACACTCACTGCTGCTGTATCCTTAATTTAATAGGGCTAAAGCATCATTAGCCAGGGCATGTTTGGTGTGAAGACACTGCTTTTTTCATGATCGTATTTATTTCAATTACCTTCTGAGCATCCAGTCTTTACTATAGTCACGCTCAATCACAGGTTTTTCTGTTTTTTGAGAAACAACTGCCTACTATTCCATTCTTGGGTTTAAAATGGGTCAGTAACCCTAGAAAATAGCAGTGCTTTGAAAGTATAGAAGAAAGAAGACTAATTCTACATACATACACAGTATACAGTGCAAGAAGCCACTCTTTATAGACTTAAGTCTTATTCGTTTACTTTATAGTTTTAATATAACTACATTCCTAAATCATATATATATATACATACTTATATATTTGTAGTAATTATGTATGGTTATAATTAATTCAACAGTTCTCATTTTATAATTCTATTTCTTTATAAAGTTTCACTAAGAAAAAGTATAGGAAAATTCTCATTGCTCCTAACATTTAATCTGGTATATAGACATGTGTCATCATTTGCCACCAAATGGGTAGTTGTTTGTGTTAAAGAAGAGCTTATTTGCAAAACTGAAGTTAGTGGATTCTTAGGAATGCAAGTATATAATAATGCTTTATTTTCATTATCACTTTTCTCTCTAGACAAGTGGCAGAAGCTGAAAGGAGCAGAGCATATGGATTTAAGGCCCTTAAAATATTGCTTTAAGGGGCTAGAGAGGCAGCTCAGTGGTGAAGGGCTCCTCTGCTCTTCTGGACGATCTGGGTTTGGTTCCTAGCACATACATGATAACGGCGCAGAACTGTCTAGAACTTCAGGTCTGGGGATCCGATGCCCTCTCCTGACCTCTGCAGGCACTGCATGCACAAGGTGTACAGACACACATGCAAGTAAAACACTCTTACATATAGAATAAACATACTCTTTTATAAAAATCTGTTTTATAAATGATAGAAATTTTAAATATTGCTATTAAAAGGCTATATTGTGCTCTGTGATTATGAATAGTTTATGTGTAAAAATGTCTTATATTATTATAAAATTCTCAAAGATACCAAGAAAAGTTAGGACGATAGTCAGTTTAAGGAATGTAGAAACAGTTGGTAAAATCATTTCTAACAAAAGCTGCATCGCCATCCTAAACAGGCACATTCTGCACATAGTACTGGGCATCCCATACTGAATCGTTTCCCTTAAGATAATGTTTTTAGGCTAGCCACTATTAATAAGCTTATATTAAATATTTTAATGAGGCAGCATCCTGATTAGTTCTCATTTGTTCTGTTAGGTTCAGAAAAACGGCAATGTAGTATCTACCTGCTCAGCTCTTTTTGCTAATTCACGCTGTATTTTCCTCTTTTCCAGCAGATCCTGTTCAAGTCTGCGCTTTCTCTCCTCTTCCGTTCTCTTCCTTTGCTCTTCCTGTCTGTGTCTTTCCATTTCATCAAATTTACCTTTAACCGTCCCTAAGAATACACAAAAAAAATTGTCTATTTTGCCAGGTTTCTTTCTTTTGCAAGCCTTTTAACATTTATCCCTCAAAGTTCTTACCTGTTAACTTTGGGACATAAGCCTTTTCTACTTTAGCAGAAATCTCTTCCTCATCATCAGAAGCAAGCATTTCTTTAATCTGGGTGGTTAAATAAATTACCATGAACATATGGCCCAACATCAGACTAGATTATATTTGAGTAGCCCCACCCCCACTGCAGGAGAACCCACTAGGATATCCACCGGATCACTGAAACCTCAGGTAATTCTGAGACTGTGCATGCTGTTTTTTCTTGTAGGAAAATTATATATTAAAATAAGGAAAATAATTTTTATAGATCTTATAGTTGTGATGAACTTTAACTTTTACATTAGGTACAGTAAGAAAATAACAAGTAACTATAAAAGAAAATAATTATTTAAATATATTGTAATGAAATTTATTTAAGGCTTTTGTTTACTTTTCTGGAAACTTCAGTTTACTATTTTAGACCATGGTTAATGACAGGCAATAAAAGCAGTGGAGAGAGGCAGCAGAGGGGAGGAGGGGATCACACGGGGGACTGCAGAGAGGGGAGGAGGGGATCACACGGGGGACTGCAGAGAGGGGAGGAGGGGATCACACGGGGGACTGCAGAGAGGGGAGGAGGGGTCACACACAGTTTAAATTAGATTACAAATATAGGCATTTTTGTTATAATTTATATAAAATGTTAGTGTCAATAACTCATTAAAATAAAGAAAAGTAACATTTTCACAAGAATGAAATAAAATCAGATGACCTCCTGCTTTCTCCTGTTCCATTCTCTCTCTCTAATATATTGTTCTTGTCTTCTTTGCTTTTCGTCTCTAGATCGCCTTTGATTTCTCTCTTCCCTGGCCTTCTGCATGGCTTCAAACTTATCCTTTACATCGCCCTTGCCAAGTTTTGGCACATAGGATTTGGGGACAGGTTTAGATGAAGAAAGCAGAATCTTCGTTAGAGGAGAGCAAAGAGAAGGGAGTTGAAAAAGAAGAGATTAGGCAAGGATAAGAATAAGACATCAAAACAAATAGAAACAAGTTTCAGACGCTTATTTGGATCACCACAGCATGATTAGATGGTCTCTAAAACTTTAGTTAATTTCCTTAAGTTACACGAAATACGAGAGCAGAAATTTTGCTAAATCACCACCTCTTCAGAAACGAAACCCCAATTAAAGGTAGCATTCTACTGAGGCTTGAGGCCAGTACAATATAAAAATCAAATAAGGAACTCTAATTAAAAACTGCTTTGTATTCTATTTTCCCACCCTATTCCTAAAGACTCGGATTGAGGATTGTCATTACAATCCTCAATTAACAAGATCAATCGCAGTAAAGGATATGAATTTGAGAACAAAGCATAAGATTGGGCTTTCAAGGAAAAGCCCATATTACAAAAAGCATTATTGCTGTTGTATTAGACAGGCTAGGCAAAGCTGAAGGCCAGCCTAACCCTGCAAGAGGTGAGTCAGCTTCCTGCTGTGCTGCCCACGGGTGACTTCCTAAAAGCTCATTAAAATGTGCAGGGTGGCCCACCACTGAGAAGAGAAAGAGAGGAAATCTGACAGGAGGCTAGAGCAATCAATGGTTCCCTCATCGGAAACTAAGGCTGTAGCCTCTTCTCATCTTTTTCAGAAGTTAGTTTCTAAAAGAGGTTAAAAAATTGAGTGTCAGAATGCTAAATTCTCCTAACGACAGGGACAAGCAGCTTGCTGATCTGCACCCTATCTGGCTCCCGCTCATCTGCTGCGCGTCACTGTCACTGGTCCATTCAAGTTCCTTAGCTTGTCACTTCTGAGTGTCAGCATCTGGGGCCTCTCAGTTCTCAGTGACTAAGCCAGAAAAAGGGTGGAAGTTAAGAGGCCCTTCTTTGTTGCTAGAAGATGCTGAGCCCTTCTTTTCAGAGCGAATTATCACCGCCAATGGTCCCAGTCTCAGTAAAACCACATTGAAGGAGTCATCACTAAGACCAATGTATTTAAAATTCTTCCTAAGACCCTAGCTCTTCACTGCCTTCCAGAAGTTCGGTATGCATGTTTCCCAGAACCCAGATTAAAGGTACTGAACCAAAACTGCAGACAGAACCTTGTCTCATTGTACATCCTAATGTTACCAATTACAATCACCAAAGTATGACCCTTCCCACAATCCTCCAGTCAACTCTGTATTGCTCATCTCTTCCTACCTTTCCAAGTCTCTTCCTGCCTCCCCGGTCCGCTCCTATGCATGCACGTACGTGCGCGTGCGCGCGCACACACACACACACACACACACACACAAGAAACGAGAGCTTTTGAAATTTACTTACCTCTGCCTTTTGAGAAATGTCATTCATGTTTGCTCTATGTGGTTTGGGGCTGAAGCTTCGTATATTTTTGTATCTGTAAAATAATAACATTTCTGGGTGTTGCAGCAAACACACATTTTTATTTTTTATTTTTTTTTATTTTTATTTTATGTGTTTTTGTGTTTTGCCTGTATGTGTGTCTATGAGAGGGTATCAGATTTTGGAGTAATAGGCAGTTGTGAGCTGCCATGTGGGTGCTGGGAATTGAACCCAGGTCCTCTGGAAGAGCAGTCAGCACTCTTAACTGCTCAGCCATCTCTCCAGCCCCAGCACCTTTAATCCCAGTACTTGGGAAGCAGAGGCAGGCAGATCTCTTGGAGTTTAAGGCCAGCCTGGTCTACATAAAGAGCTCCAGGTCAGCCAAGGTTACAAAGTGAGACTTTGTTTCAAACAAAAACCAAGTTATTGCAATTCCCTTTTATATGTTGTATATTTTATCAGTATACATTTCTAAATATATAATTTATATACTTATATAGAAAGATATAATTTTTAAGTTATAAATTTCCCTTCAGAAGTTCAAATAAGTAACTAGTTGTGATAATCTTCAGCTCTTTAAGATTTGTGGTACAGCCCAGAGGAGCTTGCTGAGCCCACAAGAGCACAGGAGTTACATGACCCTTCCTTTAAAACCATCCTTTTGTTTCCTGTAATTTGACTCTTAAGGATGAACACGCTTTGATTGTAACACAGCCTTTAAAACTGAACCTTTCGGGCTGGAGAGATGGCTCAGCAGTTAAGAGCATTGCCTGCTCTTCCAAAGGTCCTGAGTTCAATTCCCAGCAACCACGTGGTGGCTCACAACCATCTGTAATGGGGTCTGGTACCCTCTTCTGGCCTGCAGGCATACACGTAGAAAGAATATTGTATACATAATAAATAAATGAATATTAAAAAAAACTGAACCTTTCAAGCTGCTGGTGGCGTACACCTTTAATCCCTCTGAATATTTGCCCATTGTATATTTGTCCATTTACCCAATGAAAAACATTTTGGTTATGCTGTTTTGGTAATTGTAAATGAAACTGATATTAAACATCTATGCACAGGTTTTTACGTGGACAGAATAAATACCGAGTCTTTTTTTTTTTTTTTTGAGACAGGGTTTCTCTGTGGCTTTGGAGCCTGTCCTGGAACTAGCTCTTGTAGACCAGGCTGGTCTCGAACTCACAGAGATCCACCTGCCTCTGCCTCCCGAGTGCTGGGATTAAAGGCGTGCGCCACCACCGCCCGGCTGATACTGAGTCTTGATTGCTGGCTGGCGTGGTAAGAATGCGCTTGGTGGAGCCAGGTGGCAAACTGACTTTGGAAGTGGTGCAAGCTGCTGCACTCCACCAGCAACGCGGGAGAGTTTGGGTTGCTCTCCCCGTGTCCTCCGATGCTAGTGTTCCGGGCTGTGGTTGCTGTGGCACTAGATATGAGCTCATCTTAACTTGAACTTCTCTGATAACATGAGATACATTTTCGTATGCCCACATCCCACGGGCATATCTTCTCTAGTAAGATGTTGGTAGTCTTTCCTTATTCACAGAAGGATTTGTTTGTTGGTTTGTTTTGTGTGGCCTGGAACTTTTGATCCCCTCCAGTCTACCCCGTGAGTGCTGGGGTTATAGGCATGGCCACTATACTCATAACACAGTCATCATTATTTCAACAATAGCATAGAAATTTAGGGTTCCATGAACTACACTGCTACTTGCTAAGGATCTACCCTAGGATGGCTTTTCTCTGGGAGACGCCGAGTAGACAGGCAGGCACTGTCCCCATCCTCCTGTTTTTAACAAATGCCTTGGAACCAGGTTTGTAAGTAGTCTGCTTTTTACCTGGATGATTTCATAAGGCTCCAGCCCAGCTCTGTCAGCCCTGGAAGGCAGGATACTCAGTTGCATGCCTAGTGACCTGCACACTGCACTTAGCTTCTGCCCTGCTCTTACTTCTGTACCCGGCACACTTTATGCTCCCTGCCTAGGTTACAGATCACTTGCTTTCTGGATCCACCTTGCAGCTCTAACTAAATCTCATCCTGGAAACCTTTACAACATGCATGCATAAACTGACAAGTCTGAAGGATTTTCTTTCTAATTCAGTTTCTAGTCCCGCCGGGCGGTGGTGGCGCATGT
>NC_022022.1:47429906-47442497 GCF_000317375.1 Microtus ochrogaster | reverse complement strand
AGAGCTAGTTCCAGGACAGGCTCCAAAGCCACAGAGAAACCCTGTCTCGAAAATCCAAAAAAAACAAAACAAAACAAAACAAAAAAAAAGTTTCTAGTCCCTCGGTAGGAGCTGGGGGCACAGTAAGTGTGAGTGCTTGTGTGTGTACACACCTGAGTATGGCATGCACGCATGTCTGTGCTGAGAGGTAGAGACAGTCTCTCAGTGAACTCTGAGCTCACTTTGATTCTGCAGTGCTGACCAGCCAGTGACCTCCAGGGAGCCACCAGCCTCTCTGCTGGGACTGTGGGTGTTGTGTGCTCTGCACCCATCTTTTTATGTGGGTGCTAGCAATCCAAATCCAGGCCTTCACATTTGTGCAGCAAATGCTTTGCTGGCTGAGGATCTCTGTAGCCCGCAGCTTCCATCCTCACCGTAAACTCTGTACAGTATTTTTCAGGCAGTCTTTGGGCCCTATTCTCAGATTCCCAGCACCAGGCATTAATCACATACAGCTTTGGTGCAATGTTCACCTCTCGTTAATGTGACATCTGCCTCGTTCCACCTTCTTTGCTCTGTACAGCAGGGCCAAGAAGGAATGTGTTTTCAAAGTAACTTCTTACTTCAACACAACCATGCTTGCCAGCAATACCTACAGTATTTATACATGTCCTATAAATCAGGTAGTATCCATTTTCACAGTTTACTTCCCTCCAGAATCTCGGCAACTATTTTCAAGTTGCCAACTCCTTCTCAATGGGTCAAGACGCAATGAGAACAGCCCCTTCCACTGCTCAAGGGCTCCTGTCCTAGCGCAGGTTCTGTAAAACGCTGAACGAATTTGAATACCAGATTAGCAACTTCAAGTATGCATTCTTGGTCACAGAATCCAGAAGCCCCACAGTGATGCCTTGCACTGGTTCTTCTGGCCTCGTGCAGCCAGGCCTTCCTCTCTGTGCTCCTTAGCTCTGGTCTGTCCCTAAGGGGAGTGGCAGCAGAGTGCCCCATGGGGCAGAATGAAGAGTCCTCAGCTGACTAAGCCTCCTGCAGATTACCTCAGACTCCAGGTTTTTCTTTTTTTTTTTATTTAATTATTATGTATACAACATTCTGCCTCCATGTATGCCTGCAGGCCAGAAGAGAGCACCAGACCTCATTACAGATGGTTGTGAGCCACCATGTGGTTGCTGGGAATTGAACTCAGGACCTCTGGAAGAGCAGGCAATGCTCTTAACCACTGAGCCATCTCTCCAGCCCTCCAGGTTTTTCTTATTGACTTCCTCCATCCTGACAAGTATATTCAGTAACCACTACCTACCTCCAAGACCTTTTAAAAGTCATTTCTTTACAAATGAAGTACTTTCCCAAACTAAATAATAAAATTGAGATTCTGTATGCTACCCCTAAACATGGTTCCCCCTCCTTAAGTATAAGATATTTGAGTTTGCTTAATTTTCTAGGTATGGCTGACAAGTTTTAAATATAGATATTGCTAAACATGCTCTACATTATAAGCCTAATCTGTCTTTTTTACCTTTATATTTGGAACCTCTGATGTGAACCCTCACAGATTCACAGCCAGTTCCGTCCCACCAGGCACAGCTTGTCTCAAATGATGTGGTCTGTTTCACGTATCCTGAGTAGCACATCTTTCAGCAAGCATGTCCTACGGGCACCTCTACTTTATACACACTTTCCGTCTTCCCCGTTACCAGCCACACGCTCACACCATGTGTGCAGCATACCCTCCTATCCAATCATGTCCCTGCCAGGGAGGAGTCCAACCACTCAAAGCAGTGGGGAAGGCTCATTTGTTGTTATAAAGTAAGCAATGAAAGGGTCCTTTAAAAAAGACAAAATGCAGCCAGGCGGTGGTGGCGCACGCCTTTAATCCCAGCACTCGGGAGGCAGAGGCAGGCGGATCTCTGTGAGTTCAAGGCCAGCCTGGACTACAAGAGCTAGTTCCAGGACAGGAACCAAAAAGCTACGGAGAAACCCTGTCTCGGAAAAAAAAAAAAAAGACAAAATGCAGGGTCTTCCACATAGCCCTGGCTGTGCTGGAACTCTGCAGACCAGGCTGGTCTTGAACTCATTCCACCTGCCTCTGCCTCCTGAGTACAGGATTAGAGACTCTGCCACCATACCCAGCACAAATATAAGGATTTAGAAGAAAACAAACACAAATTTGTTAGGAAAGCTTTCCTAAGTTAAGAAGAAGGATGGAAACAAAGTATGTGCTGTGCACTAAGTGATGGAAACAGGTCACGTGACATGTGTGCTATATAATAAGTAGCTCCCGTTTTCTTTTATAATTTTAAAGCTGATGAATATGACAGAGCCAAGAAATGAGGAAGTTAGCTAAAGTGGAGGCTCACGAGTGGGCAAAGGCCACTTGAGTTCTAGTCCTGGACCCCACATAGGTGGAAAGAGAATTGACAGCAGAAAGTTGTCATCTGACCGACACCCACACACTGCAGCAGGCCCCACTCCCACTAATAATGATGGGGCTTTTTGGTTGTTGTTTTTATCAAGACATAATGATTTTTAAAAGCTAGATAAAATAGATAAACATGGGTGCTGGAGAGATGGCTCACTACTTAAAAGCACCGTCTGCTCCTGCAAAAGACCTGAGTTTAGTTCCCAGCACCCACATAAGCTGCCTTGAACCATCTGTTAACTCTGGTTCCAGAGGATCCAACACCTCTTCAGTCTCCTGCAGACACCAGGCATGTACACAGTGCACAGACATACATGCAGGTAAAACGTTCATACGCTTGAAATCAAATAAATCATAAAACTAATAAACATGTAAATTCAGAAATGTTTGCTGAGCGTCTGTCTACAGTCTGTTAGAGTCAGTCCATTATACAATGACAGAGAGAATAAACTATGTTCTCACAGCACGCGAAGTCTGCACAGGATGTCCTGGACTATAAAACATCTAAGGCTCCCACCCACTTACGTGCATACGGATGTGGGCATGCACCACAGGACACATCTTTGAGGAATGAGTTCACTCCTCCTACCAGGCAGATCTCAGACACGGAGCTCAGGGCTCCAGGCACGGCAGTGAGCATCTCCATCTGCTGAGCCAGTGCTCCAGCCAGTTTCTGTTCCAAGACCAGAAAATGCACTGATATTATAAAGACATCAAAGTGCAGCCTGCATGAAGGAGGGGTTTGAATATCCGGGGCGCAAGTAAAGCCCTGTTTTTGAAGATGCTGGATAAGTTTTATTTATATAAATTTATCTACAGATAGGGTGATAAAATATATACTTACTGGTTCACTTAAATAAAATTACAAAAATTATTATCACCATAAAACACCAGAAAGTAGCTATGTCCCAAAATAAAGATAACATGAAGAACAATATTGTTTTATAGTTTTGAAAACTCAGAATCTGGCTTAACAAGAGAGAAACACATCCTAACATCTACTTCCATGTGCGAATTACTATGGGATGTTGACTGAAGTCCATAAAGAGAACAGATGGAAAGTGGTGATGTTGCTGAACCTATGGTACAGGGTTCTGAGAACACCCTTTGAGAATCACTGAACAGAGCATCAAATCGTCAGTTCTCACTCCAGGAAGTAAAAACTGAGACTGAGATCTTCTCAGGGTATTTAGAATGATAAATGAAAATTGGTTGAGATTACTTTTTATGCCCAGTAACTGAACACCAAAGGACTTTATATATCTAGGAGCACATGAGGTTTTCTGACCAGAGTGTTAGTGACTTTTGTGTCCGAACAGGCAGATGCAATGCCGCTGGATTCCACACGGGGGCAGCAGCAGCATAACCGTGCCACCCTATGAAGTTCTAAATGTAATGCCAGGCAGGCCCCTTAGAACTGGACAAATGGTTCAGCTGCTCTTCCAGAGAACGCAGGTTCAATTCCCTGGGCCATATGGCAGCTCACAATGTCTGTAACTCCAGTTCCCCGGAGAGGACTCCCCCTTCTGGCCTTCGCTGGCACTTCCACTCACACAGATATATTCTCACAAACAATAAAACACGTCTTCAAAGAGCTAGTCAGGACACTAGCTGGGACACTTTTTAAATATCTTTCTTCGTGTCTGTATATATGTGTATGTTTGAATTCAGCCTTGTGTGCACCACAGCATGCACGCGTGTGTGAGGGGCAGCCCTCACTCGCTACCTTGATGAGACGGACTCTCTCACTGCCCGCCGCAGGTGCCCTACTACCTGGCTGAGAGCTCCAAGGGCTGGCTTGTTTCCTCTCCTCCCCACCTCCCTGGAGGAAGGCTGGAGCGCTGATGTGAGAACACGGGCTTTACATGGGCTCTGGGATTTAAACACAGCTCGTGCTTCACCGACTGACCCATCTACCCAGCTCCAGACCACTGTTCCTTAGGCTGTGTGACGTCAGGACGCCACATATATGCCCTCCACCACGGAGCTTCACCCCTACCCCACCTATAACAACTTTTGTTCTAGACTCTCCAGACCTGTGTGTAACCTCTGCTTTCTCTGTTTCATTTCCCTTCACGTTTTAGACACACAACCACAGCATTGTAAGAACAACAAATAATGTACAAAATGAATTTGAAATCATAGCTGCCCATCAGGTACTGTGATGACCTTGCTAATAATCTCAGGAGAGCGAAACCGCCCAGACAGTGGCAGCCACACAGCTCCCTTTGCTGCAGGACTGCAGGGGTTTGCTAAGTCAGCCAGGCTGGCCTCCCAATCATTTCCTTGTTCATTCATTTGTTATTTTAGAGGCCTGGTCTCACTTTGTAGATTAGGCCCGGCCTGGCTAACTCTCAATCCTCCTTCGTCCTCCCGGTGCTGACAGGCTCACAAGTGTCTACTGTCAGGCAGGGGTTTGTCTCAACTTTTAAGGAAGGTTTAAATGAGAAACTTAACAATACATACTATATATACAGACAAATCTATATATACAGAAAAGGGTTAAAACCTAACTCTTTGAAAGAAACAATGAAACTGTTTTGAACTTCACAAAATTTAAGCCTAAATCTTTATCATTTTTAACTCGTACAAAAACATTAAGCCAGCCATGGGGAGTGCAAGTCCGTAACCGGGCAGCCAAGGCAGATGACTGTTAGGAGCTGCAGGCTAGCCTTGGCTACACAGCAGGACCCTGGCTCAATATATAAAGGAAGAAACCGATATCTAACCATATCGTAGTGATGTGAAAATTACAAACCGGAGGGACGGCGCGCTCCTCGCTCAGCACTCAGAAGCCTGAGGCAGGAACCACAAGTTCAAGGCCAGTTAGGAGACGTAGCTAAGACCCTATCTAGGCAGAAGAAGGAGTAATACGAAAGCTCACGATAATCCTGTCCGACGCTTCATCACAGCTCAAGAGGGGGAAGCCAGCCCTCACCATCCTGCTGTCCTGTTGTGCGATGAACACCGGTCAGAAAGAGTGCAGGCAGGAACAGATCTGACTTAGCTTACACTTCCAGGTCACCGTCACTAAAGAAAGCTCCAGCAGGCCAGGGAGAAACTGAGAGGGAACACTGCGGCGGGCTCCTCTCAGGTGCCCCCACTTGCCCACAGGAGCGTCTTTGTACGGGCCAGAGCACCTGGGTCCTAGTCAGTTAACACAATCTCGCACAGACACGGCCACAGAACAACGTGAAAAAACTCAGCTGAAACTCTTCCCCGTGACCCAGACCAGGTTGACAGCTGATGTGAGTTAGAGCATATTGCAAAATAGACGTCCAAAGCAACCCCCCAAAAGGAACACTAAGCTGCAGCCCCTCAAAAGGAACACTAAGCTGCAGCCTACTCTGACATTCTTCTGTAATAACTATAACCTCCTGCCTTTCCGTGGCTGGGATACTTTTCAAAGTGTATTTACCACTCCGGAGCCCTGGTAATAAAATCTGTGTGCTCCTCAATGCTGTGTCAGTGATAGTCACACCGCTCAGGACACAGGACAGGGCCAAGATGGGAGAGGTAACAGGAATCAGCCTAAACAAGGGCGCCCCGAGATGATTACCCACCTAAGAGAACAAGACAGCAACATCAGAAACCCAGGATAGGAAACCGCCTTCAGGAGACTCAGGGGTTGTAACCGCTGGGCTTCCTTCCCCTATCGAAAATGGAAGACAGCCCTCACGAAGACCACGGTTTGGATGGCAAGATCTGGAATTCCGGCTGAGAAGTCAGTGGGGCAGTGGGGTAGAATAGTAAGTCATTCCTTTTCCGGGCTGAGTTCGTTTCCTCCTGTTATGGTGAGAAACCACTCTGGCTGAAAACGACTCAGGGATGGAAGGGTTACCTGTCCAGCTTACCTGTCCAGCTTGTCACCAGCCCCCCAGGGCAGGAACAACTGAGGCCTTCTGCTTGCCCAGCTCTCGCACACAGTCCAGGGACCCCAGGACAGTGGGCCAGGGGATGGTGCTGCCAACGACTGAGGGGGCCTCCCACGCAGTGGTCAGGTGATCGCCCATAGACAGTCCCACAGGTTAATCTAATCTGCGCTCTCCTCTCCCGCCACGGACTCAGCCAAGCTGAGATGATCAGCAAGCTCTAGAGGCCACGGCAAACGCTGCTAAACATAAATGGAACGAGGACTGGAGGTCCGGGAAAGGACTTCTTTACCGGAATCTCTTCCACACTTTCTGAAGTCATTTGGTTTGTTTCAGCTATCAATCCATGGCCATCTACTGTTCTGGGAGACACACTAACACAGTTGTCCCTGAGTGTTAACTTCCTCTCCCCGCTTCCTAACACTACCTAAGAGGATTTTTTTTCATTTTCCTTTTTTCTTTTTGAGGCAATGTCCTGGAACTTTATAGAGCAGGCTGGCCTTAAACTCAAGAGATCCACCTGCCTCTGCCTCTTGAATGCTGGGATTGAAGACCTGTACCACCACGTCCAGCTTTCCTCATTGTTTTAAACCGTGTGTGCGTGTGTGCATGTGTGTGCGTGCGTGTGCGTGCATGTGTGTGCGTGTGCTGTGTGTGTGTGCGTGTGCGTGTGCGCGTGTGCGTGTGTGTGTGTGTGTGTGTGTGTGTAGGAAGCACACTGACAAGGCAGCAGCAGGTATGCCCCAGGGATATGCAAGGCACTGATCTCCAACCCCAGGAGAGCACCATTATCAAAATGGACACCACCAGGAGCTGTTGAGAGGCAGTCAGAGCTCCTGCTGCTCTTTGCATAGATATCAGTTCCCGGGGTTTGGAGGCCCTCTCCTGGCCTCTGTGGGAACTGCATCCACACGGTGCACACATACATGGAGTCAATACACTCATAAAACATAAAAAGCACACTATCATAAAATAAGCCACTATACAGTGGATATTTAAATTAAAAAATCCGCAATTTCAAATGTATGTACTATGTAATTAATAAAACCAGAGGACAGGAAAGAAACTGCACAAGTCATGTGGACCAGAGTGGTCCAGTGAGAGCAGAAGCATGCAGCTGTCGGTAGTCAGCAAGTCCGTGTCCTCCCAATTACAAAGGAGACCAAGGAGCTTCGTGCGCGGCTGCATAGTGAAAAGACACCAAGAGACGTCTGTAAACACGCGTGGATGTGTGCCATGGGTCCTGCTCCTCCACAGTCGCTCCATCTCCATTCTAGACACCTATAACTGATATTGTCTTAAACGACGGAGCTTTCTCCCCACAAATGGACCCCATCATTTTGGGCACTTCTTTCTAAGCCAACGAAACCCCCAGTTAATCTCTCCCAAATGTATGCACATAGCTGCCGTGCTGTTCACAAACGAAGCCCTAACCTAAATGCTTCAAGTGAAATTCCAGGACAAAGCGCTGTTCAAAACCTAGATAATGCATTCCTTGGCTGACGCTAAATATAGTCTTCTCAAGATGACATACATTTTGACAATGATCAGCCTTACATGTCAAGAGTTCTAAAATAGCACAGATCCCATTTTAAGGAAAGCAGAAAAAAATTGCTCCTCCCTCAGCATCACTGCAAATCTATTAAACCTATTAAAGCCATATCGCATCACACGCTGCTAGACGGAAAACTAGATTTTGTTGCAGTTTTTGCATTGGGCTAAGTCAGCCGTTGCAGGTAAAATTCAAAATTGCACTCATTTCTCTTAATGATTCCTCAGAAGCATCAGGCAAGGGACAATACTAAGCTGGGCCTGAGGGTACAGGCCTGTAAGTCCAACAAGTGCAGGCTGAGACGGGAATCGCCGTCAATCGCGGTCCCGCCTGCACTACAGAGTGAGTCCACGGCTAGCTTGGACAACCTAGTAAGATCCTGTCTAAAACAACTCAGTGGCAAGAGCGCTTGCCTAGCAGGGACCAACTACATCAAATAGTCCGTTTATACTACAGCCCACCCCCAAACAAACAAGACTTTCCTTCTGTTAATTATGCACTTCAGAGATAGTTTGAATTTTCTTACAGCAGTAGTTTAACCTATAAAAGAATAATATGGGGAAAAAATTATATAGTTCGCTCAATTTCGTATGACTAAGCTGGTCTGAAAACGTGAGTTCGTTTCATGGAGATGTACTCCTGCTGTTGCTTGCCCAATGGGCTCCTGTTGTATAAACTCATTAACAAAATCTGACTGATGAATGACACTCCGTCACTATTCTCAGAGAGCGGGTCAGTGGCGTCTTTTCTCTGCTTGCCTGTCTTTTTCCAAGGGCAGCCACTTTGTGAGGGCGAACCATATGCTATTTTTACCACATTATCTACGCTCAACTCCTTCTCCACTTTGTGGCCTTAAAAATAAAACTCATATCTCAAAGCCACTGGGCAATCACCTACTCTCTCAACTTGATCCTGTCTCTCTCTGTCATGCACATGTGTGTATGTATGTATGTATGTATGCATGTATATTACATATGTGCACACACTGCATTTGAACATCTCACAGTTTATTCACACGGTGTCTTCACTCCGATTTCTAGAGCTAGCAACTCAACCTCCAAGCATAATCCCAGTCTTGGCGATGGGAAGCAATTTGGAGACCCGGGATGGTAGGCTATAAATCCCTCGTTTCCCAGTTTTCACAGGGACCTATGAGCAATTTCTTCAAAACCACAGCCACTGCTGGCGGAGACTGCGGTGGGCACGTGCTGGGCCACCGAGAACTCACCCGCTCGGACCCCGAGGGTCCCCGGCGGAGGAGTGGACACACACTCGGCTCCCCGGAACACTCTCCCCCAAACTCAGCAGTCCAGATTCCCATAAAACAGAAGACCCAAGGCTTGGCAAGGGACCAACCCGCAGCCGAGGCCGGCGGGGCAGAGCGCAGTGCTCCCCGCGGGCCCGGAGCCCCTCCGTGTCCACCCCATACCAGCCCTCCTACCCGCCTGTCGCCGGGGCGTCGCGCCGCTCCTCCAGCTCCGCGCTGCGCGTCCGGGTCTGCGCGCTGCCCACGCCGCTCCAGCCGCCCCGAGCCCTCTGGCCGCCGTGGGCCAGCAGCAAGTTTCCATAAAAGTCCTGGTGCGCAGCCGGCTCCCGCATTCCAGACGGGCCCAGCGCCCGCTGCAGCTGTTCCGGGACGCCAGGCCAGTCCCCAACCCCCACCGCCGCCGCAGCTCTCCGAGAGGGGTGGAGAGTCACCCAGAAAGGAGAGGGGCGGTGGCTGCCACTCCGGGCTGCCTCCTGGCAACCCGCCGGCGCGTCCCTGCCTCAGTACCCCATAAAAACACACTTGGAACAGCTTCCTTCCCGCTTTCTACTGAATGGGGCGGCAGGGGGCCAACACTGTATTTGTTGCTCTTCTTTAACTCGGAAGCGCTAAGTGAAAAGGGCGCTTAAGTAGCGGGATGTGAGTCTACGCAACCGCTCACCTTTCCTTGGCTGAAGCCAAACCACCTCTGCGCCTCCTCAGCATCCAAAAGCAGGGGTGTGTGAGCGCAGCACTGCAGGGAAATCACGTTTGATTGTGAAAGACTAGCTCAGCGGAGGCCTATTTGGGTAAGTGGAGGCCCTCAGGTCTTCCATGTATTAAGACAACAAACCAACGAGGTGTTTGTGTCACACAAATAAAGGTCCCAGGTTCAACCCCCTCCAGCACTACACAAAAGAAAAACAATATTAACGAAACAAGTTAGCCAGGAAGTGAAGGCAAGATCGGGCGTTCAAAACCTACCCTGCACTATAGAGAGAGTTTGAGGACTGCCTGGGCTTCAAAAGGCCTTCTCTCGGAAATCCATAACGAATAGAAAAAGGAGGCGGCGAGGTAGGTAACCTAGGGACAAAGGTAACCACTTCTGGTTCCGCCACTGTGCAGACCAAAGAACAGGTGATGCTGCCTTCTGTTTAGCTGTTTGCTCTGCGTCCCTCACCACTCAGCTGGAGGGAAAACGTGGGAGGCTGCCAGGAGGAGCCTGCTCGCCCCTGCCTCCTTTCACTAGCCCCACGTCTGTCTTCAGTTCCTGGGGCTCTCCCTGCCCTCTGCTCACTTAAGCTGCCCTTAGACCTTTCCTTGACTCTTCACCTCGCTTGGGCACACCCTTTGGCCCTCCACCTGCAGGAAGTCCCCCCCCCCCACAACTCCCCAAGTCTCTTGTAGATGCTGCTGGTGTCTTTGGCTCGCTCGGCACTTAAACTGTAATTGTATCTTTATTCTGAGATTTAAAGGATGAGATTTTGTATTTCTACCCAACAATCTTAGAGAAAGATGTAGTGACCTTCAGTCATAAAATTATTTTTGTTGCTACTTCATAACTAATTTTGCTACTGTTAATGAATCATAATGTAAATATCTTTCTTTTGATGGTCTTAGGCAACCCCTGTGGAAGGGTCATTCGAACCCCTAAAGTGGTCCTGACCCACATGTTGGGAACCACTATTCTAGAGTGTCTGCTGACAATAAAACTACCCATGGCCCAGCAGGATTCTGTGTTTTATGGAGAGAATGGAAAATTTTGCATAATCAGATGAGGTTATTGGCACAGAATTTGTGGGAGAGACCACACATGGAGACAGGAACGACCTCTCTAGACCCCAACCATTTTTTTTGCATGTGTGTGGCGTGCATGCATGCATGTGTTGGTATGTGTGTGCACAAAGAGGCCAGAGAACCCCCTCGGGAGTTGTCTGCTTAGGACGACCATCCACTTCCTTTTGAGACAGGGTCTCACTAGTGGCCTGGAACTCACTAGTTATGTTTGACTGGCTGAGCATCCAGCGCCAGGACCACCCTGTGTTCTATCCCTAGGCCCGATAGCCTTATGTGTCCCCACTGAGGATTGATCATGGGTCCTCATGATCATGGGCAAGGCAATCACTTTTCTGAGACCACTCCTCAGTCCTAGCAGCTCCTCCCCGAAAGGCCTAAAAGGCCCACTACCTCTTCTCACCACGCAGGACCCAGCACCCATACACAGTTTATATGGATGGAGAGGATCACATCACCACAGGAGGCAGTGAGCTACACGAAGAATTTCAGATGTGACTATCTGGGGAGAGTTAGCTCACAGAGGGATCCTACCTGGTAAGTGCTAGGAAAAACAAGGAGGCTTGTGTGGGGGAAGCTTGGGACCTGAAGGGTGAAATAACAGGAGCGGAGGTGGGTGGGGCCAGACTACACAGGCGCTTTTGTGGGCATGGGACAGGTTTGATTTTACTCTAAGATAGGTGGCCACCAGTGGGCCTGAGACAAAGTGATGGCAGTGTTGGCTGCTGTGACCTCCTTGCAGCGTATTTGTTTGGGCTCCAGAGTTGCAAATAGACAAATGGGGTGAGGGAGGAAGCAGGAGACAGATGCATGAGTCCAGAGAATCAGGAGGAAGACACTGGAGTTTGGTGACTGGAAACTTGAGGTGTGTCTCAGGTTGAACTGGTGGACCTCTGAACAGACTGATGCCAGATAGGAAGAGAGGGCATGATGTCTCTGCACAGTCATAGAGACCCTAACTCAGACACTGGGTTTCTAGTAATGTCAAATTTAGATGTCAAAACTTAACCTACCCTGATCTCCACCCTCTGTGGTCTTCTACATTTAACTGGGTGGCTTACAGTTTCAGAGGAAGTGGTCTGAGACACTACGCATGGCTTGAGCATATATGAGTGACACATTCCTCCAACAAGGACACACCTCCTAATAGTGCCACTCCCTATGAGCTGATGGGGCCAATTACATTCAGACTACCACACCCAAGATTTGCAAATATGTATATGGACTCCTGTTATATTTAGCACCAATCAACTGGGTCTGTTCTCACTCTGTATTAGTTATAGTCTATGGTACTGGGGTTCAAACCTTAAGTGTACTGGGTGCTCTAACGTTGAGCTATACCTTTAGCCTCTGTCCAACTTAGACACACAACAATAGAAACACAGCTGAAGCTTTGAAATAAATTGGTAATGGCAAACAGCTTATAAGACTTAACCATCAAGCCTGGAGAATACAACCATAAAATCCTGGGTACAGACATCAAGCTAAAGCGGCTCCAGCCATTGCCCTTGTACTGCTAAAGGCTTTCTCTCTTTAAAGTAAGGGATGGCCGGGCGATGGTGGCGCACGCCTTTAATCCCAGCACTTGGGAGGCAGAGGCAGACATAAATTCAGAAAGAATTGCCGGGCGGTGGTGGCGCATGCCTTTAATCCCAGCACTCGGGAGGCAGAGGCAGGCGGATCTCTGTGAGTTCGAGACCAGCCTGGTCTA
>NC_022022.1:47414496-47429806 GCF_000317375.1 Microtus ochrogaster | reverse complement strand
AAAGAAATAAAGAAAGAAAGAAAGAAAGAAAGTAAGGGATGTAATTGGCTGTCTAGTGCCACACAACCCTGAAAGCACACATACAGGTAACCTTATATGGACTGAGCCGGTTATATTTATGAGCATATATATGAATATACAAATACACATATGTGTGCACTAACAAGTGGTGAGAAAGGAGGACCATGACTCTGAAGGGAGGGGAAGGGGTGTATGGGAGGGTTGGGGGGGGGGAGGGAAGGGGAAAAGTTACAATTAAAACCGAGTTTCAAAAGCAGACCATGACAACAAGCAAGGTATGCTGGGCATGGGGCATGTGCAGTCAGACACCTATATAGCCTGGTCTACATAATGAGTTCTAGGCTAGCCTGGGCTACATAGTGGCACCCTGTCAAAAAGGAAAAAGTTAGGGACTTGTAGGGTGTAGGATATACATTGGTGGGGCACATGCTTACCAAGTGAGAGACCCTGAGCGCTCGTGCGTGCAGGTCAAAGGACAACATTCAGGAGTAGAGGCTCTCTTCCACAGAGGGTTCTAGGGAACAAACTCGGTTTGTCAGACCTGAATGGCAAGTGCTTTTACCAGACAAGCCATCTCTCGGGCTCAGTTTACTCTTCTGTGCTGTGGTGTTCAGCCAGCATGAGGATCCTAAATGATCTTGCCTCCTGGCAATTGGACTGCACAGCATTCTCCCACACTGGGTCAGGGTTGGTGCCCAGCAGAGTCTAGGCACTGCCAAGGCTGGGAGATGCCAGTGGGCAAAGTGCTTGCCACACTCGTCCGACCACTGGAGCTGGGATCCCCGGAAGTTGTAAGGAGCCAAACTCAGTAGGGCATGGGTCTGTTATCCCAGTGCACACCATCGGCCCAGTGCACACCTAGGGCAGGACGAAGAGAAGCGCTGGAAGGTACGAGCCAGCTAATCTGTGAATAAGAAAACCCTGCCTCAAAGTGGAAGGTGAGGATGGCAGCTGACGCTGTCCTGACTTCCACACATGCGCCGTGGGCTGGTCTGTGCTTGTGCGAGCATGCGTACACCCTGTCCCAAACACTGCCTATCACACAAATAATGCCTTTTCCTTGAATTACACTAGAGAAGTAGCCACGTCTGTGTTCTTTTTTTTTTTTTTTTTTTTTTTTGAGGCAGGGTTTCTCTGTGACTTTGGAGCCTGTCCTGGAACTAGCTCTGTAGACCAGGCTGGTCTCGAACTCACAGTGATCCGCCTGTCTCTGCCTCCCGATTGCTGGGATTAAAGGCGTGCTCCACCATCGCCCGGCCCACGTCTGTGTTCTAAAACACCCAGGAAACTGCTGAGAGCTCAGTCCATAAGGAATTATGTCCCCTGCCGACAAGTCAGCAATAGACCGGTCTCCTGACAGCAGGGCCGAGTTAGCCAATCTCCCAGCCTTCAGACTATTTTGTGTTGCTATCACAGACACCTGATACGGGGTAACATTTTTAAATTTATTTGGCTCATAACCCTGGGAACTTGGTTGACACTGGCATGGATGTGAGGACCCCCTGCTGTACCACAGGGTGGCTTGCAGAACAGGGAGTCCTGTGTGCTCCTTTAGAGCACCGTGCTCCAGCACCGCTCTCTCAGGGAAGTAACTCATGCTGACCAAGCCTATCAGCAGCACTGACCGCCCAGAGGGCGGAGCCTGACCCCGGAGGGCGGGGCCGCACAACCTCACTGATTTCCTTGAGGCCCATCACCATCTGAAGGTTCCATCAATCACTTCAACAGTGCCACGTGAGAAGCTTCCAGCACACGAACCTCTGAGGAGCACGGCAAATGCAAATCCGTTATCCCCAGTTGAGCCTTCAGTTTCCTGCAACCTTAGGAGAGACCTTGATTCGGAAGCAGCAGGCCGGACATCCATTGGGGTCCACCAACCCTCAAAGCAGCGAGTGTTAGTTGGTGTTAAACTGTGTGACACTCCTCACACAGCTGTGACAAGTGCCTACCGGGAGGCAAGCTGAGGCTCTGGGAGCTGAACATGACCTGAACCCAGGAATTTGCAACAGGCCTTGGTCAACACATAAGACCCTGTATCAAAAATAATGAAGCGGCAGAGGGAAGATGAACGCTTTGTCGCCTGCTCCTGCCATGTAAGCGCTGCGCCTTCTCAGGCTCCGTCATCTTAAGGAGGTTTAGCAGCATCGGCAAGGCTGTAGGACCCGCTCTTCCCCAGCACTGCGCATGGCAAAGCGGCTCTGTGTTCAGGTACCGCCGTGTTATTTCAAACAGCAAATTACCAAGCTCTGAAACTTCCTATATATAAATGTGCCTGTGGAGGCTTCGGGTGACATGCGGGCAGTTAGAAGCGGGATGCTGAGGTGATGTTTGACGTCGCAGTTACTCTGCTGCGGCTTTTAAGAAAAGGATGAAAAGCGCCATCAGGAAGGCGGGCTCTTTCTCTTTGCTGTCCTGGAATCCAGCGCTTCTTTGCCAGAATGGTTACTGCAGGCTTTTTACTGTTTTGATGTACGAAAAGCCAAAGAACCTGAATAGCCCCAAAATGTGTACAGCAGGATCAGAGACCGCAGAGAAGAGCAAGGGAACAAAGGGCAAGAAATGGCAGCTGCCAGTCAAGCTGGTGGGACAAAGGGGTATACTGCAGGACCCACGGAAGTCTCCAAGGCCACGGGATGAAGAGGTGATAGAGAGGGAGGAGGGGAGCAGCAGAGATTTTTCTGTTTCTAGTGTGGTTTTTGTTCTGTTTTGGTTTATTGGGGAGGGTTTTTTTTTTTTTAATTCTTGCTTTTGTTTGCTTACTTTGTTTTCTTTCATGGGGGGATGCAACAGGGATGAGAGGGGCTATGGGGGGGACAGGGAGGTGAACAGAATTGGGGCGCATGACGTAGAACCCCCAAAGATTCCATAATGGAGTTAAAAAATATTAAAGACTACAGGAACTATGAAGAAACACTGCAGAAAAAAAAAAGATGTCAAAAGTTGAGTCCGAGCCACAGGGAAGACAGCACAGAGACAAGAGTTCGTGAAGGGGAGGCCCACAAAGGAAAGAGCAGGGTAGAGGCAGAAGAATGAGCAGCCACCAAGATCACAGCTAGAGATGTAACCTGGAGTAATGACAGACGTGGCGAGGCCCGAGGAGGGGCTTCAACACACGTCACAGGTCTGCGAGATGTGCGCACCTTTAATCCCAGCACTCGGGAGTCAGAGGCAGGCAGATCTCTGTGAGTTCCAGGACAGCCACTGCTACACAGGAAAACCCTGTCTCAAAACAAAAACAATAACAAACAAAGGAAAACAACACAACAAAACAAAAAAGAATTCTGTAAGATTTTTCAAGTGCCAAGACCTTAAGTTTAGCCAGGAGAACCAAAGAGGACACACGAACTGACAAAGGCCTAGCCAGATGATGACACGAGGAGCCAAGTGAGCCCCCAGAGCAGTGCAGAACTGTCCCTCACCATGCAGCTCTGTGTGCTCTAGTGTGACCTGGTTACCAAATAACATATTTCAGTTCATATACTTAACAAGTTAAATACAACAGCAACCCTGGTGCTTGGGAGGTCGAGGCAAGAGAATAAAGCCAGCTTGTGCTACATAAGACTCCCTTAAATAAACTGAAGAACCTTAACAATCCAGGAGCGGGGTGAGGAGCTCCTGGTGGAGCGCTTGCCTAAGATGCTGAGTCCTGGGTTTGGTCTCCTGCCCTGGAAACAGACTCACTGATGGTGAGGGATGGTGCGGTCATACCAGCCTGGGAGATTACACTCTTGATGGCTTTGTTCATTGAAATGTTTTAAGCAAAACATGATGCTGGGACTTTATCCATAGCAATACTACTTTATTTCCATGTTAGCACATACAGACATTTGGTAATATGTTATACTTGACTTCAGTGCTCCCAGAGTCCTGTTTCAGCCTCCAGATGTGGACTATGTCAAAGGGCAGCCTACCGAGGCCAGCGTGGCCTCACAGTTGTATCAAACGTTACTTAAGGCAGCTAGCACATCACCAAGACACCATCACTTTTTTATTTGGCCAGAACTGACATGCTCATCCTAGCGTCTGCACGGGACCAGTGCTGCTGGCTTCTCCAGTGGTGGTTTACTCTTACACAGATGAATGAGTCCAGTTCCTACACTGAAGAAACAGATGTGCTGACATCAGCCAGGGATCACATGTCCATTTACAGCAGGTTATATAAACTCTATGTCTCACATACATATTTGTTGGTTAAAAAATTCACAGATTTCAATTTAGCCTAATCCTTATAGTCGTTTGAAATTACAGCCCAATTAATTTCTGAGTCCATGTTCACACTGAAGGTAAAAACGAGTTCTGAACATAACTTACAGTTCTGATCGTGACAGGCCACGGGGGGCTCACCTCCACTTTGTCAGCCTTGCTTTGCTTTCTCATCCCTAGGCCAACTGCGGGGACTGAAGTAGAAATCACTCATCTTAAAGCAAGGAGACATTGTAAATACATTTTTATACCCAGTTAACTCCACAAGTCAATAATCACAGCAAACAGATACAAACGATAAGTATTCCTCCAGGAGACAGTTACAGGTCTTTGGAGCTGACTTTAACAGAACAGAAAACTTTCTTGAACATATTTTTAACCTCCGGTAAGGAATGACGACCCTTTTAGCTGAACAAGAACAGAGAGAAATAAAGGAAAATAAATCAACTGAATGTTTCCCCTTTCTTTCTGGAAGGTTTTTCTTGGGATTCACTCCGTCCTCTTACGTAGCATGTGGAGGAATGACAGGCGGCCTTCAGTTAATGCCATGAGTCCCATTAACTGCCCCCGCCCCCGGCTCTAGCTTAGTCTGGTCTTTTATTTTTATTTTGTAAAGCATCGCTACTCTGTTTAATTTTAAGGCAAATGAAAACTGGTGTGTATATATCTCAAGTATTTTCAATAGTTAAGCTGGAGATGGTCTGTTTAAAAAGACATTTTCCTTTAAAAAGTTAGCACCCCCCCCCGTGATCCCCCCAAAGAGTTTTCTCCTATTCTTATTACCCCAAAATCTTGCGAGGTCATTATTATCTCTTTTGTCAAAGGCCACAAAGAAAGTATCTGGTGAGTGTGCCTGTTAATGAGCTCACCAGAAACTAACAACTTAAGTACTTCAGCTGGACAAACCAACCCTTTCTTTTCAGTTTTTGAGTCAGGGTTTCTCTATGTAGTCCTGGCTGGCCTCAAACTCACAAAGACCACCTGCCTCTACCTCCTGAGTGCTGGGGTTAAAGGCGTGCACTGCCGCCTCCCAGCCAAACCAAGCCCTTCTTGAAGATGGGCATTTATTGTTTTTAATTGAAATTAAAAGCAGGGAAAATCAAACGCTTTTTGTTTTTTTGTTTTTGTTTTTTTTTTTGGTTTTTCGAGACAGGGTTTCTCTGTGGCTTTGGAGCCTGTCCTGGAACTAGCTCTGTAGACCAGGCTGGTCTCGAACTCACAGAGATCCGTCTGCCTCTGCCTCCCGAGTGCTGGGATTAAAGGCGTGCGCCACCATCGCCCGGCTAATCAAACGCTTTTTGGAAAGGCCATCCACCCACGATGATCTCACGTTGTAGCAGCGCTGTTGCTCCAGAGGGCAAGTCTTCCAACAGTATTTCCCCACGAAACAAAGTTCCCTTACAGCTCTGTTTATAAAACCTCAGCACAAAACATCTAGCTCTCCAGTGAGAGAGAGTTAACTAATACAATCCATAACTGTCTTGCTTACGCGGCAACCGGAATGTGTAGGCACGTGCACAGGGTCACTCACATCTGCTGACATCTCGGAAGGTAGATAAAGTAAGTACAAAGGGAAGCAGGGCAGAATGCATTTGGTACTCGTCATTGGTGAGAATCACAAACAGGGAATTAGGGGAGTAAAAAGTGGTGCAGAAGGCGGCAAGGCGTTGACAGCCTAGACACGCAAATGGCACAAGTCAACACTTTACAAGTTATGATTACTGCACATAACTATGGTGGATATATAAAGGCTTAAAAAAGTTATACTTATTTTTTATCTTTTCTTATCATTAACCTTAATCTAGGCACTTTAATCTAAAAATGCATTTTTAAAGAACGCATTTCAGATCTTTCTGTATAACTCACTCTGAAAACGAACGCAGCCCACTCTAGGACTTCCAGCCAATAAACCGATCCAATGAGCAAGTGGGACCTGATCTTACAGCAAAATTCATGAGGTCTGAACATGTATAATCTGCTTTGCCACTTGTTCATATGTTTATCTTAAGGACACAAAATATATTCCCATATCATTGAAAATATTTGTGTTCAATTTCTGAGAGGAAAAGGCCTTTAAAATACAAGCTCAGAGAGAACTAGTATTTTTAAAACGTGGGCATAAGTTGGCACTCTTCCAGTGTGCTCCACTCTCTGTGGGGAATTAAGTTTGCTTTGTGGACAGAGAAAAAAGGTTTAACACCTTAAGTTCATAGTTTCATTTAAAAGAGGATAATTATTTTTTTCTTTGTAAATAGATTATAATTTTAAATTTAATATTCACCTAAGGGAAATTGTTCCAATTTATAAAAAGCTAAAAGTCCTTGGGTGCATTACAACCCAGCGGACAACAGTGTGTCCTCTGGACACGAAGGTGGTCGGTCCTCCACAAGCTGCACTCTGTGGACTGCTGGCCTCCTCCATTTTAGTTCTGTACACCATTCCCCAGGGGTTACAATTCCCTTGACTCAAATACAAAGCAAATATACAAGCAATAAGGCAAACAGCACAGCCAAACACCACTACTGCCTACATTTGACTAAACTAAGAAGTAACTTGACAGTTAAGAACACGCTTCAGGCAAAGTTAGATATGTTGACACTAGAAGTCATAAACTCCTGCACACGTGAACCACAGTGGTCTTGGGCTAGTGTATTTTCAGGGTGCAAAGCATTGAGGCATATTTTGAGAACGACACTGGACATTCCAGACAATGTGGAGACAATTAATGAACCCCAATGTATTGGCTGCAGTTCAAGCAAGAGCCACAAATTATGCAACGTTTCACAACTGAAATTATTACCTAAAGATTATGAAAGAGTCGCCCGGGACATATCACGTGGGCTCGATGACAGAATCTCTGCAGAAGTCCAGTGCAACACCCGTTCTTTGAGACTTTCTCTCTCCCTCCCTGAGTCTGCAGCATCAATTCTGTGGATCCTGAGGCACACCTCACAACCGGACAGCGCTCACACCTCTTCTGTACTCACTGTACTTTGGCTTCTAACAGTGGGGTGGGCACAGCATGGCAGTGTCCACTAGTACAAGCGGTGGCATGCCTCAGGGCATCCGCGCCCAGACAGGCAACTAGCAGTTCTGTGCGGCGGATGAGCAAGTGCATCAGGTCCTCCGCCAAGGCGTCTATGCTCGAATAGCGCACCTTCTCAAAGTCAAAGATGTCTTTGAGAAAGAAAAGAACTTGATTCTGAAAAATGAATATACAAGAAATTGGTATTTATTAAACCACAATTTGTTACATCCATGAATTGCTAATACTGAAACAGACACCTCAGTTCTTAGTTTCACACCTCATGGGCAAAGAACATTGAACAAGTTATTTGATCATTTTGATTGTTGTTTTCTATGTCTGCAAAATTTGGGCAAATACTACTTGTCCTGTTTTTCATTTGTTTGTCTTTTTCTCTCCCCCCGCCCCAAGTCATGGAAGTCTGGCTGTCCTGGAAGTTTGTAGACCAGGCTGGCCCCAAACTCAAGAGATCCGCCTGCCTCTGCCTCCCAAGTGCTGGGATTAAAAACGTGCACCGTCACGTCCTGTTTACTACACAGAGCTAGCACAGTGAGCAAAAGAGGGACCATCAGATGCACCCAAAGCACTGGGTAATTGTGAGGGGCTGTGTTCCAGCCTTTCCTCTCGGCCACCTCTAAGCCTGGGCCACACAGGTATAGAAAAAGGAACCACTCTCAATAATCACAATACTTTTTAAATGTATATTTTTCTGTTAAAAAAAAGACATAAATGAAAAATAATAGTTTCATGTCTACAGTCAGTGGCAGGCCTTGAAGAGTTTCATTTCAGTGAATTAACTCACACAAAAGTGCATTTAATGTGAGCTGTAGACTGCTAAATTCTAACCTCCACTACTCTGAAGTGATGGGAGAGTGAACTGCAAAGAGAAAACCCAGCGACATCAACTATTACTCCTCGAGAAACCGTGTGCCAAGACTACTAGGGGGCTATCACAGAGTCACTGCGGGTCACAGGCCAGCAGCATCCTAGTGCCCCGTCTAGAGCTAGGAAGGAGGCGGGAGTTGGAGGACTCAAGACCATCTAACCAACTCCACTCTTCCCACTGCAACACACCCTTCACAGCTGGAAGGCTAAGTAGACTAGAAGTCATGATTTCCAAACGACAGTAAGATAAATACTTCCTAAATCATTATACAAACATTGTATTACTAAAGCAAACAGAAACTTAGAAACAATTCCCAGCACCATGAGGCGTGCAAGCTCTCAAATTCATGCTCATCTAATTGTTTGTCTCTGGAGCCTCAGCTACCGCAACACAGCCCAGCAGAGGTTTTCCCTGGCATTTTGTCAGCTGGAACATTTTGCAGTGAGCTCTAACAAATGTTTTGGCAAACACCAACTTCTGACATGAGGACACACTTTAAATTCCCATGTGATTTCTTATAACTTGGATTTCAACATTCAACATCACACAGGCACCGCTGTAACATGGCAACACTGTTCAAGACCCTAACAGGAAAGGTGGACACAGTCAGGGGACACGGAATCTAGAGCGGGGTGTCTGCTCTCTAAGGCACTGGTCCATTACATTAGCATTCGTATTAAAAATGAAACAAATTTAATACTGGCACTTAAATACAGAGGCTAGGTGATTTTTATAACTTCATATATGGTAAACAAAAGTAAACAACTTTGTTTGATTCAATGGCTGAACATACCTTAAAGAAGCAACACAAGTCATACAGAGAATTCCTAGGGCCCAAGAAACCCCAGGCTAACACAGGGCTTACATGCTCACAAATGGCATAAAAATGGGCGAAAAATCCATCTGAGATCTGTTGGGAAGCAAGAGGGAATCCAGTTATTTTTAGATTCTTAAGTTTACTTTCTCTATTAATGAAACACAGACTGCTAGCCATTGTGCGGGCAGCAGTCTGTGGGAGCAGACCGAGGTTCCACGAGCCAGCCTATTGGGAAAATTAATACACTTAATGGTGCCTAGGAGTCAGAGGGTTTTGTATGGGGTTTATACTCTAGCCTGCAGTTTCAGATGAGAAACACTTTCTAAAAGGCAAATTCTCCTCAAAAAAATACATTTTGAGTGTTCCTTACCAGGGGTTCGGGCCAGAAAAATTTCAGATTTTTTAAAAATTCTGGAACACCTCTTCCAACAAGGCCACGCCTCCTATCCTTCCCAAACAGTTCATCAACGAGGCCTAAGCATGCAAAATATGAGCCTCTAGGGGCCAATCTCAGTCAAACCACCACGGAGCACCTGGGGTTTGTATTTAACTTATCTTTCCTAAAGCAAGTGTCATGCGGTAGTGAAATTCTAATATCAGTACCGTGCTCTTCCATGTAATTTTTTAGGGGCATTGGGCTCACTGTTATTTTCATGATATGAAAGTCTTACTCAACTGTAGTGACCTAAAAAACTCCTTCTAAAATGGGTTTTAAGCAATTAAGCACTAAATGATTAAGCATTAGGGCTTGGGATGTAGCTCAGGAGGTAGAGTGCTTGCCCGGCATGCACAAAACTGTGGGTGTGAAACCCAGCACCCTATAAACCAGGTGTGGGGGAACACAGCCCAGGGGAAGTGGTAGCAAAAGGACCAAGAATTCAAGGTCATTGCTGGCAACTTAGTCCTGACCAGCCTGTGCTTTAGGAGACCCGGTCTTTAATAGATAAACACACACACAAAGCACTGAACTGTTCTTACTGAACTCCAACCTTTAGTTAAGAAGGTCAATATGACTAAACTTGCTCATGTGACTGACTTATGAAATCCTGGCGCATATGTTTGCATTTGAGGAAGGTCTCTATGCTCGTTGATAACAGACTTTCCAGTTTAGTGCAGTGTAGGTTTTAAAGCTATGTCCTTAGGAGTCTGAGGGTCTCTTCTGTCAGACTGCCTGTAGACAAGTCTGAAGGGTGCTTTCTTGGTTAATGACTGCTATGGGGGGAGTCACTACAGGTGGTGCCAGCTCTGGACAAGTGGTCCTGGATGATATAAGAAAGCAACCTGAGTGAGGCACAAAGAACAAGCCAGTGAACAACATTTCTTCACAGCTTCTTCCTCGGCACCTGCCTCCAGGTTCCTGCCTTGCATTTCCTGGATGGTGCACTGTAATATGGAAGTGTACGCCAAAGAAACCCTTTCCGCCCCAAGCTGACTTTGGTCCTGTTCCTCTCTAGTCTTGATGTTCTCTCCCTGATCTTTTCAATCGGTGAAGCTTTCCGTTGAGGTGGGTTTTATTTGTTTGTTTCGATTCAATGTAAAGATCTTGTTATGCAAGACTGACAACCTAAATTCAGATCTTTAGAACCTGCATAAAAGTCAGACACACGGCACAAGTATCTGTGATGGCAGTATGTCCCTGCTGGGAGACGGGAAGAAAGCATAGGAGAATCTTCAGCGAGCCTGGCTCACACAGCAGCAGAAAGACACTGTCTCAGAAGAGGAAAAATGTGTAGACTGATCCCCAGATGCTGTTCGTTAGCTTCCATAGGTGTCCTGTGTACACCCTGCACCCCCACACACATATACATTATCATCCACCCGCTCACCACAAACATCCAAACAAGCTCATACCACTGCCAGAGAAAGACAAACAGTATAGTTTTCTGGAATGATTTTAAACTAGAATTACTCACATGGAGTTCCCAGAATGACTTCTGGCAACACCTCCTGGGGAAACCGGGAGGAGCACACTACAGAACCGCTAAGGTCGGCCCTCCAGGCTCAGTGTTACAAACTGTTAGCCTGAGAATGTGGGTGGGGGAGAAACAGCACAGGCCACTGGGTAATAACAGAGCAGTAGCTGGGACAGTTTAGCCCTTAGCACTTTGCACCAAATCTTTTAAACATTGTACACAGTAAATATTGGCATTATCTTCTTTCTCAAAGATGAAGAGAGTTCTCAAAGGCAGAGAGATTAAGCAACTAACCAAGGTCACAGAGAGTTAGTCTCACGCCAGGCAGTCTCACTTCAGACTTCACCCACCTCACCACAGCCGTGCAGAGAGAGCAGTGCTCTGTGGGTAGGATGGACTAAAGATACATGGGAAGACATGTTCACCACAGATGGTGCCCTGGGTTTACCAGTGCTCTAACCGAGTAAGCCACCACTCTGGTGGACAAGCCACTGTGAGCGCAGAAGTATGAAGCCCACCTGCCCTTGATGGCCCTCTTAGCACACAGGCCTGCCTGCTCTGCAGGTGCCGCCCCTGTGTGATCCCTATCAGTCACCCAGTCTCGGCCATTTTCACAGCAACAGAAAGGGAACCAGGCAGGAATCTAGGGCATGGCCAGTTTACCTTCATCTGCTGCCTTTTCTGTTTCAGCACCGACCAGCAACTTGAAGCCACAGCCTAAGTATGTACAGAGGAGAAAAGCAAGGTTTAAAGTTATAGCTGCTACCAATGTTTCTATTTAAAAACAGTGATTTTTATTGGAATTCAAAGTTTCTTGATCTAAAAATTCCAAAGAGCAGAAGTAGGGATACCCTGGCTTCCTTCTATTGTTTACAAGCATCAGGGGAGATACCTCATTTTCATGAAATTTAAAAATTAAATACAAAGCCTGAACTCTAGAACCAAGGAGCTTAGCAATTAACAAAAATGAGCTCAACTTCTCTGTCTCTCTCTGAGACAGGGTCTGTCTGTGTAGTTCTGACTGGTCTGGAACTCACAGAGACCACCTACTTCTGCTTCCTGAGTGCTGAGATTAAAGGTGTGTGCCACCTCTCCTGACCTCCACGTAACTCTTTAATAAAATGTCCCTGGCCATTTCCCATCAAGCTTGAATGGCGAGGAAAGTAAACATCACTCACGGTTTCTTTGAAGGAGGAGTTGAGCCAGCGATTGTTCACTACGTTCTGTATGGATGTTGGTGGGTTTTCTAAATCTTCAAAGGAATCCATTAAAATAAAATCCAGAACCACATCATAAAAATTTATATTTTTCACCTGTATTAAATTGCAAGATAAAAATGGGTGTTAGAGAGAGCTGAGAGAAGTCGGAGCTTTGTGATGTCAGGATTTTCAGTGGTTTGGATTAAGTTTCTCCACAAGCAGAAGGTAAGTACAAAGCCACATCTCCAGGGTATTCATTCCTTTGCTGTGGGAACTCCTTCAGCCAATAGCCTATACCATACTGGTCCACTTTGGGTGTGGTAACATGTGATATATATATATATATACATACACATACACAGACATAAAAGTGTGTCCGGCCCCTTGGCTGTGGATTCGGTTCCAGTTCCCTGCTCACACAGGACTGCTGATCTGTGAGTCTACCCTTAAGTAGAGAAACCTCTATTACACTCCATTCTGGGCTAGTCTGGTACTAGTTAGTTTATTATAACCTGCAGCACCCCTTCCCAGCCCACCAGGTCCGACCAGTCTCTCCTTACCCCCCCCCCCTTTCCTTATTCTGAGCAGCGGCAGCGCTCGCAGGGCATCGTCACTCACTCCCCAGGTCTGCCTGTCTTACCTACGAGGTCACCCCTCGTTCTATCACGCGCTCACAGGCTTTACGCTCTAGCATGTGCTGTACCAGGCGTTCAGATAGCTACAGCAAGAAACCTGGAGTCTATAGGAAGAAAATAATCCCACAGAGATCCGATTACAACCCCAATAAGCACAAGAAAGCATCTAAGTATGCAGCAGAGATTGGTTTTAAGCTGGACATAGAGATGGCCTCCCTGGGGAGGGAGCCTTCCCACGGACAGGGAATTCCTGTCAGACTTTAAGGTCAGAAGAAACACTATGGCGTCAAATGGAAAAGGTACTAAAAGTGTGCCATAGCAAAGCAGGTGGGAAACGTGGCGGGAACCAAGGACCAGACCCTGTGAGGACTCATCCCCGTGTGCAGGACTTTTAATTTATTCTCACCAGAGGATGGAGTTGGTGGGGATGGGAGATGATCAGACCACATATTTTAAGGTTGATCTTGACAAGTTAGAATGAGTGGCCTGGGACTGGAATCTTGGTGCCTGGGAGGTAGAGGCAGGAGGATAAGAAACTCAAGATCATCACACAGAGTTCAGTGCTGGGTTACAATGAGACCTTGTCTCAAAACAAGAAGATAACTTTAGCAGAAGTGTAGGAGGAGCAAGGAGGAGCAGAGTAATGCCAGGGAGGGATGCAGTGGGCAGGGATCACAGGGTACAAGACACCAAGTAGGTCGGGCCAAATAAAGGCCACGGGAATACAGAAAAACTTTACTGCGTTCAGAGACAATGACAAGTGGGTAGTGGAGGAAGGATGAAGGGTGAAGCTCAGGGCTCTGCTGATTAAGTTCATAGAATGAGGGAGCACCAGAGGAGCTTTCTCCGTCTGCACCTACTGTTCCCTCTGCTACAGTGTCTCTCCGCTCCCTGTAAATTCACCTCTAAATGACCACAGCAAGTCGGTCCAGGCTCAGTATGGACTCGCCCTGCCCAGGGCTAGAACGGCCATTTTCCTACTGTGCTTTCATGGTGCTGGTTAGAAACCAAGAACTGTGAGCTGGAATAATACTTTTGTGCTGTTGCTGCTCCTAGACCCTGACATAACCAGAGCTGGAAGTGTTTGTGTACTCAGACCTTTATATCTGCATCAAGTTCTACCACCACGCATAGGCTACAATCTAGGAATTCACATGTATAGCTGCGGTTTGAGTCCTAGGCTTTCTACCTTCTGACAGTAAGAGCCTGCCTGACTTTTCTGCCACATTTGCCTCTCCAGGCCCATGTGTCTGCGTCCCTGGCTCTGCTGAGCTGCCCTGTCTCTTGCTCACCTTAAACTGCTCTTGCATGGGGCACTGTCACTGTGTCTTGTATGAGGAACGAAGTCTGCCACTTGATTGTTAGATGGAAGATGTGAATGAAGAAAAAGGCTTTTAAGATCATTCTTTCCAACCAACTGATTTATGAAGACTATGGTTTCCACTGTTTATGAAGGTCAGAAGTAGGCCAGTGTCTGCCACCACACACACAATTGGCTAAAATGGCACCCTACCACCACAAAGTAGATGCAGTGGTGCCCTATCACCACACAGTAGGGACAATGGTGCTTTATTACCACACAGTAGGTACAATGGTACCCCACCACCACACAGTAGGTACAACAGCGCCCACCACCACATAGTAGATACAATAGTGAACTACTACCACATAGTAGGTACAATGATGCCCACCACCACACAGTAGTTACAACAGTACCCATCACCACACAATAGATACAATAGTGACCTACCACCACAGTAGGTACAACAGTGCCCTATCACCACACAGTAGGTACAAAAGTGTCCTATCACTACACAGTAGGTACAATAGTGCCCTATCACCACACAGTAGGTACAACAGCATCCTATCACTACACAGTAGGTACAATAGTGCCCCCCACCACACAGTAGGTACAATGGTGCACCCCCCCCACAGTAGGTACAACAGTGTCCTATCACTACACAGTAGGTACAACAGTGCCCTATCACCACACAGTAGGTACAACAGTGTCCTATCACCACTTAGTAGGTACAATGGTATTTTACCACCACACAGTTAGATTTCCTATCACTTAAAAAAGACAAAGAAACAATGCCTTAATCAGGTAAATATATGTAGATAGCAGGAACAATGATTGTATGAAATTTGAATTTACCCCTCTGGCAGCAAGTTCCATCTCAGTACTATCCCAGTGGTCAGTCTGCTCTAAAAAATAGATCATCTCATCAAAAACATCTTCAAATTTCTTTGGATTCTGCAAAGAAAATATATTGCAGGCTCAACTTAGCTTTATAACAAGACTTAAGACTACAAAATAAATAAATTACTTTTAAAGAAAGTTAGTTGGATCTTAATTATTTTAAAAAACATTTTCAAATATTATTTACCTTTTTAAAAAAAGTATTTCAAATATCCCAGGCTAGCCTCAAATGAACTGTATAGTGGAAGATGACCTCAAAATCCTGACCCTTTTATCCACCTTCCTTCCAAGGGCTGGGATTACAGATGTGCCCCCTATCTCTCTCTGGTCTATATGGTGCTGGGATTACAGATGTGCCCCCTATACCTGGTCTATACGGTGCTGGGATTACAGATGTGCCCCCTATACCTG
>NC_022022.1:47406200-47414027 GCF_000317375.1 Microtus ochrogaster | reverse complement strand
TGGGATTACAGATGTGCCCCCTATACCTGATCTATATGGTGCTGGGATTACAGATGTGCCCCCTATACCTGGTCTATACGGTGCTGGGATTAGAGATGTGCCCCCTATACCTGGTCTCTGCAGTGCAGGGTTTGAACTCAGCCCATTACATGGCAGGCTAACCACGTAGTCTACACTCCCGCCTTCCACTTATCACCTGCTACTCTAGTTTACAGAAGCCAACAACGAGAATGTTAGTAAGGCCTCATAGCAAACTGCTGCTCGGGCTTTAAGATGAAAATGGGATTCCGGCAGAAGGCTGGGGGTTTCTTCCTGTGTAACCTGGCTCCTCCTGGAGGAACTGGTTCAAACCCCAGGGCTTGCCTACACTAGGAAGGCCAACCAACCTTGATGCAGGGGGAGGAGCTTGGTCCTGCCTCAACTTGGTGTGCCATGCTGTGTTGACTCCCATGGGAGGCCTGCCCCTTTCTGAATGGAGATAGAGGAGTGGATGAGAGGGGTGTGCCACAGAGGGGAAGTGGGGGAGGGGAAGGGAAGAGCAGAGGGAGGAAAAACTGTGGTTGGTATGTAAGATAAATGAAAAATAAAAATAAAAAAAAAAAAAAAAAGAAAAGAAGGAAGGCCGAGAAAGCAACCCAGGATTTACCCTGTGACCTGCAAGGACACAGAGTCCCTGAGAGTCACTAGAACTGTGCACTTTAAGTTCCTTTCCCAGATGGCACTTATTCAGTCACAACAGTTTCTCAAGTCGGGTAAAAATGAATGCAGCTCTACAACACAGACAGGGAACTGACAGTGAACGGGACTGGAGCTGAATCCCAGGTAGGCAAAGGGCTGCAGGCAGGCCTGTGTGTTTTTGTTTGTTTTAATCTGGATAAGCCTGCACAAAGTAATGTGGTTCCTTTGGTCTGAACTAAGCTCTTATCAATGGCTCTGCTCCACTCAGCTCGTGAAGATCAGTGCCAGGCAGCTAGGTCTGCACTGACGAGGCTGGAGGAGGGGCTGCAACAGCTGTAATGGTAGCAGCTTCACTGACAGCTCCACTCACCAGAGGCCTCCAGATGCCACCGGCAACTGCAACTTATTAGAAACACCCTGGTCGGAGGACACGAGCTTTGCCCACAAAAAATAACTCGCGTGGAAGTCTTGCTCTTTGAGCAAGGCGGGGTAGTGCACATCTAGAATTCCAGCACCGAAGAGAGGAGGCAGAGGCAGGAGAATCAGCACATATTTGAGTCTAGCTTGATCCACAAAGTGAGTTCCAGGCCAACCAGAGGAAAACAGTACCTCTGTCTCAAAAAGGGGAAATCAATGGACCTTTCCAATTACTTATAAAGATTTCTTCCACTATCAAAATTTTAATGTATTTTAATCTTAAAAGTTTCTTCATTTGATAGACAGGTGCCATATGCCACCCTTCGTGAGAGAGAATTAACTGCTAGAGTTGGCCCTTGATCATGTGGACTCTGGGGCTCATCGGCCCCTTGTATTTTATCATTCAGTCTTAGACACACCTGGTAAAAACAAAACTTGCGTAGAGAATAAATTTACCTTCCGTGCTTTCACAATTAAAGCTGACAAAATTTTCCTTCCACTCTCAGCCAGGAATATCCTGTTGGCTGCTTCCGAGAGAATCACCTGGAAAATACCAGTCCCCATGGTGAGGATGGATTTGAGTGGCCAGGGACGCACGAGGAAACCGAGGCAGTTGACCTGGGACTGTCCGTGGGCACATGAGAGACCCGGGACAGTCTGTGGGCACAGAGGGACCCGGGACGGTCCGTGGGCACAGAGGGACCCAGGACAGTCCGTGGGCACACGAGGGACCCGGGACAGTTCTTGACAGCACAGTGCTAGGTCAGCACCAGAAATGGAGGAAGTCCAAGTTCAAAGACAAAGAGAGCTCTTACACCCAGTGATCAGAAAAGGTCAAAGGCGGGTAAATTTGAATTTTAATTCTGTTTTAGACAATTAAATATCTAGGGTGAGGAGCTGGGTGGATGGCTTAGGGGTTAAGAGCATGCACTGTTCTTGCAGGGGATAGAAATTTGGTTCCTAGCACCCATGCTGGGCAGCTTAAAACCACCTCTAATTCCAGCCCCGTGCTATCTGATAGCCTCTTCTGGCCTCCATGGACACCTGCACTCACGTGTACCTACACACACACAAACTAATAAAAATTAGTCATTAAGGAAAAAAATGGGTTTTGTTTGTTTGTTTGTTTTCGGAGGCAGGGTTTCTCTACGTAACAGCTATAGCTGTCCTGGAACTCACTCTATAGACCAGGCTGGTCTTACACTCACAGAGAGAGATCCACCTGCCTCTACCTCCCGAGTGCTGGAATTAAAGGTGTGTGTTACCACTGCCCAACAAATCCTGAAATTTAAAAACAAAACTAAGGTAAATTTTGTTTTTGCTTATTGACACTCTGGCTGGCCTTGAACTCACAAAGAGTGTTGGAATTAAAGGTGTGTGCCAGCAATTCAGGTTTTATTATTAACAACCTCACCTCACTTTTCTATAGGAAATCAGTACTTTTAATCATTGATTCACATTTTAGAAACCTAACTATACACTGCTCGATAAGAACAAAGAGTCATTTTAAGCAGCCGTTTTCATACACTTAGACCATGATGGTGTTCCGTCCAGACAAAGTGTGGTGGACCTGGAAGGTGTGGGAAAGACATAGAACTGGAGACAAGCAGCAAGGATGGGGAAGAAACTCAGCTGGCAGGCTATCTGCCACGAGCAGCCAGTCGGAATAGCGAGGAGAGCTGTCCTGTGCACAGGGGGACACACATCACTCACTGCTGTGAGAGGTACCTGGAAAGCCTGCCGGATACAGTGGAGTTTGGCCAGGAAGTCGCTGTCGCCTAGGCACTCCAGCATCTCAGTTCTGCAGGATGACGAGGAGAGAGGAACTGTTAGGTTTCATCTTCTATAAATCTGGGCTTGTGCAGGGCTTCACCATAGGACCTTAACGTGAAGCACACGTCCTCCACATACCAACACACCACGGACCAAAAATACATTTTTCCCATATCCATAAGCATAATTTAATAACTGTCACATAAAAAAGAGCAACAGTGCTGGGCAGTGGTGGCACATGCCTTGAATCCCAGAATTTGGAAGGTAGAGGCAGGTGAATCTCTGTGAGTTCAAAGCCAGCCTGGTCTACAGATTCCAAAGCTACACAATGAAACCTTGTCTTGAAGAAAATAAAAAAAAAAAAATTAAAAAAAAAAGCACTTTAAAAATATAGCCACTAAAATAAACTATTAACCATAAGCTAAACTGGAATAATACCTCAGTACTCTGGAGTAAATTTTTCCTTCTTCAACTAAATGCATGGCTTCTTCGTAGAAAGGGCAGCGGCAGAAGGAATCCAGGCTGTAGGTGGGCCGCACTTCTCTGTGCTCCGTCAGCTAAGGATGCAGAAAAACGAGTTACCAAAGGAATAAGAACTATCTTAAAAACCTAGAATTTCCATATTGCCAAAATAAGCTAAATGTGACTAAGCCACATAAATCACTAACATTTTATGTAACTACAACCAAACATTACTGTACTTCAAATTTCAGTTGTTAAAATTCAAGGTGAGCCTGGACTAACATGACTAATATGGGCAAGATCCTGTCTCAGCAGAGAAACCAAACAGCAAAATCTCAGGCGCTGGGCTGCAGAGCTGGCTGAGGCATTACCTGCAGCATGCTCGGTTCCCAGCACCCACGCTGGACACTCATAACCTCCTGCAATTCTGGCTCCAGGAAAGTCGGGAGCTCTGGCTTCCATGGGCACTTGTGCTCACATGCACGTACCTACTCACAGATACACCATTTACACACACACAAATAAAATCCTTTGCAAAACTTCAGTCTTTAAAAAGGGCATGGTGGTTCACACCTTTAATCCCAGCACCTGGGAGGCTGGCCTTGCTAGGCAGCCAGCTCCAGACTAGCCAGAGTCACAGGATAGGATCTTGTCTCCACCCAAATGAGTAGAACTTAACAAGCATAGCATTTTGAACACCAACTACTTAAATCTACAAGGTGAGCAGAAAAGCAGAATAACTGTCAAGGAAGAGGGTTTTTATCATCCAAAGAACACTTTAAATCCATGCGACAGAACCGAAGGAAACACAGACACGAATCTAACTTGTGACCTGTAACTTGCTGTAAGGAATTCTGCCTTCTATGTGACTTTGGTCAGCTTTTATGTAACTGAAAGATAATGCTTTCCAACTCTGAATAGAATCTAATAACTCTATAAATAAAATTCCAGTTGACACTTCATTAAAAATCAACTGCAAATACTACCGGTGGCCAGCTACACAGAAATCCCAAGTCATCTGCTTCCTGGGACGCTGTATTTTTTATGGCACTATGGGGAGAGAACCTAGGGTCTCTGCACAATAAGCAAACACTCCACCTCCTCGGTTATAGCCCCAGCTCTAAACTTTTAACAGCAGTATTACTGGAATGCATCTCATGTGCCATAGCATCCAGCCAGTTAAGGCATACAACTCGCTGGTTTTGGAACACAGAGTTATGCAGCCACAGCACTTCCAAGAACATATTTGTCTCTCTACCAAGTGGCCTCTTCTCCATTAGCAGTGTCCCCGTCCTCCTCTCCTTGTTTCTGGAAGACATTACTTGGAAACCAGAGTGTCCTACTGAGAAAATGAAATATAAATGAAATTGGCAAGTATGTGGCCGTGTTCGGCTGACTCATTTAGTGTGCTTTCAAGGTTCTACTGTGAGGTACCATACATCAGCAGCTCACTCATTTTTACGGAAAGATGGCTCAGTGGTCAAGAGTGCTTGCTGCTCTCATAGAGGACCTGGGTTTGGTTCGCAGTTCCTATGCCAGGCAACTCACAACCACCTTTGAGTTCAAGGGGTTCGCTGCTCTCTTCTGACTGCCATGTGTACAAAGCAGCATGTGGTACATGTGTGTATACGCACGCACACACACATGCACACACGCAGGCTACTCACATGTGCACATGAAATCAAATAAAAACATGTAGACAAACAAGAAGATGAAACTCTGGTGAACGGACATACTACATTTGCTTATCCGTTCCTCAGTCATGGACTACGGGTTTTCCCACTTCTGGGGGATTATGAACAAGCTGCTATGAATATTTGTATACAAGTTCAAACACATCTATTTTTCAACTTCCTGGCACATAAAAACAGAAGGGTCAGATGGTACCTATGTGTTTTTCTGCTTGAGGAACTGCCAGACGGTTTTGCAAAGTGGCTCTCCAGGTTCCAGCTCTGCCAGCAATGTATACACACCCTTTCATAACAACTATAGCAGACGAGAACCCATCGCATTACAAAATGACCAATAATATTAAGCAGGATTTCACCTTATTGGCCATTTGTATATTCTCTTTGGAGAAATGTCTATTCAGTTTTCTATTTAATTTGCCCACTTTTACATTAGGCTACTTACCCATTTCGTATTTAATTGTAAGAGTTCTTTATATAGTAGACATGCACTCTGTAAACATTTTTTTCTTGCTTTACCATCTTTATAAGATTTTGGTGTCTTTGAGGATAGCAGATCTCTATGAATTCAAGGCTAGCCTGGTCTATTTAAGGAGTTCCGGGATAGCCAGGACTATACAGTAAGACCTGTCTCATAACACCAAAACCAAACAAAACTAAACAAAAACAGAGACAAATACTGAGAATCCTGCTCTTGGAAGCTGCCACATAGGTCAGATTCTGACTGTCCTTGAGCGAAGTGCCAGCCCCAGCCCCATTAAGTTCTCTCTTGTAGAGGCCAAGAGGACGGCACAGCAACTACAAGCCCTGGCTTTGCAGACTTCTGCAGAGAGAACTGAGCAGTGAGGAACAGTGCAGCTCACTGCTCCTCTCCAGAGTCTGCTATCTGGACTTGCCAAGTTTTCTCAGAGCTCTGGAAATTTTGTTTTTGACAATTTATGCCAAAATAGTTTCCTTGTTTTCTGGGGAGTTTTTCAGTCTTCTTCCTCCTGCTTAGGCTCAAATCTTGGGCCTTGTGCAAGTGGGAAACAGCGTACTCAGGAGCCACAGCACCAGCCCAGGACACCTGCATGCAAACCCCAGAAGCTCCTGTGTAGGCCGAAGCTTCTGTATTTCACATGCAGCTGTGCAGTGTTGCATGCTTTAAATTGCAGTGAGATCTCATTTGTATTTTCATAAATAAAGCTTGCCTGAAGATCAGAGAGTAAAACAGCCCCACTGGTCAGCCTTCTAGACCAGGCAGAGGTGACACACACCTTTAATCCCAGCCCTAGAGAGGAATAAGGTGGGAGGAGACAGCTCTCACACAGTCTCATGCTGAGATTTCTGGAAGCAGAATCGCCATTTTAGACTTAGAGATTAAGAGCCAGTGTCTGGCTGCTTTGCTTTTTTGACCTTCAGGTTGAACCCCAATATCTGTCTCTGGGTTTTTATTAATTGTGCTACAGTAAATGACCCCATCTATTCCTTCCATCAGATCGTAACTTGGGTAAGACTACTATTGTTACATACAGGCAAAGGAGCTGAGATTCACAGTAACAGGAACTGTGCTTTAAGTCCTAGAAGCAAACCCTTAAATTTGAGCCCAGACATAATATTCCAGAACGTAGGCTTTTTGCTGTGTGTGCATGTGTAAGCTTAAGGTTAATGTTTGGTATATACTGTGATCATTTCCCTCTATTTCTAAAAATGGGATCTTTCACTAAATCTAGAATTGCTGATTTAGCAAGACTGGCTCCCCAGCAAGCCCCAGGAGTTCCTCTGTATCTAATATCCAGATTCTGAGCTTGCAGGTGCTAATCCAGGCACTTGTCTCATGACACAGGTCCGGGGCCTCGCTGTCATATCTAAATGCCACAGAGGCTGTCATGCAACCAGCAACATCCAGACTAATATACACATGGGCCAGGGAGGTGGCTCGTGGGTAAGGTACTATATAGACACGTGGGCCAGAGAGGTGGCTCATGGGTAAGGTACTATATACACACAAGTAGGCCAGAGAGGTGGCTCATGGATAAGGTACTATATACACACAAGTAGGCCAGAGAGGTGGCTCATGGGTAAGGTACTATATGCACATGTGTGCCAGAGAGGTGTCTCGTGGGTAAGGTACTATATGCACAAGTGGGCCAGAGAGGTGGCTCATGGGTAAGATACTATATACACACACGTAGGCCAGAGAGGTGTCTCGTGGGTAAGGTACTATGGGCCAGAGAGGTGGCTCATGGGTAAGGTACTATATGGACACGTAGGCCAGAGAGGTGTCTTGTGGGTAAGGTACTATATGCACACGTGGGCCAGAGAGGTGGCTCATGGGTAAGGTACTATATACACACACGTAGGCCAGAGAGGTGTCTCGTGGGTAAGGTACGATATGCACACGTGGCTTAGGGCCAGAGAGGTGGGCAAAGTTACTTGCATCAAGTCTAATAACCTGAGGACTCCCATAGAAGAGAACCAACTTCCTGAAGCCTTCCCCTGACGCCATGGTGCAGGGAATTCAAAGCTGAGGTGACAGGGAAGGTGGCCTTTAGCTTGCTCAGCACTCTATGACAAACAACTACAAAGGAGCACACGACTCCCTTACTGCAGAGCATAGCCCTCATCTCGCTGCCCCAAACACAGCTGTGCTCTTCTGGAAACTGGCCACGATAATTAAAGAGAGAGAGAAGGAGCAGAAGAAATAAAATGCCAAGCATTAGGAAATGTAAAGGATCATAGTCCAGCTGGCCTTGGTGAGCTCCCAATAGATCAGCCCCACTGTCTCAGTGGGTGGGTGCACCCCTCGTGGTCCTGACTTCCTTGCTCA